>NC_091123.1:186298813-186630480 GCF_040183065.1 Periplaneta americana | reverse complement strand
ACATTTCAAACTCTCCATGCAGCTGGTATACCAAGATGCTATGTTTATTGTTCGAAAGCATAGCAAGCCTGACATTTTTTTAACTTTCGCGTATAATCCACAATGACCTGAATTAGCTATTATTTAGTCCCACATGAAAAACTCACTGATCGTCCTGACATTGTTACTTGCGTTTTCGTGTTGAAACTCAAAACCTGGAGGTGGATAGGTTCAAGAAAAAGTATTTGGCATAAAAAAGACATTCAGAGGGAGTATGTTTCATTATTATGGAAGAAAATAACCCTCAAAATGTCTGGTATTCTTTATTGAAAATAAATCTGAAAAATTGTTATTTGAACGTCTAATTTAGTTTACAGAATTTGCTGCATAACCCACTAGTAATCTGTAATTAAATACATCAAGGAGCATATTAGGTGCAAAATGAACACAATTTTCCTAGCAGTGTGAACTGTGACAAATTCACGCTACAGGAGCTCGGCCATTTTTTGTGTCTAATACTGCACATATTAATTTAATTTAACTAATTTTGAAAGTCTTCGATCGGCAATATTGAAATTATATTAAAACTAGAGAACAGAATGCAAAAAAAAAAAATATATATATATTAATTAATACGTGTGATTCACTCTCAGAAACGTTTCGAAACGGAATTCTCTAAACACCACGGACGCATTAACATCATAGTGAGCACGCCTTCAATTGTTATAACACTACGTTAATTTATAAAATGGACACACAATGGGTGAGAAAAGAATTTCCACTTATATAAGAGAGAATGAAACATGCCTGTGCGCTGCAGATGTGGACAAGGCCCTTCAAGAAACGCAAGAGTCCCCGGAAATTTTGTTGATAGAATTGACTATGGTGTAAACATATCCTTCATACAGTCTCCAATATGGCACTTGAAATCCAATAAACGACAAAAACGCTGACACTGTCCAAGTGTTATTGATAAAATTACTCCTGGACTGGCCAGCGAGAAAAACTGCCGTGAGCTCTGCGTGTCGAAATAGCCTTCTGGAAGGCAGTTACTTCATATGGAAAACCCAACGGATCTTGCTCATTAAACGAGGTAAAGTCCACAGTTCTGGAGTAAAGATTAGATTGCCTGGCCGTTAAACGAGCGGGACGGGGTTCAAATCCTGGTTGGAATATGTTACCTGGTTGAGATTTTTTCCGGGATTTTCCCTCAACCCGTTCAGAGCAAACGTTGAGTAACTTTAATGTCTCTTGGAAGTCGTAGATTAGTTGCTGAGCAACTTTTATTATATATAAAATAGTCAACGGTCTACTGGATAACAGCGAAATATTATCACAAATCCAGATTAACGCTAGAACAGAACATTTAAGAAATCGTCAATTGTTATATTACAAAAAACTAAACACTTCACCACATAAAAATTCACCAGTGCTAAAAATGTGTTCAAATTTTAATGAAATATGTAAAACATGGGATCTAGATTTCTGCATTTCTTACATGGAATATAAACATTTTCTTATTAATATACTGAAGGTAGTTGATTTTATATAATATTGCTATTTGTTACTCTGTAATTTGCCAACTATAGCTACATTTTACATTTTTGGCTATGATATCTATACTCAACTATTTTTCATTTATTTTATTTTGTATTTTTCATTTATATCTATATCTGTGTCTTCTATTTAGGTGGTATCTATTTGTCTGTTTTTTCTCATTTTCCATTTTAATTTGTATTTACACTTGTATCTTGCATTTGTATCTGTTTCATATCTTTTTTCATGTTATATGCAATTCTATGTTTTTTAAACGAATATCTGTACTGTCTATTGTAATTGGGGCTTTGTTTTGTTAAATAAATAAATAGATAAATAAATAAGTAAATAAATAAATAAGTAAACAAATAATTAAAAAAAGGTAAAGGTAAAGGGTAAAGGAATCCCCGTAACATGCCATGAAGGCACTTGGGGGGGGGGGCATGGAGGTAGAGCCCCATACTTTCCATGACCTCGGCACTAGAATGAGGTGGTGTGGTCGGCACCACCGCCTTTTATCCCCGGGAAAGACCCGGTACTCAATTTTATAGGAGGCTGAGTGAACCTCTGGGCCGTTCTGAAAGTTTGGCAACGAGAAGAAATCCTGTCGCCACCTGGGATCGAACCCCGGACCTTCCAGTCCGTAGCCAGCTGCTCTACCAACTGAGCTACCCGGCCGCCATAAATAATTGAATAATTAAATAAATAAATAATTAAATAATTAAATAAATAGATAAATAATTAAATAAATAAATAATTAAATAAATAAGTAAGTAAATAATAGTTATTTATGGTACTTGTGAGGTAAGTGCATCTTTATTGCACGAGTGGAAAGATTTAAGCACGAGGCGTCAGCCGAGTGCTTAAATTACACGAGTGCAATAAAGATCACGCTCACAAGTACCATACGTAATTTTATCCATGACCATAACGAAAAATTATGTTTTATAAAAGAAAATGTGTTGAAAATAAGTCCTCATGTAATCACATACCATGGCATGGATTTTAGAACCAATACGTTACTAGGTAGGTCATGATGTAGGAGGCCATGATTAGTAAAGAATGGTATCTAAGGCGTTGGATAAATAACAAATTATAATTAATTATATAATTTTAATATATATTTTTTTCACTTTAAACGTGTATTTTCGTCTTTTTGAAGTTCCAGGGATTATTTAGAAGTGTTCACGGAACTAATGTGAATAAAATAATTTCACATTTTACTTCTGTAAACTTAAGAGGAATATTAAAACTTAATTAATCATCGTGTCTGTTTAGCTCAGTTGGCTAACGCGTGTTATTTTAAAATCCTATAAACCCAACTTCGTAGGTTCAAGTCTCCTGATCCTGGCATCCCAAAAGGTAAATTATTACAAAATTTTAAAAAGATGCATATTAGATATGGATGTAATGTACAAATTACGACGTAGCATATAGGGAAAAGAGAAGGAGATTGAGTGTATGTATATTTAAGAAATGGTAATAAAGAAGTAGAGGCAGTGATATCTAGTTACTAATATATTAACTTCTTGAGTAATAGCTGAATGGAAAAGTATACGTGTGTGCCCGGGTACTAGGAAAATACTAATGAACTGTGAGATAAAGTTCAAACTGTGAGGTAAAGTCTTCATCTCACTAGTGAAATAAAGTAATGTTGAATAATAGCCTACTTTACACACGCAAAAGTATTTAGTAAAGGCATGTTTTTCGTTATGGTCATGGATAAATAAATAAACTTTCGGCGCTGGATCCATTTCGCTGGCATTATCACCTTCATCTCATTCAGACGTTAGTTAACTACAGCAGCTGATAAAGCGCCGTATAATAACGAATTAAACAATAAACAAAGTAAAGAGTAGTTATTTATTTACACTCGTCCTATCGAAGTCTGTAGGTTTAAACTGGGTGAGAGCAACTGAGTTTCAATGGGCAGTAACTATAGTCAGCATAGCTTCCCTTGGAAGTTTGGTAAAACCAGTGTTCTTGAGCAGAGGTTGGAGAGAATACTTTGGAGGTCAGGGTATATACTTACTATTTATATATATGGGTAAAATTAATCAGTGATGGCAATATAATAATTTAAAGTTCTTTCTTATATTTAACGACACACAAAAGAACCCTGGCTTAGGCAGTAATACTAGTGAGTTGTTCTTTATTCTAACAAGCTTTCTGCTATGCGGCAGACGTCTTCGTAAAATAAAGTTTCGGGAGACAGCAGCAGCATCTGGCGGACAACAAATAAGTTACAGAAATTGGACGTGATAGATCTTCAAAGATTGAAGGAATCAAGAAAAACAAAAGAAGACCACCAAGGCTAACTATATGCATCATATCCATAAGGCCTTAGTATCTGTCATTTATTTCAAATGAGGCTTCAGTTTTCTCTATTTTACTTTGTTCTATCTACAACTGAAAACTCATTAAGTTCTTTACTCGTGGCGTTGATTCTGAGATGATCTGTAAATCTATACACATTCCTCTACAGCTCTTCAGAATTTCATTTTGGCGGACATCAGAGACCGGAAGTTTAGATATTATGAATCATTAAAGTAGGCAGGCAAAAAGGCATCATAAATAGCTAAAATAGGCCGGCAAAAAGTCATTATAAGTAGCTAAAATACGCAATAAAAGGTAATTACAAAAACCTTGCACTTTCCACAAAGAGATTTCGGCAGTAAGAAAAGCTTTACATAAGTCGAATACAAATTGAGATTTTCGACTCGATGTTGCAATTATTGTTCGAAGCAAAGAAATCTTCTTCTCAGTAACCTTAGAAAGAGCATTTTTGTGTTTAGTTGTACTGATATGTTGCGATATGAAATATTTAGCTAGCTACAACAACGTCGCAATGAAAACTGAAAGAAAAATAACCGTTAAAAATAAGTTAGACCCGCACTCATTGTTGCCTTGTCAAATAAACACAAGCGATAATTAAAACGCTGACTGTTATACATTTTTGCACGGCAGCACTCATTGTTGCAAAGAGAATATGAACTGGTTGAAAGACAATAATGCACATTCGGTGAAATCACCTTCATTGTAGCGGTTTTAGGAATAAATTAAAATATACCTGTAGGCAATTTTAATAACAAATTAATAAATAATAGATAAATAATCAAATAAAGGCAAAAAAAGCATTCATTTTGTAAATTAGGCATTTATATTTAAAAAAAAGGCAGAAACTGGCAAAATAAAACTGTGACGTTTCAATCACAAAGGTATAATTCGTATAGATTTACTTTCAAAATGAAGATAGATTTAACACATTTAAAATTCCAGTCTCTGGTCATCATCATTCTTTTTATATTACCTAAATTGTTGCATTTGTCATTACCAGGGAAAGGATTTATATGTAAATACATATTTACTTATAAAGCTAATATAATTTATATTTTGCATTATCTTTATGTTTCACAATGTGTAGGGTTGAAAAATCCTACTTTTATTTTCCATATTTTTCCATATTTTAGAGTTTAGTACATATTTTCGTTAATTTCCATATATTTTCCATATTTCATATAAAACAGTCCATATTATATTAGGTTTAACAATAAAACAAAACAAAATTCCATTAACTTTTAAAAATACATTTCAACAATAGAGATTTAAACACATGTTCAGTAATCCCTTTAACATCAGAGTTATTTGAAAATTAGCAGTCCTATCAACAATGGGAAAGTAAGTTACAAAACTGTATTAATTTAATTTAAAATTTTTAACAGACTTCAGTTGTGCAGCTCAACAGTTAAATGCCAGTCAGAGTACACATAGGTTCAGTTTTGTAAATCATACTATAAAGACGGTAAATATGCCAAAAGTACGTCATTCAGTCAATTTAAAATCAAAACTAACAAGTTACATTTCAGAATTTAAAGAAGATGGTTTATCAACTGACAATAAAATATTATTTTGTAATTTGTGTCAGTGTGCAGTATCATCTACACAAAAGTTCCTGGTGCAACAACACATTACAACTAGTAAACATCAGGCCAACAAACAACTAAATTCCAAGCAGAGACAATTGTTTTTAACACAACCAACAACATCGAATGTAAGATCTGAGTTTAACATCGACCTGTGCCGTTCTCTCATCTCTGCTGATATTCCTCTCTACAAACTAAAGAATAAGGTCTTCAGGGAATTCCTTGAAAAATATACTCAACATACAATCCCGGATGAGTCAACACTTAGGAAGACGTATGCTCCATCCATCTACGATGAGACAATACAGAAGATAAGAGATGAAATTAAAGATAGTTCAATTTGGGTTTCCATTGATGAGACTCCCGACAAAGAAGGTAGACTTGTTGGTAATGTAGTTATCGGTTTGTTAAGTGAACAATATTCTGAACGAATTCTTTTACATTGTGATGTTCTAGAAAAGTGCAATAACAAAACTATAGTTAAACTGTTCAACGAAGCTATGGGTATCCTGTGGCCAAAGGGTATTATGTACGATAATGTGTTATTCTTTATTAGCGATGCTGCCCCTTATATGGTCAAAGCTGGACAAGCATTATCTGTTGTATATCCTAAATTGACTCATTTTACTTGTGTGGCGCATGCATTTCATCGTGTGGCAGAAGTGGTCAGAGACAATTTCCCTAAAGTAGATTTGTTGATTTCATCAGTGAAAAAAGTATTTCTCAAAGCTCCCAGTAGAGTTAACGTGTTGAAAGAAATGTACCCTGAAATTCCATTGCCACCAAAGCCAATTTTAACTAGATGGGGTACATGGCTAGAAGCAGTTGAATATTATGCCGAACATATAGACTCTATTAACAATGTTCTCCTTGCATTGGACTCTGAAGATGCAGTCTCAATTGATACTGCGAAAACAGTTACCTGTGACATAAGTGTGAAGAATGACTTAGCTCACATTCAGCATACATTTTCATGCATCATAAAAACGCTCAAAAGTCTCCAAAATAGGCACCTTTCACTATCTGAAAGTTTTGAAATTATAAATAGAACTGTGGAACAACTGAATCGTGGTAGAGGTAAAGTTGCAGATGCAGTAAGAGCTAAGGTGGACACTGTACTTTCAAAAAACCCTGGATATGAAGAACTACAAAAGGTTGTTGCTGTGATGAGTGGTGAATCAACAGTGAAGATTAACTTGGACTTATCCCCAGCAGACATTGTGAAATTGAATTATGTACCAGTTACTTCTTGTGACGTCGAACGCTCTTTTAGTCAGTATAAATCTATCCTCAGAGACAATAGAAGAAGATTCACTTTTCAGCACTTGAAAGAAATGTTTGTAACCTATTGTTATGGTAACAGACAATAAAAATTGTGTTTTGTTGAAACTACATTGGAAGATAAGGTACGTCCATTATATTTTTTGTTTAGTTTGATTAAAATGTACCAATATTTAACGTACATAGTCATTTTTTTATAATTTTAAGTCCATATTTAATTCCATATTTTGGTAAAAATCCATATTTAATTCCATATTTTGGTAAAAATAACTACATATATATTTACATATTTCATATATTTTTAGTCCATATAAATCCGTTCCCTGGTCATTACAGTTCACAAATGTAATTTCATACTCTTGCATCAAGTGTAAATATGGTGATCATTGTGATTCTGAAGATGTGAGTGCAACAACGTCGTTTCGTCTCTCTGTCTGTAGCCTATACATGCACATATAAGCAGGCAAACGCTTTCTTCGCAGACAATAGAGTCCTGGTACTTGTATTGTAATCACTCACACATGCTACCATTGAGTCACATACAATGGCACTAATATCACTATTAAACCCTTAATAGTGCGGCTTTGACACTGCATCACTGTGAATTCAAATCCTGCCTCAGGGATCGACGCTTGTCCGTTGTCAGTGTGTGCTGCCATAGTGGTGGTGTCGTCACCACGCCCTCCTGGAATCCTAGCTCGTGTCTTTAGCGTCTAGTCGAAGAATCTATCTATACTAATAACAAATCTGTAACCGAAATGTTTCTGGTAATTTTCGATTTTCCAAAAATAATTGGTGTCAACATATATAATTAATCCTGCTGAAACCAAAAATCACTTTTTTGAATTCTTTTTTGTCTGTCTGTCTGGATGTTTGTTACCTTTTCACGCGATAATGGCTGAACCAATTTATATGAAAATTGGAATATAAATTAAGTTCGTTGTAACTTAGATTTTAAGCTATATGGTATTCAAAATACTTTATTTAAAAGGGAGGTTATAAGGGGGCCTGAATTAAATAAATTGAAATATCTCCCTTATTATTAATTTTAATGAAACATGTTACATAACAAACGTTTCTTTAAAAATGATTTCCGATAAGTTTTATTCTATGCAAAATTTTGATAGGACTGATATTTAAGGATATACAAAACTATTAAAATAACAATACAATACATTTTCACCGCCGCCTCAGATTATAGTGTTGTTGTTCCTGCAGTAATTCCTATGTGCAAAATATAAAATTTTTGAGTAGGAATAAAAAACACATTTATTCATTCCATGGCAGTGGTACATAGGAGATCGTCAATTCTTACATTTTCGGAAGAAAGAATTATGATTACATATCACTGTTTATGCTGTATCACTATTTAAGTTATTTGAAGGGTTCAGAACCATAGTGGGCCAAGCGCCATTTACTGAAGACGTAGAAAACAATGGTTAAAATTAAGTTAGGGCCTATTACCATAATTCAATGGAAACGTATAGCAAGTAATATAAAGTATACACATTAAAACTAAATGATATGTCAATCTTCATTAAAGTATGGTTGCATGTAATAACAAATAAGAAACATGTTAAAGGAATTGTCATTGCACCAAATGAGTGTCTCTGGACCAAAATGATCGCATTTTAATTATTTAAACACAATTTAAATTAAGCAACATATTAAACGATTTATCCTTCTATCAAACACGAATGTTCCCTGGATCAAATGTCCTATTTTAATTATGTAATTACTTCATATTTATTTCTAGCAGAATATTCTCGAAGAAGAAATTAATAATAATAATAATAATAATAATAATAATAATAAGTATTATTATTATTATTATTATTATTATTATTATTATTATTATTATTATTATTATTATTACAAGCTGGATATAATCAATCATATTAAGTGACGAACTAAATTAGTAAGAATGGTTTCTAGTGCATATTAACTCTTAGTGATTCACATTACAAAAAGGACAGAGACAATTTAACGGAAAATGTCGACGGATAATGAAAGACAGGTGACGTGATAATTTCTATATTCAATGCAAATAAATTAAATAATTGATCTACTACTCACCGATTTATGGTAGATGTCAGACAGCACAAGAAGTGAGCGAGATGAGTGCAGCTGCAGTCGTTGTCCCGAAGTAAAATCACTGAAAGGGGAAAAAGAGAGGCTAATGAGAAATTATCTGAAAAATTAAGGCACGTTCTTTTGAAAGAGAAACAAGAACCACATTATATGGGTCACTTGTATATACGAGTAGGTTTTTCGTCTAAGAAATGAATTAGTTCCTAAAATGCCAAGTAAAATAAATATGGGAAATGCCTGTTATTATTCGGTTGAGAAGCTTTTATCATCCAGTCTGCTGTCAAAAAAATCTGAAAGTTAGAATTTATAAAACAGTTATATTACCGGTTGTTCTGTATGGTTGTGAAACTTGGACTCTCACTTTGAGAGAGGAACATAGGTTAAGGGTGTTTGAGAATAAGGTGCTTAGGAAAATATTTGGGGCTAAGAGGGATGAAGTTACAGGAGAATGGAGAAAGTTACACAACACAGAACTGCACGCATTGTATTCTTCACCTGACATAATTAGGAACATTAAATCCAGACGTTTGAGATGGGCAGGGCATGCAGCACGTATGGGGGAATCCAGAAATGCATATAGAGTGTTAGTTGGGAGGTCGGAGGGAAAAAGACCTTTAGGGAGGCCGAGACGTAGATGAGAGAATAATATTAAAATGGATTTGAGGGAGGTGGGATATGATGACAGAGACTGGATTAATCTTGCTCAGGATAGGGACCAATGGCGGGCTTATGTGAGGGAGGCAATGAACCTCGGGGTTCCTTAAAAGCCAGTAAGTAGGTAATACCAAGTAAAAGTCAAAATGTCTTTATGTAAAAATAGGTGCTTTTCATACTTCTGTAGTGTGTAAAATCATTATGGTTGTGCAACTTAATACAGTAACCGAAAATGTTATTTACTTTCGCTTTGTAAATTAAATTGAAAGGTAATGGCAGAAGAAAATCTGCCTTACGAAATGCGAAGTGAAAAGCTGAAAAGTCTAATGATGGAATTACAGCAAAATTCTGTTTCCAGCAACCTTCCTAAATTACACAGATTGTATCCAAAGGGTAAGACAATGATACAGCTATAATCAGCTAACAGTGGAATTGGAACAAAGAAATTCGACATATTCAAAGAACACTTACCACAAAACATGACATATCTCATAAAATACCACCGGGACTTAAAACTGACCTGTACTACTCCTAACACCAACCACAATCCAGAAAACAATTGTATGGGAAAAAACGAATGGGGGGAAAAAGACAGTTGTTCGACATCATGGAGCTAGGATATGTGAAGAGATATTCTTGTAGTTCGGAAGCACAAATTACTCTAACAGAGAGATCAACAATCATTCATAACCAAACTTTTTTTTACGTAGAATACATTTTTCCTCTCATCGTTTATGAGCACCCGTTCCGGGATCCATGGTGAAACAAAAATTTGCAGAATTCATATGCTTTCAGTAACAAGACTGCGGATGGCTAATGTATGTATGTATGTATGTATGTATGTATGTATGTATGTATGTATGTATGTATGTATGTATGTATGTATGTATGTATGTATGTATGTATGTATGCACGTACGTATGTACGCATGTATATATGTATGTATGTTTGTATGTATTTTAGTAGGCTATTTTACGACGCTTTATCAACTTCTTGGTTATTTAGCGTCTGAATGAGATGAAGGTGACAATGCCGGTAAAATGAGTCCGGGGTCCAGCACCGAGCATTTGCTCATATTGGGTTCAGGGAAAACCCTGGAAAAAACCTCAACCAGGTAACTTGCCCAGACAGGGAGTCGTACCCGGGCCACCTGGTGTCGCGGCCAGACGCGCTAACCGTTATTCCACAGGTGTGGACTGTATGTATTTTTAGTAGGTTATTTTACGACGCTTTATCTACATCTAAGGTTATTTAGCGTCTGAATGAGATGAAGGTGATAATGCCGGTGAAATGAGTCCGGGGTCCAACACCGAAAGTTACCGAGCATTTGCTCATATTGGGTTGAGGAAAAACCCCGGAAAAAACCACAACCAGGTAACTTGCCCCGACCGGGAATCGAACCCGGGCCACCTGGTTTCGCGGCTAGACGCGCTAACGACTGTATGTATGTATGCATGTATGTATTTGTATGTATGTATGTATGTATTTGTGTGTATGTATATACTGTATGTACTTACGTATGTATAGATAGAGTAGATGAAATTTCCGTGACGATGCCTATTCACCTAGAACAGCAGACAGCTCTACACCAGCAACAATGACTACTCGCGCTCTAGGCGATTATCGAACCCACGACTGTTATTTCCATATAATATTAAACCTCTGTGTCTTAGCCTTTGGGTAATAGCAGGCAACGCTATTGATTGGTCAGATGATTGGTTGGTTGATGAATAGATGGCTTAATCAGTAATAGTTAACCGTTGTCCTTTAAGGGCTTCTATTACCCTGCACAAAAGCCCTGTTCTTTCCATTGAGCAATCTACACTACACACCTCCGCATCAAACCTTTCTTTCGTCCCCTCTCCTTTATTAGGCGTCTGTTAAGTATAAGCCTGTAGCTAGTTTACTATTCAGGCGGTCCGGATTCGATCCCCGGCCAGGTCGTGATGGAGTTTCTGGTGGACAAAGCAGACGTTGCAGAGGGTTTTTTCTCACGGTACTCCCGTTTCCACCTATCATTCCACCAACACTCTCCACCTCCCCTCATTTCATCTATCATCTGCAGGGGTGAAGTTTCGAGGGTAGTACGGGTTTCCGATGCTGATATAGGCTCGGGCATATCAGGCTCATATGTGGATAGACCTTGGCAGTATCTGTCTGCATTGGACTCACGAATGCTACCCTGGCCACTTGGATAATCGTCGCATACAACACACGCCTAAAAAAAAAAAAAAAAAAAAAAACTTTTTGTCTGCTACTGAGAAAATTTCAAGTGTTTCATACTAAAATTGATGCGCTGATTCCAGATCTGTAATCAGATTTATCATAGCACGTCAGGTTTTTGAGTTATAGGACTGTAACAATAATTCTAAATCTTACTATTCAGTATATAGCCGTACCTGTACCGTGAAGTCAGAAATATAAATTGAGCTTAGTTTATATCTTCTTTGCAAATTGTTATATTACATTATTTTAAGTACATTTATAAGAAGATATACATTTACAGCATGTAGTAAGCACTAAAAACTCTGTTAAAAGTGCTTGAGACCTTTACGCTTATGTTGGCATGTGGTTGATCGCTGTAGGAACCAGCAGAAATTACCCATCATGCTCGGATCGTATTGACCCTGGTATCTGGATTTTATCGTTGATATGTCCTGATGGAACCTCTCACCATGTTCGTCACTTACGGCGTCGAGATTTGATGGAAAAAAGTCAAGGTGTAAATGAAGAAAGTGCATTTTTAAAGACATGCGACAACCTAGATTCTGAAATACTCTAAGCATGTTATATACTAGCTCAGCATAATTATCAGCTCGACAATTTCCTCAAAACCTAGTTGACACTAGTACAAATGTGTCCTAAGCTTCGAGTTCAAGAGCACTCAGTTTTGACCTGAACGTAGTGTCACACATCATAATTTAAAATTTAAAATGTCATTATTTTAAAGTTGTGATGTGATAGAAAAAACGGATTTCGGATCTGTAATCAGCACACTCAAATTAGGGCTGGTACATTTGTTTTAATTCAGTAGACTGTAGACCAATGTAATATGGCGCACACTGGACCAGAGCGTGTCTAAGTGTAACCCTCGTAAATCCAAGCCAAGCCAAACCAAGGTATAAAATGTTTAAATAAATGTATGCATATTTGCACATCAGGTAGTATTGGTAAAAACTAGAAAAAAGTTCCCGTGAATACAAGTTATGTCTGGAAACAGAATTAATATATGCTGAGATATGGGCCATGTTGTACTGTGGCATATTACCCTTATCTGTCCAGCAGACACCACAGAAGGTGTTCTATGTAGTTACCACACATCCCTCAGTCTTACTCATCAAACAATCACGTACTCTTGCGAAGATCCTAGCTATTCACAGATTTACTGGCTGCATTGTAGACATTTGTCTGCAATTTTCAAATAATAAATTTAGCTTGTCGTTGATCAGTTTCGTGGTTATAGTAGAGCCTAACTTCCTTAAATCCTCCGGGCGGCCGTAGCAAATCAATTCACTGGTCAAGTACAGGTTCGTTGGTTTGATTTGATTGGGTAGTTTTGATCTAGTCGCTCAGTTTGATTTGTCCGGTTTGGTTTGATTTGTTGACTTTGTTGTTTGTTTTGATTTGGTTAGTTTATTTTTATTTGGTTGGTTTGTTTTGATTTGTTTTGTTGATTTCATTTGTTTTGCTAAACTTGTTGGTTTAGGTTGATAGGACTGGTTACATTGTTTGCTTGCGTAATTGTTCGGTATGATTTGACTTTGTTGTTTGTTTTGATTTGGTTAGTTTATTTTTATTTGGTTGGTTTGTTTTGATTTGTTTTGTTGATTTCAATTGTTTTGCTAAACTTGTTAGTTTAGGTTGATCGGACTGGTTACAATGTTTGCTTGCGTAATTGTTCGCTATGATTTGTTGACTTTGTTGTTTGTTTTGATTTGGTTATTTTATTTTTATTTGGTTGATTTGTTTTGATTTGCTTCGTCGATTTCATTTGTTTGGCTAAATTGATTGGTTTAGGTTGATCGGACTGGTTACATTGTTTGCTTGCGTAATTGTTCCGTATGATTTTGTAATTCAATTGGTTTCGTTTGTTGGTAGTTTGGTTGTTGGTTAAGTTGTTTCCGGCCCTTTTGATATAGATCTAGTCGGCTAAGATCTTTTTACACTTCTACTAGTGTGCAAGAGCTTATCACTTCTGAAGTGAGGGGAACTCTAAGGTACTATGCAACAAGCCCGACAATAGAAAGGTACCCGAGGACGATGGTTACTGTATTAGAATTGGATTTTTACTTGAACGACATACGACCTCATTGAATTAACACTCTTATTAGGGTGTAGATTTCTCTTAGCTGTGGAATCTACGATCACCCAGTCTGACTTCAGGCTGGTTCACAATAAACCGGAAACGAGAATCGGAACGAAAACGAAAACGGTAAAATTGTTAAAATGTGTACATTTAAATGTGAGCATTCACAATTAACGAAAAGCTTGCCGGAGCCCGGGATCGGGAACGGAGAGTTGGCCAAGTTTCAACTTTGGCGTTCACGTTTCCGATCACAGCCCACGAGATTAATTCTATTGCCATCTAAAAGCTATTTTGTCGTCGTATATTTTGTAGCAAGAAGACCGTGACGTAAACTATACGTTATTTTGTTCTGTGCAGTGCATCATGGAGCAAGTTTTATTTGATGAGATTCTAATATTGAGTGTTGAGGAAAATCCTCACGTTTACGATAAGCGGCGCGCCTCGTATAAAGATGAGAAAATGAAGGAGAATACGTGGCTTTCAATAGCTGCATCTTTGAACACCGATCGGAAGCGAATCATATTTTATTACTGTATTGGTTGTATTACACACTACATATTCATGCTTCAATTCAATAACTACTGTTGTGTTCATTTTTGTTCTGTTACAAATGTTTCTTCTCTAATTATTTTACGTTATGGTAGACTTAAAATAGGTTGTGATAATAAAGATGCATGGGCATATTTATAGTCCCGTACCTAATGAAATGTTTCAGTTGAAATTTCGAAGTTGGTTAACCTGTGTTTATGTTGGCTGCTTTGTACTCATGAGAGAATGCCATTGGTCAATTATACACAAATAACATCAGAATGCGTAATATCGACTTTACATATCGTTATTGACATACATATCGATATGCATAGTCGTCTACGTTCTCGGTTTATTGTGAATCAAAAATTTTCATATTCACGTCCTCTGCTTCTCGTTTCCATTTTGGTTCTCGTTCCCGGTTTATTGTGAACCAGCCTTTCCTTTCGAAACGTAGCCAACCTAAGGTTTATCGCCCTCAACAGGATTTGAAAACGCAAACTCGGATATAATTCCGAACACCAAATTTGTTTGTACAAGCTTATTAAAAAATCAGGATCTAAAATGACATTGACATTGTAACTTCACTGTGACTCAAAGGTTTAGCAGGTGGGCAGTGGCGTGGGCGTCGTATTGTAACGAATAGCAACCGTCGGCAATTACGTTTAGCATTTATGTAATCTATGGGGCGTTGAAGCTCAAAGACTGAAACCATGAATTCATTTATCGGGTTTTCAACGGATCGTTCTCTCTTTGGTATACACCTGCAATCATTGGCACGCAGTTCCTGTGTGAATGCCACAATAGTGTCCAAACAAATCTATTCTTCCCACGCAAAACAAAGCAACTTGAAATGTATTTGCTTTTAAATGGACTGTACAAGCTACACCAGCAGTGGCGAGAACGTGACTCGCGAGCACATTGTGGCTCGCAGTCATAGCTGTGCATTTCACTTGCTTCTAACCTCCGCCAACTCCCACCCTCTCACTCACTGGAGTCAAATTCCGTTCCATTTGTATTTGTCTCTGACCTGCGAGTGGCATATGTCTCTCTCGAAACCATGTACGAAAGTTCCAAAGTAGGATGGGAGGACGCATTTTTTTGCTGTCAATATGATGAGAATATTAAATGTATGATTTGTTCACAAGTATTATGAGGAAAACGGTTGTATAACATAAAACGGCATTATACTACATGTTACTGATGAAACATTAAAAGGTTAAGTGTTATTGTTGTTATCATCATCATCATCATCATCATCATCATCATCATCATCTCTGTACGTCGACCCTTTTTCAGCAGATGTACGAATAATGCGGTCAGCTCTAACAATTTGAACTCACTGATTTACTATGTGATGTCAAATGAAAGCTAGATGTAAGGACTTGACAAATGTTGAACTTTCAAATCTTTGCCCAAAAAATAAATATCCGAAGCTTCGTTCTTTCTCTTGCTCTGTTGAAGCCATGTTCGCTACAACCTACGTTTGTGAAAAATTATTTTCAACAATGAAAATAGTAAAAACCAAATTTAGATCACGACTGACAGACAAATACCTTCGTGATCAACTACGACTGGCAGTAAGTGACATAATTCCCGATTTTGAAACTTTGTCACAGAGACATTCTGAAGACAGTTAATTTTAGGTTGTGATATTATTAATTTATTGTTCATTTCTTTCTTCGTTACACGTACTAAACATAGTTTGTAGCCTTGTACTGTATACAATTATATTTAAGAGCTTGACGTAAGGAAAATGAAAATCCGTTAATAAGTCAGACAGTTGCTTCACTTCCCCTTCGGGTGTCCGCCTCCCACAATAGGTGCTATGCACGTTGCAGGTTACACAGTGGCTCGGCGCACGATCACATTTTCGCCACCTCTGATCTACACGATTGTCTAATAAAATTATTTCGCGGAGAGCTCTGGCTTTGGTAGATATTGCAAGATTTCAATGAACAGTTTAAGTCGCATAGGGCAATGCAATCGTATGTTTTCGGTGATGAGGAAACTTGTCGTTCGTAACGAATACGCAGCTGCTTCTGGGATTGATTGCCGATATAAAACAATTTAATTGCGGGTGTAGAACACACTCACTGCCTCCTTTTCAATACTATGCACTGTACAAGGGAGATTTATTTTATGGAAATAAAACTCACCAAGACATTTAGAAGTAAACGTACCGTCCACGACGCCGCTATCATGATCATGCAAGATGCGAGTTTCTTGATTATTTCGCATTTTAGGTCGTCCAGCAGCTGAAATCGATGCAGATAAGTACCCATAACAATATGACCTGCCCTAGCTCGTGCTGCAAATAAAGCTATTAATCGCGGCAGATGTCTATATCATTTCGGTTCAATAGACGCCTTCTGGATCTCGTGTCTCGGTATTCCCCCCAGCTTGCCTTCTAAATGTCCAGCAATCTATATATATATATATATATATATATATATATATATATATATATATATATAATTTGAACTGGTAATGGATATTACGGGAAAACGGCTGAACTGATTTTAATGAATAACTCGTCATTTTGAAGCTTGGCATCCAAGGATTTTCAGAAAAATGGTAACTTTCAGTGAAGCGTTAGTTTTCCCACATAATTTTCCTATTTTCGAAAATCTATCTTTCGTCAGTTTTGAGAAATAATTGCATCTCAGAATAAAACAAAACACACACTACAATAAACAAAAGGCTATTACACGAAGGCCATGACCTGCAGGATTGCTGACATATTTAGAGTTCAAATTCAATTGGTTATTAAAAACTTCAAGACTTACTAAAAATAATTTACAGGTCTGATTCTGCGGTGTGTAATTTTCTGAGTACAGCTGTGTATTGGATATTAATATCTACAAAACTTGAGGTGGTTTGATGACATTATTACCATTAGAAATTAAATATTATTATAGTGAATGCCATGATGTGACTATTTTTCATTAATTATACATATTAATGTTATATTGATGATATGAAAGTGAAATGTTTTGGGTTATGTAAGTAGATGTAGAGAATATCTTAAATTAGATTTTCATTTCTATAATATACTGAGTGGCGGCTATTAGTTGTATATATAATGATTTGACCCTCTATATTTCAAGTTCTACATGCAGCAGCTATACCAAGATGCTATGTCTGTTTGTTCAAAATCATACCAAACCTGACTTTTTTTTTAACTTTCACCTTCAGTCCACAATGACCTGAAATAGCTATTGCTTTACTCCCACATGAAAAAGCCACTGATCGTCCTGACATTGTTACTTGCGTTTTCGCGTTGAAACTCAAAAACTGAAGATGTATAGTTCAAGAAAAAGTATTTGGCATTAAAAAAACATTAAGAGGAAGTATATTTCATTATAATGGAAGCAAGTAACTTTCAAAATATCTGGTATTTTTCATTGAAAATAAATCTGAAAATTTTTTTATTTGAACGTCTAATGAACTTAGTTTGCAGCATTTGCTGCACAAGCCACTAGTTCATTTCTAATGTTTACTTTTGCCAGCATTTCCATACATTTTATCATTGTGTCTTCATAAAGCCATAAGCCCAGACCTATGGAGTAACGGTTAGCCGAGAAACCAGGTGGCCTGGGTTCGATTCCCAGTTACCTGGTTGAGGTTTTTCCGGGGTTTTCTCTCAACTCAATATGACCAAATGCTGGGTAACTTTCGGTGTTGGACCTCGGACTCATTTCACCAGCATTATCACCTTCATCTTATTCAGACGCTAAATAACCTAAGATGTTGATAAAGCGTTGTAAAATAACCTACTAAAATAAAAAATAAATAAAACCATAAATACTTATTGCCATGCATCAAATAGACTGTATATTAATGTCGATAATAATCGATATATCGATGTTTATTTTGCTTATTGTTATGTCGAAATTGATAACATTACGGTATTGGTATATCGACATTTTTAACATTTCGATATTATACCGACACTACATTAATAAAAAGCACATCCCTATTTCTGCCTCATTTTATATAATTTCAGTTCACAAAGAAGTGTAGATGGCCAGTCAGGTTATTAGGCCTACATCTCTGTAAAAAGATCATGACGGAGTAGTCGAGAAACATCTGTTAGCAACAGTCGCTAGCATTAGAGAGATGGAGACAGTGCCAGTTACGACCCTACTTAGCCATCTGACTGATTTTTTCAATATGCAGTTGATATTATGGCTTTTCCAATTCATTGCGGGCTAAAGCTGGCAGATGCACTATAACCTTTACTTTTTAACTTTGCTCTAGAGTATGCCATTAGGAAAGTCCAGGATAACAGAGAGGGTTTGGAATTGAACGGGTTACATCAGCTGCTTGTCTATGCGGATGACGTGAATATGTTAGGAGAAAATCCACAAACGATTAGGGAAAACACGGAAATTTTACTTGAAGCAAGTAAAGAGATGGGGTTGGAAGTAAATCCCGAAAAGACTAAGTATATGATTATGTCTCGTGACGAGAATATTGTACGAAATGGAACTATAAAAATTGGAGATTTATCCTTCCAAGAGGTGGAAAAATTCAAATATCTTGGAGCAACAGTAACAAATGTAAATGATACTCGAGAGGAAATTAAACACAGAATAAATATGGGAAATGCGTGTTATTATTCGGTTGAGAAGCTTTTATCATCCAGTCTGCTGTCAAAAAATCTGAAAGTTAGAATTTATAAAACGGTTATAATACCGGTTGTTCTTTATGGATGTGAAACTTAGACTCTCACTTTGAGAGAGGAACAGAGATTATGGGTGTTTGAGAGTGAGGTTCTTAGGAAAATATTTGGGGCTAAGAGGGATGAAGTTACAGGAGAATGGAGAAAGTTACACAACACACAGCTGAACGCATTGTATTCTTCACCTGACATAACTAAGAACATTAACTCCAGACGTTTGAGATGGGCAGGGCATGTAGCACGTATGGGCAAATCCAGAAATGCATATAGAGTGTTAGTTGGGAGGGAAAAAGACCTTTGAAGAGACCGAGAGGATAATATTAAAATGGATTTGAGGGAGGTGGGATATGATGGTAGAGACTGGATTAAATCTTGCTCAGGATAGGGACCAGTGGCGGACTTATGTGAGGGCGGCAATGAACCTCCGGGTTCCTTAAAAGCCAGTAGGTAAGGTAATTGATATTATGAAGGATCGACATCTGTGATGGTGGTGGTGGTGGTGGTGGTGGTGGTGGTGGTGGTGGTCGTAGTAGTAGTAGTAGTAGTAGTAGTAGTAGTAGTAGTAGTAGTAGTAGTAGTAGCAGCAGCAGCAGCAGCAATTGTAGTAGACTTCAATTTACTTACAAATGGCTTTCAAGGAACCCGGAGGTATATTGCCACCCTCACATAAGCCCGTCATCGGTCCCTATCCTATGCAAGATTAATCCAGTCTCTACAATCATATCCCACCTCCCTCAAATCCATTTTAATATTATCTTCCCATCTACGTCTCGGCCTCCCAGAAAGTCTTTTTCCTTCCGGTCTCCCAACTAACACTCTATATGCATTTCTGGATTCGCCCATACGTGCTACATGTCCTGCCCATCTCAAACGTCTGGATTTAATGTTCCTAATTATGTCAGGTGAAGAATATAATGCGTGCAGTTCTGTGTTGTGTAACTTTGTCCATTCTCCTGTAACTTCATCCCTCTTAGTCCCAAATATTTTCCTAAGAACCTTATTCTCAAACACTCTTATTGTATGTTTCGTTACAACCTGTTTTTTTACGGTGATGGATTGTTAGCCCTTCGTCCAACCCCCAACCTGGAGGACTACCCCTTATCGGCTGTCCACGACTGCTTATTCAATATATTCGCAGCTACCCTCCATATCTGGAGGCCGTCTCCTCTATCCGCAAGCTGAGGACGCGCCATGCCGTGGTGATAGGGACCCACAATACATGGAGAAGATTTCAACTGCAGAATTTTTTCAATGTCGGCGCGAAATGATTGATGAATTATTTTACGTGCTGCAGATGTATGACACGGGCAATCCAGCTTTACTTTCTTCCCGCAACAGTCCTGCAAAGGATTTTGTCGCTCTCAGCTGGCTTTCAAACCGCGAACCTCTGATCCAAAGGCCAACATAACAACCGCGAGACCTACGAAGGCGATACGTCTATGGCGTTCAACTTCCCTTTCCTTCTATGTAGTGACGGGCACTTGATTTGTCATCCACCCAAGCTTTCCCATCTAGTGGGCGACACGCCGAAGCCGTAGTTCTTTTTCGTGATCTGTGGTTTTTTACCCGCCGTTAGACATTATCCTTGGTGCACAATGGGAAGCGAGCTATATAGCACCGTATGTTGAAGATTATTAATGGAAAATTATCAGTGGAATTCTGGCAGGGGAAACGCGAGTATCCCTTGCAAACTATCACCACGCACCATCTATACTTACTGGCTTTTAAAGAACCCGGAGGTTCATTGCCGCCCTCACATAGGCCCGCCATTGGTCCCTATCCTGAGCAAGATTAATCCATTCTCTATCATCATATCCCACCTACCTCAAATTAATTTTAATAGTATCCTCCCTTCTACGTCTCGGCCCCCCTAAAGGTCTTCTTCCCTCCGGTCTCCCAACTAACACTCTATATGCATTTCTGGATTCGCCCATACGTGCTACATGTCCTCCCCATGTCAAACGTCTGGATTTAATGTTCCTAATTATGTCAGGTGAAGAATACAATGCGTGCAGTTCTGCGTTGTGTAACTTTCTCCATTCTCCTGTAACTTCATCCCTCTTAGCCCCAAATATTTTCCTAAGCACCTTATTCTCAAACACCCTTAACCTATGTTCCTCTCTCAAAGTGAGAGTCCAAGTTTCACAACCATAAAGAACAACCGGTAATATAACTGTTTTATAAATTCTAACTTTTAGATTTTTTGACAGCAGACTGGATGAAAAAAGCTTCTCAACCGAATAATAACAGGCATTTCCCATATTTATTCCGTGTTTAATTTCCTCCCGAGTATCATTTATATTTGTTGCTGTTGCTCCAAGATATTTGAACTTCTCCACCTCTTCAAGGGATACATTTCCAATTTTTATATTTCCATTTCGTACAATATTCTCGTCACGAGACATAATCATATACTTAGTCTTTTCGGGATTTACTTCCAAACCTATCTCTTTACTTGTTTCCAGTAAAATTCCCGTATTTTCCCTAATAGTTCAAGCACCGTCTTTATCCACCAGAAATTCCAGTTGGAAGAGACAAGATTCGAACCCGAGTTACCAGCGAGGGAATCAGACGCTCTAGTCTTTCGGCTAACTGCGCACCAAGGTCAAAACTAAAAATTGGACCAAAGCGATGAACTCAGAAAGAGAATGTAGAAGTTACATCATATGCTGTATATGGGTTATACAAAAATAATAACATTAAAAAACATTCAGCAATCTCTTCGATCAATCTACTTCCGAGCTCGCGAACATGGGAATGGAAAAATACATGCTCCACGCACCGCCGAGTTTGAATGAAGATAATGAAGGTAAAAATTGTAACAAGTGGTCAGTATGTTAGTTACATAATTTACATTAAAAGTCAGATGTTTTAACTCAGAAACCATTTTTACAACTGGAATATCTACTACAAAATAAAAGCAATACTTCTTAACAATAGCTCAGTCAGTGAACTGTGAAAGTGTACAGTAATGAGTAATAAACGTGCAGCGTATTTTACCTCAACTCCTCCTATGTTTTATCAATGTCCACATAAACATTAGGCTGCCTATAGGATAAAGTACTTCACCTTCCTTTGCTAGCGTTAATTAATTTAGAAGTCTTCTCGCTATTCGTGAGCTGCCACAAGGAACAAAGAGTACTTAACCATATAAATGTTTACGAGTTCAGTGAGCCATTAATTTTGTTTTGACAATGAAACTCCTACAAGTACATAGCTGCAAATACATTTTGTGATTGGTGGAAATATACCTAGTTTTAGAGAGGCAAGTGTTACAAAAAAGTAAAGAATGCTACTGAACTTAGTTTCATTTCGAATATAGGTGATTCTTCAGGAGAGCAATTGATCCTTTCAATTCAGATAAAGTTACAATCGGAATAATAGATGTAGGTATTCCAAGCCTCTTAAACACATCTTTCATGAAGAGAGTAGCGGTACCTCTTGCTCCAACCAGAAGTCCGATTACTTCAAGCTCTTCTAGCTGGTACTTTTGTAGGTAACAGGGAATGGTAGGATTGTAGATATTCTTTTTTTCCTTATCCACTTCTGCTGGCTGTTCCTCATCCGTTTCGAAGCGCACAGTGGGATCAATTATGAATCCAGATCTTGTAGATTCCTTGAAAGCTATTATATCTATGCGCCGTGTACTGCCAGTGACGGAGAGACCGTGTACTTCTTCAGAGGTGTTGTAATCGGCATCTTGAAGGGCAGTGGCTATAATTGATCGTACTTGGTGGTGTCTAGCGTTTCGCAGAGCTTCGCCGTGCGGACAGGATCCCAGGACGTGTGCAAGGGTTTCAACCTCGTTGTGGCAATGCCTACAACGGTTGTCCTGAGATCTTCCCGGCACAGCACGTACTGCAGCAACATTTCCAACCATTTTAATGCCATCGCGCCATTCGCTGTTGGAGAGTCCTTCGTGTTTACAAATCCATTTGTTGGCACCAGGATATTGTTTAAATAAAACTACGCCTTTCCCTTTCTGTGGATGACGACACCAAATATCAAATTCTCTGTTCCTCGGAAGGTTACGAATCTTTGTAGCATTTAAGAAATGTTCATTTTCATAAGGAATTTTCTGGAACAATGTTCAGAGATTGGGCACATCTAATGCTCTCCTCATAAACCTGACGTGTTTGTATGATGTATGGGTTTTGAGATTTGTGTATGCTCTATGCCTCGGCTTGTGAATGCAGAAGAGCAAGTAACACATTAACTTCTGTACATAAAATAATGAAGGTTTTCCCTGATTTGTTCTCTTCGAAGTTACTTCAAAGGGAGGATACATACGTACACCTGTAAATATTAGTACTGGACATCCAGTTCTTGCTTTTACCGGCGATCAATCACTAATTAATGACACAAAACATGTTAACAGTAGTAACGATCTAGCTCTGTTCCACTATCTGTACGTCACTACGGAGTTTAATAATAGAATCTGAATTCTTGAAATCATTAATAATGGAAGTTTGCAAAAAAAAACGTTTTCGCACTTTCTACAGAATTCCATATTGATCACTCTTTTTGTTGAAATCGATACACTAAGTCCTGGCTTCCATTATCCAAATGTAAGCTTCGAAAGTTCGAATTGTCGGTGTAAATAGGAATCGACACTTATTCCAATAAAATTATCCAACTTCGAAATAACCAGCCTCCATTGTATTTGTAGTCAATGTGTCATACTGGCTAGCTCAGCAGAACACTTCACGGACTACAGTAGTGTAAGATTGGGGGCATGGAAGGGTAATAAAATTGTCAACGAAGAAGGGGAGCGTCTTCGTCCGCTTTGCAAAGAAAAGGATTCCTATAAGCATATTTTCTTACAGTGTGTCGAATTGGAACATGTACGGAGGAAATATCCACCACCCTCGATGCTAAGTCAGAATAGGAGTTCACTTGCATGTCTTGACCTCATGGGGAATAGAGAATGGGAACAAAAGACTGGATTGTTCCTCTTGAAGGCGAGAAAGATTAGAACTTCAGCTGTTGAAGTTTGTGACGCGAACTGAAGAAGGGATAATAGTATCCACCCAACTGCACACTTTTAGGTCTTTTAGGTTAGAATATATTATATAATGTGTTTTATTGTGCCATTTTCATTTTAATATGTGTGTTCTTTTAGAGAGTAGTTGGATGTAATCATAGGTGGGGGGGGGAACCTACAAAGGAGGACTTGTTTCGGGTACAAAGCACGTACGGTCAGAAGACTCGTGCATTGGATTTTAGAGAAAATTATGATAATATAAAATCTGTATGTATAATATTACTCAATAAATCCACCTATCTATCTAGTTATAAAAATACCACTGCTGAACTATGGTATCAAGAAACTAGTCCATCCGTCTTACAGCTCAGATCTGGATCATTTTGTTAATTACCTCTTTGGATATCTAAAGTATATTGCTGAGCGGGAGAAGATTTTAAGCAACAAATGTAATAATATAACCGTTTCTTCGCAGTGTTAAAAAACTCAGACTTTTGTTTTTGAGAGAATATTATAATTAATATTGAAGTGGAGAAAGTCATTAGAGGTCAAATGAATGAATATTGCAAAATTAAGCGCAATAGTCCCGTCAGATACTCCTTCCGTACTCAGGTAGGAAACTTGTCGAGTTATTCTCTATAACGAAGAAGCAATGGAACGAGAAGTATACATAGTATAGTATCATGGATGAATATCTAATAGGATGCGAAACTTACTGAGTTTTCCGTAACACATACTAGAGGCGCTGTTGTAGAAATTGATCTTGCTGCCACCTGTTGGGAGGAGGGGCGTTATTACATCTAGCAGCGCACCAAGTAGTGAAAAGTGTAACTAATTACTCGACGTATTTAGCAGCGCACCTGGTGACGAAAATGTTAAACTGTGCAGAAAGTATTCCCTCCCACCCTCACTGATATTCAAAACTAACCCAATTTAAAATAAAACATTTACATTTTTATTCCTCACAGCATCTTCTACTGAAAATTCTTACCGGAGCCAACAGGGAGATAAAAGAGACGATCTATTTTACACTACCCGATTAAAATATAACCAGAGACAAAAAATGAAGCAAAAGGTTAGATAATTGGGATTGTATTCTTTGGGTATTTATTGTACAGCGCAATGCAAAAACCATTTAGATAGTTCAATTTATTATATTACTATTACTTTACAATACATTCAACAACACTATTTTTACAACGTCCATAAACATCACTGTTTAACATACACTGCTTATACACACGTAGTATCACTTTATGTTCACTTATTAGCAAGTTTCTGTCTGCCATCTTGTCTCTTCGAGCAATATCTCGAACGGACAAATAGAGAAATCTGGGTAATGTACCCAACACGTAGTTCTAATGTTCACCACCTACGACGTTGGGCGCTGATCATCTTATTTCAACCCCCCGCCGCCAGAGGTGCTGACCGCAGTTTCGCATCCTATTATATATTTATCCATGATAGTATATACTAAAAGCCAGGTTATGAACCGACTAAACCGGAAGCAATGTTCTGTTGGTCTCTTTCTGAGCTCTGTTGCCACATAGTGGGGCGAGATTCAAAGCGTGTTCAGCGTTTGTCACCGATATGTTTAAAATAACTACTGTATATAGTTCTCGATAACACTATCTACAATATCAGTAATTAAAATTACTGTTTTAAGAAAGCACGAGCTAATGACGCTGGTACGAAATGCGACTCGTAATGCACGTGGTACTGCAAATGAACTGGCTACACTGTCTCCGTGATTCCGTTGCCAGATTTTCGTTAGCAGACGACATTTTCACGCGAGGTCCAATGAAAAGCTGCGTTCTCGTTCTCCCCTCCATCCCCCACACTCAACGTGTCATCACTGCATAGGCTACCCCTCTAACCCGCACTTTCCTCTCGCCCATCCAACTACTTCCTGTTTCGTCGGTTCATAACCTGGCTTTTAGATAGAGTTGAAAAGCCCTTGGTGCGACCTAGCGTTCAGCTCTAACGGCGAAACACTGAACTGAATATTTTACACCATTGTCGATCATCGTAGAGCGCATGTACCAACAGACATGCCAACCTACAAGAGATGAATAATGCTGCAGGAGGGAATTTAGTGGGAGATATTTCTTTCAATAATAATAATAATAATAATAATAATAATAATAATAATAATAATAATTATAATAATAATAATAATAATTATTATAATAATAATAATACTTATAATTATAATAATAATAATAATAATAATAATAATAATAATAATAATTATAATAATAGCAATGGTATCGCCACATAACATTAAACAGGAAAGTTATGCAATCACTTGTACATTCCGTAGAGTATCAATGCGGGAGACAGGAAGTCGTTAGGTAACAGCTGATGACTCGCTCATCACACAGGAAATTTGGTAGGTCTGTAATTCAACCACAAACTGATGACAACAAATCTAGAGGCTCGGCGTCCTGCTTCCGATACAGAAAGTTCCTTGGCCGAACATTACATTGTTGAAGCTTGCCTCATCGCCCTCCAGTACGTGGAGTGCCGACTTCTAATCCCGGGTACTTTGAGTTGATCGCCTCCGTTGTCTGGGGCGGTAATCCTGCCTATGTTGAACATATTTTGACAACGAATGATTTTCGAGAATCTCTCACATTTTCCTCCAAGTTTACAAATTTTTAACTACATTAACACACTTCACTAAATTTAATTTCACTGTCAAATAATGATATGACACGCAGTAGCGATAAAGTTTGCAGTAGGAACCCGGAGGTTCATTGCAGCCCTCACATAAGCCCGACATCGGTCCCTATCCTGAGCAAGATTAATCCAGTCTCTATCATCATGTCCCACCTCCCTCAAATCCATTTTAATATTATCCTCCCATCTACGTCTCGGCCTCCTCAAAGGTCTTCTTCCCTCCGCCTCTCAACTAACACTCTATATTCATTTCTGGATTCGCCCATACGTGCTACATGCCCTGCCCATCTCAAACGTCTGGATTTAATGTTACTAATTATGTCAGGTGAGGAATACAATGCGTGCAGTTCTGTGTTGTGTAACTTTCTCCATTCTCCTGTAACTTCATCCCTCTTAGCCCCAAATGTTTTCCTAAGAGCCTTATTCTCAAACACCTTTAATCTCTGTTCTTCTCTCAAAATGAGAGTCCAAGTTTCACAAACATAAATAACAACCGGTAATATAACTCTTTTATAAATTCTAACTTTCAGATTTTTGGACAGCAGACTGGATGATAAAAGCTTCTCAACCGAAATAAGAGGCTTTTCCCATATTTATTCTGTGTTTAATTTCCTCCCGAGTGTCATTTATATTTGTTACTGTTGCTCCGAGATATTTCAATTTTTATACCTCTTCAAAAGATAAATCTCCAATTTTTATTTTTCCATTTCGTACAATATTCTGGTCACGAGACATAATCATATACTTAGTCTTTTCGGGATTTACTTCCAAATCTATCGCTTTACTTGCTTCAAGTAAAATTTCCCTGTTTTCCCTAATCGTTTGTGGATTTTCTTCTAACATATTCACGTCATCCGCATAGACAAGCAGCTGATGTAACCCGTTCAATTCCAAACCCTCTCTGTTATCCTGGACTTTCCTAATGGCATATTCTAGAGCGAAATAAAGAAGTAAAGGTGATAGTGCATCTCCTTGCTTCAGCCCGCAGTGAATTGGAAAAGCATGAGACACAAATCTGGCCTATACTAACTCTGCTGTACGTTTCACTGAGACACATTTTAATTAATCGAACTACGTAGTTTCTTCAGAATACCAATTTCTTTAAGAATATTACATAAAACTTCCCTGTTAACAGAGTCATATGCCTTTTTGAAATCTACGAATAACTTATGCACTGTACCCTTACACTCCCATTTTTCTCCAATATCTGTCGAATACAAAAAATCTTATCAATAGTCGATCTATTACGCCTAAAACCACACTGATGATCCCCAATAACTTCAGTACATATGAAGTTAATCTTCTCAAAAGAATATTGGACAAAAATTTTCTGCGACGTGAACAAAAGTGATATTCCTCGAAAGTTACTACAGTTAGTCTTGTCCCCCTTCTTCCTGTGGAATTACATAAATAATAAAAGTAATAATGTTTGCTGGGCAACGCCCCTTTTCACCACAAATTTCATTTTAGAGTCGCAGAAATAGCCACCATGTATACTGTTACATTAAACATTCTGTTAACAAGAAATTACTTTTTCAAATGGCTCCATAACTGTCTTCTGTAAGGAACATGAAATCAGGAGTATGAATTCGAAGTCAGGAGATCATCACGAGTCAAGGTTGCAAACGACCAGAAAACAGCAGACAAACTGTTATAAGAGTAAATAGGTTCTAACAACGTAATTCGAAAACCGATCTTCTGGGAATCTCAGGCGTGCGGAAGGAAGACTCGAGCCACTGACCTATTGCAATTCTCAGAAACAATGCCGATTCTGATAACTGGTTATTACAGATTTCTCTCCTCTTTTGTTTTCAAGGAACACAATTACAGGAAATTATTACAATTAACTGCTAATTTCGAGTTGTTATATTTTAATATAATGTCAGAAAATTGAATTTGAGCTAAAAACTGCCTAATTTCTTCGGTTGTTAATTGTCAATCCTCTGAAATATAAATTGTATGACATTAAGTCTTCAAACCATAACAAACAGCCTTGGCAGTAACAACAATTTGCAGTGAGTGAGTGTAGAAAAAGATTTACGTAATATGCTCGCTTGTGGAGCTACTGGCACAATCTGCTCTTCCGCAATTGTCAGCTCGCTTCCTGTCTGTATTGCACTAAACACTACATGACATGATTCAAAATGTCACCTTTCATATGTTGGCTTTCACTGTTTATTTGGTGAAATATTGCACAAATTTAATCATTGTGTTTAGACATAAAATGCTAAGGCATGTTGCCATACCAGCGCCAACAACAGTCTCGGATTAGACAACACGTCACGACCAGCAGTGTGTGGCATATTCCTTCAGACATTCGGTATAATAGCTTTATCGACTTCCAGCTGGGAGCTCCGTAGTCATGGAGAAAACGATGTTCAACTGATGTTACACTTTCAAATCATGCTAAAAAAACACAAATTAACTCGTTATTTTACAGTAAACGGCATTTCGTTTATTCAATCGTTGCTAAGAGACAATTACATTTATCTTGTTAGTAAAAAGAATTATACAAATCTCCTGCGTTTTAACATCATAGTCTATTGCAGGCATGTCAATTGATGCCCACAGGAGCAAGCGCGCGCTTTAGAGCTCAGGAGAGCCTGAGCGCTTTACAGCGGAAAGGAAAGAGACTGTCGGAAGAGGTGATGCCGCTTGGTCGAGCTGTATTCAGGGATGGCCAGCACTGATTCAATAGATAAAGGGAAGAGAACTTATTAAAACTGTATCCATGGTAATTTTAGATTTGCCTGAGAAGTATAAGTGCATTATAAGAATGTAAGTTTTAATTTTAATGCTCATTTTTCACAAGTTTGATTTTTTATTCAAAAGAAATATTTTCTCAACTTTTCGTATAGAAAAGTGAAATTTTCAGATATAGACCTATTTATTTAGTAGCCTTACAGAATGTTTTCGTAAATCTAATATACCGTATACACGTATTACTGAAGATAGTGTATTGAAAATTTTGAAAATATTCCCATGGAAATTGTTTGCAAGGAAATCAATTAACAAAGCAACTACTGTTACATCATAAGCAAAAGATACGTGCCCATGTGTTGTAAAAATGTCAGCTCTATAGCTTCAGCACATTTCGAGAAAATAATTTGATATTCTGATGACAGGAAGTTGCTCACAAATATCACCTTAGGAGCATAATGCGATAAGAGTTTTGTTATGTAATATTAGTTACACTTAAAACAAGTACAGTACCTAGGTAACTTTGCTTTGTACTGTAATATTGTTTTGATTAGTTTATTGATTACTGTTGTAAGGCTAAAGATATCATCAATATAAATTCCAACTTATCATGTCATACTCAATCTCTTTCTTTGGAATATCACTTTCTTTATGAATGATGAGTTTCATCCACTTAATACAGTATAATATTATACTACTATGGAATTTAAGTGAATATTCCTTCTTAACTCTCTATTATGTTATTAAGATTTAAAACACAAGTGCAATATTAAGAAATCAGTGTTAGTACTTTTGTTTTACAGACAATATAGATAATATTAAACAGAAAGAAGCCATATAAAAATAACGACATAAAATTTCACGTTCCGTTTGAAGTTTGTGCACCACTGTTTTCTTAATCCAACAGGTTGCTTATTCATATTCACAGCCCTTCCTCTTTCCATACGTAGCGCTTGCTGCCCGCGCACGACGGCAAGGTCAGAAAACTGCGCTTGGTTTGACATCACTGGTATAGACTGTAAGCGAGGCTTGAACATGATCGCGAGTTTCAGAGCTGCCGCTATGCACGCTTTTAAAACATTGTAGAGTCCACCCTCGTACCATAGAACTCTGAGAAAGGAAGGATATGTGTAAGAGATGATATTTTAAGTCGTCTCTAAGAATTGTACAAATATTTACACGTATTCTGATCGGACACGAACTATGTCGTTTTAATGCGTGACAAGGACACATGCAAATCGTGTTATAATGACGAGGACAAGCTCCCGAAGCGAGTTGCACCTCCAGGAGGGAACCAAAAACATGCAGGCGGCCCCCTTCACACATTTTACTCCTACATTTCTGAGACAGACATTCGATTTACGCGAAATTTCCTTCCAGATAGAGAAGCAGTTAATTATGTTTTCCTAGAAACTCAACTTACGCAGTTGCAGGAACCTTTTTTCATCTCCTTCGACGATAGTAATTACAGTAGCAACTCCAGAGAGCTCTTCTTCACCTAGCAACTACTGAAAACCCGTTCAAAATTGTTTCTTAAAAGTGATGTGTAATTTTAGTGTATGAAGCCAAATGCAAGGGGTGACCATAGCAACTATTCCTTAAGTCCAGACGATTATGGTTCCTACGGATATGAAGTAGATTTTACTTCAAATTAATTTTAGTATACACCATTCAAGAGCCATTACATACTTGTCATTTCCACTTTACTTGCTCATAAAACAACAATTCTTTTCGAGACCTCTCTGCAAAGACTCCTTTTGCTTTCAACTGTACATTGTTCTGTTGAATGTTGTAATATGAAAATAAAAACTTACTTACTTACTTACTGGGTTTTAAGGAACCAGGAGGTTCATTGCCGCCCTCACATAAGCTCGCCATTGGTCCCTATCCTGAGCAAGATTAATCCACTCTCTATCATCATATCCCACCTCCTTCAAATCCATTTTAATATTATCTTCCCTCTACGTCTCGGCCTCCCTAAAGGTCTTTTTGCCTCCGGTCTCCCAACTAACACTCTATATGCATTTGTGTATTCGCCCATACCTGCTACATGCCCTGCCCTTCTCAAACGTCTGGATTTAATGTTCCTAATTATGTCAGGTGAAGAATACAATGCGTGCAGTTCTGTGTTGTGTAACTTTCTCCATTCTCCTGTAACTTCATCCCTCTTAGCCCCAAATATTTTCCTAAGCACCTTGACACTCGGGAGGAAATTACACGCAGGATAAATATGGGAAATGCCTGTTATTATTCGGTTGAGAAGCTCTTATCATCCAGTCTGCTGTCCAAAAATCTGAAAGTTTGAATTTATGAAACAGTTATATTACCGGTTGTTCTGTATGGTTGTGAAACTTGGACTCTCACTCTGAGAGAGGAACATAGGTTAAGGGTGTTTGAGAATAAGGTTCTTAGGAAAATATTTTGGACTAAGCGGGATGAAGTTACAGGAGAATGGAGAAAGTTACACAACGCAGAACTGCACGCATTGTATTCTTCACCTGACATAATTAGGAACATTAAATCCAGACGTTTGAGATGGGCAGGGCATGTAGCACGTATAGGCGAATCCAGAAATGCATATAGACTGTTAGCTGGGAGACCGGAGGGAAAAAGACCTTTAGGGAGGCCGAGACGTAGATGGGAGGATAATATTAAAATGGATTTGAGGGATGTGGGATATGATGATAGAGACTGGATTAATCTTGCTCAGGATAGGGAGCGATGGCGGGCTTATGTGAGGGCGGCAATGAACCTTCGGGTTCCTTAAAAGCCATTTGTAAGTAAGTAACCTTATTCTCAAACACCCTTAACCTATATTCTTCTCTCAAAGTGAGAGTCCAAGTTTCACAACCATACAGAACAACCGGTAATATAACTGTTTTATAAATTCTAACTTTCAGATTTTTTGACAGCAGACTGGATGATAAAAGCTTCTCAACCGAATAATAACAGGCATTTGCTTATATTATTTATTTTGCCTTCTTCTTATTTTTGCTTATCTACAGTGCGGTTGTAATTGTGATAATAATAAAGATAATTAATGATAACTGAGTAATACTAACAATTGTTGTTGTTTTACTATTTTATTATTAGTAGTAGTCTCTTTGTTTACTTTGAAAATGCAAACTGTGCATAGTTATAGCACGAATGACAGTACATGTTCCTGCGAATGATCTCGTGTACATGAATTTGTACAGGGACATCATTTTATTTTTACTAACATTTTTAATATTAACCTGTCTATACCTTTAGAGAAGCGGAAACACCGCTTGCTCCCCCCTCCAAGACTGGAGTTCGATGATACTGGCTTAAAACACAAATCACTCTACTAGGTATAGGAAGGAAGAAAAGTAGTTCATCCATTTACGTAAACTAGGAAATATAGCGATTTTGGGTTTGATAATTTTCATTAGGTTTTTCTTTAATCAAAGTACAGTACTGTATTAAGAATAAGTGTTTTTACTCACGAAGTGAGTTATCCATGCGAACGTATTCATTATGCAGTGTATATTATACTGTCTACAGCACATTAGCGTACAATATAGAGAAAGAATTTAAATTGAAAAATAATCATAATATGGATATTTAAACACAATTTTGAAAATGGTGGCCGTTCATTTCGACATAGGCTTCAGTTCTTTTGTGCATATTATCGCACTATAGACTATTGCATCTAATTCCAATTGCCAGTTTCGTCCTTCGTACTAGTAACTCATGTTGAAATAATTCTGTTCCTACTCTACGTACTGTAAATTCAATCTTCACTTCTGCCCGACCCGAAAATATAAAATTACTCAGACATGCTATCTACTGTCCGTCCAAGTGGTTATGCCGCAGGATCGTAGAAAGAGGGGAAATCACGTGACAGTTAATTACTTAACGAGGCCCTTTTATTTAAGTTATTTTAAACAGTTGTATAATATTACGTAAACGTCCATTTCCTAACAGAAATTAATGTTTTCAGAAAAGAGCTAAGACAGCCCAGCTTTTACAGAGGGGCGAGCAGAAGCAGGTGGGGGAAATCGGGATGCGACGTAGGCAAACGGACAGTACCTGTGCGAAAATATGATTCAATATTGAAAGCTCTTTCGTCACTGGAAAACGCGAACATATTTCTGGAACGTACTATAATCAGTAACTCAGTACTGCTTACTATCTGCGGTCTTGGTTCTGTGTGGAGTTGGAACTTCCTTAGTAGAAGGGGTGGGAGTGAAGTACATTCAAAAACTCAGGTACAATAAAAATTGAATTAAAAATAAAATGATGTCCCTGTATAATTGTATATCAATAAATACACTTCATTCAAGGTCACAGGAAAGGTCTTGCCTTCTCTACTGTACTGCCTGATAATACAGGGACATCATTTTATTTTTACTAACATTTTTAATATTAACCTGGCTATACCTCTGGATCAATCCCGTTTGCTACTGCGTTCCACGACTGGAGTTCGATGATACCGGCGTAATATACAAACAAATCACTTTACTAGGTATAGGTAAAAAGTAAAGGTATCCCCGTAACATGCCATGAAGGCACTTGGGGGGCATGGAGGTAGAGCCCCATGCTTTCCATGACCTCGGCACTAGAATGAGGTGGTGTGGTCGGCACAACGCTCTGACCGCCTTTTACCCCCGGGAAAGACCCGGTACTCAATTTTATAGGAGGCTGAGTGAACCTCGGGGCCGTTCTGAAAGTTTGGCAACGAGAAAAAAATCCTGTCACCACCTGGGATCGAACTCCGGACCTTCCAGTCCGTAGCCAGCTGCTTTACCAACTGAGCTACCCGGCCGCCAGGTATAGGAGGGAAGAAAAGTAATTCATCCATTTACGTAAACTAGGAAATATCGCGCTTTTGAGTTTGATCATTTTCATTAGGCTTTTGTTTACTCAAAATACAGTACAGTATTAACACTTAGTGTTTTTACTCACGAACTGAGCTGTCCATGTGGACGTATTCATTATGCAGTGTATATTATACTGTCTACAGCACATTAGCGTACACTATAGACAAAGAAGTTAAATTGAAAAATAATCATAATATGGATATTTAAACACATTTTTGAAAATGGTGGCCGTTCATTTCGATATAGGCTTCAGTTCTAATGTGCATATTATCGCATGATAGACTATTGTACCTAATCCCAATTACCAGTTTCGTCCTTCGTACTAGTAACTCATGTTGAAATAAGTCTGTGCCTACTCTATAAAAGAGTACCTTACACACTGTAAATTCAATCTTCACTTCTGCCCGTTCCGAAAAGATAAAATTACTCAGACATACTATCTACTGTCCGTCCAAGTACTTATGTCGTAGGGTCGTAAAAAGGGAGGAAACCACGAGACAATTAATTACTAACGAGGCCCTTTTACTTAAGTTATTTTAAACAGTTGTATAATATTACGTAGACGTCCAATTCCTAACAGAAATTAATGTTCTCAGAAAAGAGCTAAGACAGACCAGCCACTAGCTGGCGAATAAAAGCTGGTGGGGGAAACTGGGATACGACGTAGGCAAATGGACGACAGTATCTGTGCGAAAATGATTCTATATTGAAAGCTCTTTCGTCACTGGAAAACGCGAATATATTTTTGGAACGTACTGTTTACTATGACCGTAAGGCTACTATGACTGTATATGCGGTCTTGGATCTGTGTGGAGGACGGTTGAACGTCATTAGTAGACGGGGTGGGAGTGAAGTACAGTCAAAAACTCAGGTACAATAAAAATTGAAGTAAAAATAAAATGATGTCCCTGTAGATGCATCAGCCAGAACCGCAATCAGAGGTAATAACAGTGACTAATGTCCTTACATTGCCATCATTGAAATGTAAAAATATGCACAGTAGTTTTCCATCAAAGTAAATGTTATATTCAGATGCTGCATGTGAAATCCTTGGTCAAAAGCGTAATTTCCAAACAGTTCCTTATGATGTGTATGTTTGGCACTTACTGTAAATCAGGGTTTTAATGGTTATATTATCTGCATGTTCGCAATTGGACTCCAAAATATTTATTTACAAATGAATATTAAAATTCCACCTATTTCTCTAATGGGATTTCATTATCGGTATAGGCTACGTCAGGGATGAGACGATATTAGCTCCCAATCATGGTAGAAGAGCTCGACCTTGATCACGAGCGTATAGCGCATCCACTGTAACGTAGACAACAAGGATGTACAGTACATGCACATGCAGCGAATAAAGGCAGACATTATTACAATAACTTGCGTTACTAAATTTCTGGCTATGTAATAGGGCTAATTACTAAGTTATTTAATATACATGTACATATATAAACAAATCGCAAAGGGAAGGGTTTTTTAGGAACAGAAAGAGAAATAGGAAAAGTTAATTGTACGTGAACCATTTTCTTGTTAAAAGCAATTATTTATTATGTAAATACTTCACTTCATTGGTTAGGAGAAACTAATAGGGTCTACCTGCTCGACGTGTGTGATCTTTAAGTACTTTTGAGTATTTGTTGAAAAATAATAATGGCAATATTGATTGAAGTAGAGCATATTGATTGTGTGATTGTGAAATGTAGTCCTTACTCTCCAGTCGTGATTATGTAATGAGTTTTCTTAGAGTGATTTGTGAGATGCACGTAACACGAAAAAAACAAATTGATTAAATTAAGATATTGAGAGCCATCGTAATTTTTGTGGTCAATCATTTAAGGGGATATGTATGACTTTTAAAACTTCCATAATTTTCGGCCAAAATTTGTGAAATTTAAACTATATATAAACAGATCTATAATAATATCATCTGTACAAAATTTGGTGCAATTAGGTCTAGTAGTTTTGAAATTATATTTTAAAGTATATTTTGTATTGACGTTACTAAAAAAGCTCCTTGCATAAAGTTTTCAAAATTTTTAGTTCATATTTGCTCAAAATCCTGAAAATAGTTATTGGAATAAAAGTGAATTAGCTTTTTGAGTTTAGTAATAGTATAAGTTAAAGTGCAATCAAAGATAAAATATTATTTCTAAATTAAAGAAACACGTAGTCTAATAAAAGTAAATATCCAGAAACAAGCAACAAATAAAACATCAACAATACATTTAATATGAAAAAATAAAAGAATCTAGATACAATCTATTGACCCAAATGTAAGTTAATTTACCTTCGATGTCAATTCCGAAAGCAATTAATTTCTCTCTTCTCCTGAATAATGCCTATATTTTTTTTTTCCATGTTGCGTCTCATAATGCCGTTTTATGTTGCTTTTTTGCAAATTATATTTTTTTACACAACAAACACTGGACTTCATCACCATGTTCGAAGCATAAATATTGTATCTTCCACTCTTCCTTGAAAGCTTCAAGCGCTTCCGTTCCGTCATGATGCGCTGTGTTCTAAGATCTGTACATCCTTTAGCAATGTTTACAGGTAAAAGAGCTCCGCGCGCGCGCAGCGGGCAGAAAAGAGCTCTCGCTCTAAAGTACTAGTCGCCATCGCAAGACTGGGCTACGTCAACTCTGAAAATATCAGAACGGATGTGTTATCTTTATTTTTAGATTTTACATAGTTTGCACGAAGAAGAATAATGGTACAGCAGCCGACTGATTAGGGACGTTGAAATGCTGAAAGGCTTTTTCAAAGCGTTCGTTTAATGGAATTATACACAAATAAACCGAAAAAAAAAAATTAACCTACTGGAAGTGAAAATTTCTCTGCATTACATACAACTCCAATTAAACTACTCAATCCTTTTCTATCCGGTCTATGAAGCGTGGCAGAGCTGTTGGTGCAATTAGGGACAATTTGGTTATGTGGCCCGGAAACACATCCCAGTATGTGATGCCCAAGCGGTCTGCAAAAAAAAAAAAAAGTGCCACGTCCTATGTCATTTATTTACAACAGAGTAAAACGCTTGACTGCGATCAGCGGGATCGTTCCGTATTTCGCAATCTGTTTGAAACACGCGAACAAAGCGTACAGACAAAACAACTCGCAAATATATTCCATCGCCACTTCAATTTCGAGGGAGGGAAGGGCTCAGTAAATAAAACAGTCTCATTCAAAAGACGAAACAAAAGTTGCTGTCTGAAAATCAATGGAGTGACCACCACACACACTCCATGCTATTGCTTTTCGCTATTCCGTGTTTTTCCATTCGTGGATCAAGCAGACTTTGCTGTGTTATTTGTAGCTTTCAACAACACGGGCACATCGTTAGCTGAACGGCTGAATCATCAGTTCTTCACTGTAAAGACCGCTATTAATATCCCTGCGCTGACTTCTTTTTTTTTTTAGGATCAACACGGCTTCTAGTGCAGCTTTTTGATTTCCCAGTATACTACCATTTGCCCATACATCATTATCGCTATGATCTAAGTCAGCCGTGGCGAAAATGTGATCGTGCGCCGAGCCACTGTGTAACCTGCAACGTGCATAGCATCTATGGAGGTAGGCGGACACCCGAAGGGGAAGTGAAGCAACTGTCTGACTTATTAACGGATTTTCATTTTTCTTACGTCAAGCACATAATAGTACATTATGTAACGAACCTATAATGATAGTAATTTTCATACGAGCGTCTTAATTACCATTATAGGCAAGTTTCATACGACTTTTTATGCTCGACCATATTTCTAACTTGAAATTATTCAGAAGTATTCATTTTATTCCCATCTCACTGAAGAGCAGAAGTGACCGTGTGAGATGTGCGCAAACGCGAAAGTATTGATTTTTTCCGAGGAACAATAATGTCATTGACCTTGTTATAGCCTAATTTAGAGAATAACATGAACTAATTTTGATATAACCTGGAAATTGATTTAGAATTGAAAAACGAGATGACAAATTGAATTTATTTGAATATTATTTACAATTAACGCTAATTATTATAGTAACAGAACATAACCTTCTGCGACAATATTGGATTTCCAGCCTCCGTGACGTTTCCCTCGTTGTCTTTCGATTTCATATCCGAGAATAATCGAAAACCTGTACTTTAATGAATAGGCGTACTTTAATGAGGTACATTAAAGGACTATTACCGGGTGTATAATTACTACATTTCGGCATGGTCGAGCATAAATATAATTTTATACAGTACAAGGCTACAAACTAATGTTTAGTACGTGTAACGAAGAAAGAAATGAACAAGAAAACATAGGACACATTATCACAACTTAAATTAACTGTCTTCAGAATGTCTCTGCGCCCGAGTTTCAAAATCAGGAATTATGTCACTAACTGCCAGACGTAGTTGATCACGAAGGTATTTGTCTGTCAGTCGTGATCTAAATTTGGTTTTTACTATTTTCATTGATGAAAATAATTTTTCACAAACGTAAGTTGTAGCGAACATGGCTTCAACAGAGCAAGCGAAAGAACGAAGCTTCGGATATTTATTTTTTGTCAAAGATTTGAAAAGTTCAACATTTGTCAAGTCCTTACATCTAGCTTTCATTTAACATCACATTGTAACAGTGTGAGTTTAAATTGAAGATCTAACCGCATTATTCATACATCTGCTGAAAAAACATTGACGTACAGAGATAATAATAATAATAATAATAATAATAATAATAATAATACTAATAATAATAATAATAACACTTAACCTTTTAATGTTTCATGAGTAACATGTAGTATAATGCCGTTTTATTTTATACAACCGTTTTCCTCGTAATACTTGTGAAAAAATCATACATTTAATATTCTCATCATATTGGCAGCAAAAAAATACGTCCTCCCATCCTACTTGAAAATTTCGTTTTTGTAGAGGTACATGGCTTCGAGAGAGACATTGCGACGATACGCCACTCGCAGGTCAGAGACGAATACAAATGGAACGGAGTTTGACTCCAGTGAGTGAGAGGGTGGGGGTTGGCGGAGGTAGGAAACAACAGAAATGCATACCTATCATTGGGAGCCACAATGTGCTCGCGAGTCACATTTTCGCCACGGCTGGTTTAGACTGTTGTCCACAGCGACTCAAGATTTCAATGAATCACCCCGACATCGTGTAACAGCCATAAATTTGAATGTCGAAAAGGTATTTCCACACTCTAAAAGGTTTAATTGTGTATTATAATTACGTAGATATAATTGAGGGCTTTGCCGGAAGAAAGGCGGATACACCTATACGCCCTTCTTCGGGAAAACGGTTTAAAATGTTCGGATCAAATTACTTAGACCCTACATTTAAAGGACGAAAATCACGAAGAAATTAAGGATACCTTTCCTGGTGTTGGTATTATTTCTGTTTTTTTTTTTTTTTTTTTTTTTTAAGTACTAGACTTGTGAACAAGCATTCCATTTATCGAAATATTTATATTAGGAGGTATATTATCATAAAACAAAGGCGATAACTCTCTCAGAAATTTATGGAACGATACGTAGGAACAGCAGTAGGCTATGTACCCCAAGGAAATATGATACTAAACCAACTTTATTCACCAAAAATGTCATATTTCATTCATTGAGTTGTAATCCCGGGTCTCTATCTTGACAATCTAACGCACCAACCATTCCTCCAATAATGCACAAACGTAACACATCAATTACTTGAGAGCCTGCATCAAGAGCAACAATGTAGTTGAATCGGAATTCTATTGATTGGCGGCGTAATCGAGCTGAACCTGTAAAATTTTGATGCTGAATAAGGCTGACGGCAGTGCTTTGGTTTCAACAAAGGTCTATCTATCATGATTGATTCCATCCTCACAAAAAGCCGTTAACACTGCAATGCAGCTCGGGTAGAGCTTGATTATCGATACCAGCAGACGTAGAGATCCATTACAGCGCAGTTATGCGCTCAAGACTTGTAGTCATGTGGTAATTGGCCGATGCAGAAACGATTTTGTTGTAGAAGGTTGGTTGCTGAATGCACAGCCACAAGATCAGGGATCCAACCCTCGTTCCTTTGGTAGAAACAGCTGACTACTAGTGTTTATAAATGATCTTGCCCCCCTAATAAAAGATGTAGGTCATCCCATATTATTTGCAGATGGCATACATATAGTAATTACCAAAGCTCGGAAGTTGGGGACTTGTGTCTTTGAACGTGGCTAAGCGACCGGACTTCAATGTCAACAAACTCCCGCTTCCAGCACGGAGGTACTGTCAGGTCTGCTATAAAAGTGGTTCCTGGCTGGAACAACATAATGATAATATTATGATAGGTTGAAACATCTAATTTTATAGCATATATATAAATAAACATGCAAAATACATCAAATTTACAGTTCTGCTCTGTACATTTCATTACAGTGTATGACTACATGCATTCGAAGATTTTCGAACCCATAAATTCTTCGTCTGTTAGTTAAACATGATTTGAAACGAAGGAAACTTATTTCCACGTCACATGAAGTGACGGGAGCAAACTTTAATTTTTTTATTTTATTTATTTTAACTAGCTACCTAGTGAGTACAAATTGCATTTATAAAATAAAAATGTTTCTAGCCACTACCGTAAGAGCCAGGCTCGTGTACGGTGTGGTCTTAGTGAATAATATAACATAAAATTTACAAGGACAGTTTACTAAATACAGTAAGCAACTTAATTCAAACCAATAAGTACAACACAAGAGCAAGAACAAAGAAGAAAGAGAAAACGAGAGAAAAATACACATTTAATATAAATTGACAATCCGACAGAAGCCAGTGATATTCAATAAAAACATGAATATAGTCGATAGAAATAAAAGATAAAAAAAGTACATTTGTTACTATTATATATCATGGATAATTTTACAAAATTCTTTTTTAAAAGTTTCAATTTTAAAAAATTTCAAATTTGGAAAATGGTTTGAAATTTTATTATAAAGTCTTGGGCCTAAATAAAATACTGAATATTTCACTGTCACTGTTTCCTGTTCGATTTTCAGCAGATCTCGTATCTGAGAAAGATAAGTATATCCTAAATTTTTCTCGCAAATAGTTTTCAATTAGTGTATCACTACTAGGGAAGGTCCCTCTACGACTTGATCCATGGCTATGGACAAATTCTCCATCAATTTAAAGGACTGCAATGTCTTTCAATGAATGCCCGTTTCCAGCTCTAGTTTATGTGTGGTACAACTTACAAGATATAAACTCTGCATTAGAAGAAAATAATGTATCTCCTCAGAATTCCTCCACGAAATTCTGTACCTAAAATTTAAGAAATGCATTTTCAAACTTCCATAACACCCATTCGAATAACACGTATTTTCTATTTCCTCAAACAGACCGTTTACCTGTAATTCTCTTAATGTCATTGGCTTCGACGTGACACAGTTTATTCGTTCGTCTTCTTGCCATTCGATGTGACCACTTTCTTAGTACAAACGACTGTCCCTGAGCACTTGCAGCGTGAGCTTTGTGTACGTTATGCCTGTAACCTTACTCAAGCACACGACACACAAGTCCCCAAGATCCGAGCTTTGGTAATTACAGCCAATAACGCCAAAACATTCCAATCTTCAACACAGGAAATTCTCTTCAAAATATGTCACTGGTTCTCAGTCAATAAATTGGTATTAAATTGTAACAAAACTAACATAATTCATTATTATTATTATTATTATTATTATTATTATTATTATTTATAGAATGCTTGTGTCACGACGTTCTGCTTGAGGAAAAGAAAATATGAAAGAAAGTAATATATTAAAATGTACAATGTAAAATGTATCTGCAATATCCATGTGTATTGCGGGAACCGCCATCTTGCATTGTTGAGCCTTGAACTGCAGTTTAAACGGCAGAGCACTGACGATCAAGTTAAACTCAAGTTAACTCAAGATTAACTGGTAGTTAAGGTTTATAATACGAAGCAGAACGAAAAACTTCAGTTTAAACTGAACGTAAGGTTTAAACGGCGTTTATAATACCGGTCCTTAGTGTCGATAGGATCATTCCAATGCGATTCGAACCCGCGCCCAACCTTATCCTCTGAGTACGAGTCGAATTGAAGGAGTAAAATTAATCTTAGACACATGTGTTGAGTGGTTATGAATAATTCAATATCACTCAATGCGTTTAATTATTGAGAGCAGGAAATGGAATTGAATTGGGTATACACTGAGAAGAAACAAGATGCGATCGAGAAACAAACACTTCCATGGAAACCGCAGGATCTGTAGTTGAGAGAGAGAAGAGAGATGGATGGAGGAAAACGGAGTAACTAAGAGCCACAGAAGAAATGCAAATGAGAACACCAGTTGCAGTACTGCGTATTCGGTACCGGCACACAAAATTTTCGATTACAACTGTTCAAGAAAGCTCCATGTGTGGTAATAACTGTAAACCTGCAGTAAGGGTAAATCTTACGATAAGACATTCCATCACCACCAACATTGGAACCATAAAACTGTCTTTATTAGACTTCTGACTTCAATTTTACAGTCGCTTTAACTACGAGGTCATATCGTGACTGTCTGTCCGAAATGGTAAAACTAAGTTTACATTTTGCTGCCATCTACAGGCCAGTGTGCGAATCACTGTTAATATCATGACTTACTTACGTACTGGCATTTAAGGAACTCGGAGGTTCATTGCCGCCCTCACATAAGCCCACCATTGGTCCCTATCCTGAGCAAGTTTAATCCATTCTCTACCATCATATCCCACCTCCCTCAAATCCATTTTAATATTATCTTCCCATCTACGTCTCGGTCTCCCCAAAGGTCTTTTTCCCTAAGGCCTCCCAACTAACATTCTATATGCATTTCTGGATCCGCCAATACGTGCTACATTCCTGTCCACCTCAAACGTCTGGATTTAATGTTCCTAATTATTTCAGGTGAAGAATACAATGCGTGCAGTTCTGCGTTGTGTAACTTTCTCCATTCTCCTGTAACTTCATCCCTTTTAGCCCCAAATATTTTCCTAAATACCTTATTCTTAAACACCCTTAACCTATGTTCCTCTCTCAAAGTAAGAGTCCAAGTTTCACAACCATAAAGAACAACCGGTAATATAATTGTTTCATAAATTCTAACTTTCAGATTTTATGACAGGAGACTGGATGACAAAAGCTTCTCAACCGAATAATAACACGCATTTCCCATATTTATTCTGTGTTTAATTTCCTTCCGAGTATCATTTATATTTGTTACTGTTGCTCCCAGGTATTTGAATTTTTCCACCTGTTCAAAGGATAAATCTCCAATTTTTATATTTCAATTTCGTACAATATTCTCGCCACGAGACATAATCATATACTTTGTCTTTTCGGGATTTACTTCCAAACCTATCTCTTTACTTGCTTCAAGTAAAATCCCCTTGTTTTCCCTAGTCGTTCGTGGATTTTCTCCTAACGTATTCACGTCATCCGCATAGACAAGCAGCTGATGTAACCCGTTCAATTCCAAACCCTCTCCGTTATCCTGAACTTTCCTAATGGCATACTCTAGAGCAAAGTTAAAAAGTAAAGGTGATAGTGCATCTCTTTGCTTTACCCCACAGTGAATTGGAAACGCATCTGACAGAAACTGACCTATACGGACGCTGCTGTACGTTTCACTGAGACACATTTTAATTAATCGAACTAGTTTCTTGGGAATACCAAATTCAATAAGAATAATATCATGACTGGAGTCCGGATTTATATGCACTAAATGTTAAGAATGACACCGAGTGTAGCTGAGTGAATATAGAGAAGAATAAGAGAGTTTCTGAGCCTGGGTGACAAGACTACGAAATCTGACAATGCATATTGTAAACTAGAGTCCTGCATAACCGGTTACAAAAGATAGAAAAGACAGATTTGCTATTGAACGCCTGGCGCTATAGGCAGTATGCGAAGCTCTCCGTCTCGCGGAGTGGTCCAATGTTCGGTTTAACGAATGTCCGAGTCTCACTCGGTTGGACGGCTCTGGATCACGAAACACAGATAATATTGAGCCATCCAGGAGTTCCAAGAATCGTTGCAAGAACGAGATTATCATCGTGTACTTTCAAATGATATTTCCTCCTCTCTCCTCATTAATTGAAGCACGCATCATGAAACTACAATAATTAGACTTGAGAGTGCTTTTATTTATGTTAGTGACTTGTTATCTCCCTGAAAACGATCTATTAGAGAAATAATAATACATCCACTTAGAATAATTAAAAGACACAGGCTATATTAACAACTGCTCTTTCAGAGGTAGCCTATGTATTTTGAGTTTAAAGTATGAACGTTACAATAGTAAGTATGTACTTATTTGCACTTCTATTTTGTCAGTAACTGTAATTTATTTTATTCTTGTATTTGTTTACACGTCAGATTTCATGTATGCATTACATTTATTTCCTTTGTTGTTACCGGTGTCCATTAGTTGATTTATATATTAATTATGAAGATAAATGTACCAAAATGTCCAATCAATTATAACCCTATTTCAAGCTAACTTACTTATGGCTTTTAAGGAACCCGAAGTTTCATTGCTGCCCTCACATACAGTAAGCCTTCCATCGGTCCCTATCCTGTGCAAGATTAATCCAGTCTCTATCATCATATTCCACTTCCCTCAAACCCATTTTAATATTATCCTCCCATATACATCTCGGCCTCCTCGAAGGTCTTTTTCCTTTCGGCCTCCCAACTAACACTCTATATGCATTTCTGGATTTCCCCATACGTGCTACATGTCCTGCCCATCCCAAACGTCTGGATTTAATGTTCCTAATTATGTCAGGTGAAGAATATAATGCATGCAGTTCTGCATTGTGTAACTTTCTCAATTCTCCTGTAACTTCATCCCTTTCAGCCCTAAATATTTTCTTAAGAATTTCAAGCTAACCCTTATTTATTTTGACCTGTTGTTCACATTTTATTATGCTTTTTCCTTTCTTTCTGTATGTTATATATTATGTCTGATTTCTACTTACTTGTTGCTTACATATTATTGTTATTATATTATTATTATTATTATTATTATTATTATTATTATTATTATTATTCGAAACTCGAATATGCATCTGTAGTTTGGAACTCGATTACAACTACGGACTCGGCTAAATTAGAAAATATACAAAGAAAATTTATATCCTTATGTTCATTCAGATTTCTGCCCATTAATTCCGGGTACAGTTATGAGAGAAAATGTGAATATTTTAATTGTCAAAATCTATATGCTAGACGCCATGAGCTAGATTATCTGTTCTTTTGTAAAGTCCTCAAAGGTGATATATCCTGTGACTCTTTCTTAAACAATATTACCTTACGTATTCCAACAAAAGATATGAGAGCCCACAAACTTTTCTATATTAGAAATTCGAAATTTCTTTCACCAGTCTCCAGATGCATTAAAAATGCCAACATGCATGGCTGCGAATTCGATCCCTTCAATGTATAGACTTAGTTTGCTCTTGGCAACGATTTATCATTTATGTATTCTTTCAGGCATTATACTCAATTATCATTGTCTCATAGTATTCTTAGTTATCCATTCATCGTCATTATTGTAATTAATTGTAATTATATTTATGTGTAATAATTATTTTTGTTTTATGTTTTTGTTATATTTGTGCTGAACTTTAATTGGCCACTGGCTGTTGTACAGCACATTAAATAAATAAATAAATAAATAAATAAATAAATAAATAAATAAATAAATAAATAAATAAATAAAATTATTATTATTATTATTATTATTATTATTATTATTATTATTATTATTGTTACTTACTGGTTTTTAAGGAACCCGGAGGTTCATTGCCACCCTCACATAAGCCCACCATTGGTTCCTATCCTGAGCAAGATTAATCCAGTCTCTACCATCATATCCCACCTCCCTCAAATACATTTTAATATTATTTTCCCACCTACGTCTCGGCTTGCCCAAAGGTCTTTTTCCCTCCGGCCTCCCAGCTAACACTTTACATGCATTTCTGTATTCGCCCACAGGTGCTACATGTCCTGCCCATCTCAAACGTCTGGATTTTATGTTCCTAATTATGTCAGGTGAAGTATACAATTCGTGCAGCTCTGCGTTGTGTAACTTTCTCCATTCTCCTGTAACTTCATATTATTATTACTATTATTATTATTATTATTATTATTATTATTATTATTATTATTATTATTATTATTATCTTATTCAGGTTTGTGTGTAAAATTGTAGTGTACTTTGTAAATTTGTAGTGTTTTTTGTAACGCAGTTTTACTCCTGGTTGAGTGTTAGAGAAGGCCGTATGACCTTAACTCTGCCAGGAAAAATAAATTATTATTATTATTATTATTATTATTATTATTATTATTATTCAGGTTTGTGTGTAAAATTGTAGTGTACTTTGTAAATTTGTAGTGTTTTTTGTAACGCAGTTTTACTCCTGGTTGAGTGTTAGAGAAGGCCGTATGGCCTTAACTCTGCCAGGTTAAATAAATCATTATTATTAATTATTATTATTATTATTATTATTAATTAGGAAGAGTAAATTTCCTTCAATTACTCCATTTGTGTAGTTACAAAATGTCATCAGACTTCCTGTATGGTGAAATGCGCTTGGTATTCTGTCCTCTATATCCGTGGTTCTGTCTAGCAACCGCTTCAAGGCCGGATATTCCAACGAATATCCAACCTCGCCGGTTGATCTGCAACCGGTCGAATATAAACCGGTTTTAAGTGCTGGTCTTCAGCACTCTGTTGTAAACCGCACGCTGATATGCAAGTGCCGGTTTTAAGGATTGAAGTTAACGGTACCGGAAGGAGATACTAAATGCCAAGAATGGCGTCTAAAAGGTGTGGGGGGAATGGCTTTTATGCTTACGAACTATACCGACTAACAATACTAAGTTTTAGCGCATATAAATCCAGAATCTAATCACTATCTTTGTTGTAATGAAAGTAGGAAGCAATTCGTTACTAAGTAATTGATTAACTAGCGGACTTACTCGTGTTAATTATGTAAGATTTGTGCGGCTTACAGCTGTTTCAGTGCTTCACGCACCATCCTCAGAGCCTACTAGATCTCGGCGTCATCTCGAACTTTTCTGCCTGTTATGTGGGTGCGTTTGATTGTTGAAAGGTGTTGAAAAATGGAGTCAAATAGTGTGTGTGTACTGAAATTGATCTGTGTGTTGAGAATTTGATCGGGGTGTGTTTTAATGTGTTTGTATATTTCGAATTGTTGTTGAGTTTTTGGTTCTTGGGTTGTATGTGTAGGATTTCCATGTCCGCATTTATGTTATTGTATGTGTGGTTAGCATTGGTTATATGTTCGGCATATGCAGATGTATTGTGTCCTGTCTGTCCAATGTAGAAACTGTCGCAACTATTGCATGTGAGTTTGTATACGCCTGTGTGGTTGTATTTATTTGTTTGTGTGTTGAGATGTGTTTGTAGTGTGTTTTCTGTTCTGTATGCTATGTTGTATTTCTGTTTTCTGAATGAGGGTGCGATTTTATGTCTGTTTTTATTCTCGTATGTTAGTGTGGTGTATTTCTTGTATTTGTGTTGTGTTTTGTGTGTTTTTGTGTTTGTTGAGTTTTTGTTTTGTCTTCCTTATGATGTTGTATATTATGTTTGGATTGTAACCATTTTCTTGTGCTATGTATTTGATTGTGTTCACTTCTTCATTGTAGTGTTGTTGGCTCATGGGTATGTTGAGTAATCTGTGTACCATTGTCCTGAATGCAGCATGTTTGTGTTGTATGGGGTGGTTAGATGTGTTGTGTATGTGTGTGGTGGTGGTGGTTGTTGGTTCGAGATGACGCCGAGATCTAGTAGGCTCTGAGGATGGTGCGTGAAGGACTGAAACAGCTGTAAGTCGCACAAATCTTACATAATTAATACGAGTAAGTCCACTAGTTAATCAATTAATTATATTCAAGTGTTAAAAGTAGTGTACGCAAGATTCAAAATGGGTTTAATCCTATATTCAAGTACAAATGTAATGTATATTGTAGACACTAGCATTAGAGAAATGACTTACAAATTATTTTCACACTATGCTCGAAGAGTCAATGCATCTCCGGACATTTTTTCCAACATCGATCCACAAGTCTGCTCTAGCAAGAGAGAGACAACATACATACATAGAGGCCCGTTGCTCTGAAAGGGGCAATAGGAAATACGTAGATAATGTCTGTTATGTCACTGAGTGATTACGGAACATGTTTATAATAATAGATTCATTGAAATGTTCGTTTCCTCTGGGAAAATTATCATATTCAGTTCAGGATGGTTAACTGAAATTGGAGATTGTACAGATCTGATAAGAGAAGAAAGAAATATACGGAGATGGTTTTCTGAGGTAAGCTACTGGATTTTCCCCTACGGATTACTAAGAAATAAAGGCTAAGGACACATATACAGCGTGTCCCAAAATTATTACTACGATTATAGTATGCTTTATCTCGGAAAGTACGTAGTGAGGCGCTCAGAATAATAACGGCAGATCTCAACCGAAGTTCAGTTTGACAAAATTGACATTTTGTTTTTTAAAGCTCTGCTAATTTCTTAAACGCTACTAAGATTTCATTTTTTCAAGATTCGTTAAATATGCTATGTAACGTTTACCTGCAAATTCTTGAGCTTTTGTAGTTACTAGTTCGTCTGATTCTTTAGATTTTTATTTCAACAGAGTATATGGAAATTAAAAATAAAAATAATGAGGATTTTCTTCATTTATATATCAAATTTTATAGCTCTAGCCTTCTATGCTCGAGGTTGCGGGTTCGATTCCGGCCGAGGGCGATGACATTTAAGTGTGTTTAAATGCGTCAGGCTTATGTCAGTAGATTTACTGGCATGTAAAAGAACTCCTGCGGGATAAAATTCCGGCACATCCGGCGACGCTGATATAACCTCTGCAGTTGCGAGCGTCGTTAAATAAATCGTAGGCTAATTTATAATTTTTATATATCAAATTAACTAATCCAACTCCATTTCCATACTTTCACATTCTTCTCCAATATTAACACTTTCATGAATAAGATTTTTTATAAAATCATGGTAAATTCTTAGTATATAGAGTATAAGGTTATTCAAAAGTAAGTTCCCATTTTGTAATAGTAATAAGTTTGTAAAATTTTTATATTTCACAAAAATAAAAACACAAATTTGTTCGTAAAGAAGTTGGATTTTATTAAAACACGAAAAAATTAAATATGATCACCATGTTTTTCAATAAGAAATGGTCTTTCTTCTATGCTATCAGTTTTTTATAAAAAAAAACACTGTGTCACTGAGAGGATTCAATCCGGCATCGGAACTGGAATCCGGTGTGGCTTAGTGGATAAAGCGTCAGTACGGAGAGCTGAAAACCCGGGTTCGAGTCCCGGTTCCGGAGAGAATTTTTCTCCGTTCCACCGATCCTTCATCAAAGTATAACGTAGTCAAAATAAAAATAAAAACCAGATTTTGTGAATGGAAGATGAAAATTTAAAAAAAAAATACACAAAATAAATGTTGTTGTAGAGCTCTTAACGTACGGTATAGGAAAGCAGTGTTACTTTGAAATGAATGCAGGCAAAAGTCACGTATTCCACCAAAGCAGAATCCTGTGAAGTATATTGTTATGACGCACCATGCTGTGCTGGTGGCATGTTCATTGTCTATAGTTAACAATTGTAGCAGAAGCTATTCCACGTCTGACTATAGAAACTGTAGTTGCTTTGAAATTCACTAGGATGACAAAGCAATATTTAATGAACAAAATATATTCTCTCTTTTCCGATCAATACCCCAACTGCGATCGACACAGTTGTTGCAGACATATAGGAACAATTGCAGTGAATACCTGGTTATGCAGCTCATATCATCGTACAGATAGCCACAATAATACTTACTTACTTACAAATGGCTTTTAAGGAACCCGAAGGTTCATTGCCGCCCTCACATAAGCCCGCCATCGGTCCCTATCCTCTGCAAGATTAATCCAGTCTCTATCATCATACCCCACCTCCCTCAAATCCATTTTAATATTATTCTCCCATCTACGTCTCGGCCTCCCTAAAGGTCTTTTTCCCTCCGGTCTCCCAACTAACACTCTATATGCATTTCTGGAATCGCCCATACGTGCTACATGCCCTGCCCATCTCAAACGTCTGGATTTCAAGTTCCTAATTATGTCAGGTGAAGAATACAATCCGTGTAGTTCTGTATTGTGTAACTTTCTCCATTCTCCTGTAACTTCATCCCGCTTAGCCCCAAATATTTTCCTAAGCACCTTATTCTCAAACACCCTTAACCTATGTTCCTCTCTCACCGTAAAAAAACGGCTTGTTACGAATCCCTACAATAAGCCTTGGAATGGGACTGATTCTCTGGCACGACCACAGCAAAGGAATAAGGTTTTTAGATTTGGCACTTGGAACGTAACTAGTCTTTATAGAACAGGAGGGGTAACATTAGTAGCAAAAGAACTAGCTAGATATAGAATAGACTTCGTAGGAGTACAAGAGGTTAGGTTAGGTGGGAATGGCATATCACAAACAGGAGATTACTTGTTGTATCATGGGGAAGGAAACAATAATCACCAATTAGGAACAGGATTCTTTGTCCATAAAAGAATAAAATCAGCAGTAAAAAAGGTCGAATTTATCAGTGACAGGTTATCATATTTAGTACTTAAGGGTAGATAGTGCGACATCATAGTTATAAATGCTCACGCCCCTACAGAAGAGAAAGACGACCATATAAAGGATAGCAACAATAATAAAATAATATAATGTACAAACACAGCAATTCAATAACAGTTGCACCAACTTCTATAAAATGTTATACAGATGAGTTCAAGATCACTGATTTCTTGGAAAGTACTGCTGTTTATTGTATAATTTATAGCCTATTACAATCAAGTAATTTATTGTATTGGATTAAGGCTTTTTTCCCGTGCGTCGTAGTTGCAATATATATATATATACATATATATATATATATATATATATATATATATATATATATATATATATATAATTTGAACTGGTAATGGAAATTACGGGAAAACGGTTGAACGGATTTTAATAAATGACCCCTCATTTTGAAGCTTGGAACCCAAAGTTTTTCGGAAAAGTAGTAGTTTTCAGTGAAATGTCAATTTTCCTACATGATTTTCCTATTTTCCAAAATCCATCTGTTGTCAGTTTTGAGAACTAATTTTATCGAATCACGGCCGATTTGATTGAATTTTAGAACAAAACACACATTACAATAAACAATAGGCTATTACACGAAGGCCATGACCTGCAGGATTGCCGACATATTTAGAGCTCAATTCAATTTGTTATTAAAAACTGATTCTGCAGTGTATAATTTTCTGAGTACAGCTGTGTATTGGATATTCAAATCTACGAAACTTGAGGTGGTTTGATGACATTATTATCATTAGAAATTAAATATTATTAATTATAGTTAATATCATGATGCATCTATTCTTCATTAATTGTACATAATATTGAGGCTATATTGATGACATGAAAGTGAAACGTTTTGAGGTTATGTAAGTAAATGTAGAGAATATCTTAATTTAGATCTTCATTTCTATAATTTACTGAGTGACTGCTATATATAACTACAAAACTTAAGTAAGATAATAACATTGTTATTAAAAATCAAATATTTTTATACTTATTAAACCAGTGGGGTTGGGTCTTTTTCATATACTTAATGACGGTGTAGTGTAGATATTGATATGTGTCATTGTCTTCAGTATTGGCTCGAGAGAGCGCAAAAATTACAGTTCCTAAGGAAAATATATAAAAAGGCATTACTTACTGATAAAATAAGAGGCCTAGAAAATTTTGTAGTCTCCAGATCATTTCAGCAAGATCTCTTAGTAGGATAAAATGATTTTACGCTCTACATTTCAAGTTCTACATGCAGCAGCTATACGAAAATGCTATTGTTCGAAAGCTTAGCAAACCTGACTTTTTTTTTTAACTTTTGCCTACAATCCACAATGACCTGAAATAGCTACTGCTATCGTCCTGACATTGATACTTGCGTTTGCGCGTTGAAGCTCAAAAACTGAAATTGGATAAGTTCAAGAAAAAGTATTTGGCCTAAAAAAATCCATTCAGAGGGAGTATGTTTCATTATTATGGAAGCAAATAACTATCAAAAAGACAAGTATTGTTCATTGAAAATAAATCTGAAAAATTGTTATTTGAACATCTAACGAACTTAGTTTGCAGCAGTATTTGCTGCACAAGCCACTAGTATATATATATATATATATATATATATATATATATATATACGTGGCTAGATTAGGCGTATATATACGTCTATCTATCCGGGAGTGATTCTTAACCTCCTGCGCCCTGAGACATTGTTTTGTTTTATTTTTAAAGTTCAATATAATTATACACTTAAAAAAAACTGAAATGAGGAAAAATGCTGAAAAAATTCTGCAGATTACAGTTAGGGCACAAATGCAGATATATTATACTATACTTGGGTCTCTACACATATTATATCATATTTATTTTACCCTTAAAATATACAAACTCAAGATCCTTCGCACGAGTCTGTACGGCCATTCGTGCTATAACCACAGTTTAGTATATACAGTTGCGAAGCTCAATACTTAATACATATGCATACATATATAGTTGCTGACCACCAGGATCGCTACTATCGCCTCAGCACAGATCCTTTCCCGAGCAGTTTGTTCGGGTTTTCTATTTCAGTGTATGGAGCTCAGTGAAATATAATATTATAACTTTATTGCTTATCATTGCTAAGCTTTATTTAGTGTAATGTGTGCATAAGTTCCGTTTACTTCTTATTGCATAATTTTTTGCAGAAATAATTACAAAACTGTGTTATGTTATGGTGAAGAGAATTTTACATGTTAACATAATCTGTTCGCATCAACATTTTAAGTTTAGAATGGAAGCATAAAATTTACTCTGTCACACGTTAAAAGTGTTAAAATTGTTAAAAAGATCCTTTCATACAAGATACAACGAACATATTAAAGCTATAACCAAACCTTACATCACATCAAATTATGCAGACCACATTATCGACAATAATCATGACTACAATAATATAGAAACAGATATGGAAATTTTACACATCACACCAAGAAGTTCACAGTTAAACATCCTAGAACAGTACGAAATATATAAGAATACAATAGCACACCCACAATATATACTTAATACGCAACTACAGTTCAATACGCACACATTGTTTGACGTCATAGTAAGTCATAGCATACAGACAACCAATCCCCACCATAGGAGCAACACACCCCCACCGCTACCATCGACAACTGCACATCGCAGAGCCAAAATCAGCAGTGGTTCAAGAGACACTGAAGACGACGACACATAGCGTCGAAACGGGCCGTAGTTTAGCCTACTAACATAGTACATTAATCAGACTTCAGATTGGAGTACCGTAAGAAACGAATAAATACAACTGAAATAGAGACAAATTGCATTTACAAGTTATCACACGTAACTTTATGCTTAATTATAATATAAATGCGAATATTGAAGTATTGGTACAGTAAACATAACCTATAATTTCAACATATCAAAATATCCGTGCGGTGCAACTGAAAATTATTGAATCGTGCATAAATGAATTTAAAACAATTTGGTAATATTACGAACGTAATTTTCACTATAAAATAATATTACACCTTAACTCGCAAGTGAATTATGTCTGAAGTGTCTCATAATCATTGGTTTAAATTTATTAATGCAATTACACTACATTTTAGAGAAATATATGTTACTGTTTATGCATTGCAACTAATTTATATGGTTGAAACGCCACCCTCCGTGATCGGGTTAAGCGAGTCACATGGTCTGCCTATATTAAATCACGATGGCAGTGACACAGTCTATTGTTCCTAGCACTCACAGCGCTCCAAGCGGCTAGCAACTATCGCGAGAAATGCAAAACATCATCCCAAGTTTCGCAACTGTATATACTAAACTGTGCTATAACTATACACAGTTTGCATTTTCAAAGAAAACAAAAGAATACTACTATTAATAAAATAGTAAACCTTAAAATACGTTTAACGTTTACTGTGTACTTTGGCCTACATCGAAAGCCCTTCATCGCTGAATATGAGACGCTTCATAAACCCGTATTCCTAAACGTCATTGTTGAACTGTTGCTATCAAGTAGGGAAACTGCAATTACAATAAAACAAAATAATATCGGAAGAGCTGTTTTTACACCTGGTTCATCATACTTTGTCCGCCAGAGTACTCCTATGCGCTTTAAATTACTTGAAGTGGAACTTTTTTTTAGAGTCACGGTTTAATATTCTAGATATATCTTTCCATTATCAACTTCTCGGGACTCTTCCATCCATGAAATCTCTTCCAACTTCCACATTGGTTAAGGGTATATGTACGTGAATACCCACAAATATTATCAGAAAATGCAGGCTCTAAATTTCTAAAATTTTATAAGTAAATGAACTCACAATTAGACAAAAATTACAAAGTACCACAACAAGACTTATTAGAACTTAAATATCTGATAAAAGTATAAAAAAGTTACTAATCATATTTTTTAGAATTCACTTTTTAATTTAGGTTAAATTTTCCAAAATTTGAAAATTTTCACACATTATTTCATAACTCCACAACCGTTAGAGACAGAATTATAAAATTTTGTACACTGATTTAACATGCATTTATGCAAAAGGTAGACTATACGATAATGCCCATTTCTTTGAAAATAGAAAAATTAAGTCACAAAACATAATGCAAATTTTAATATATTTTATATAGGACAAATAAAAAATTAATTGTATTAAAATGAACAACTCTACATGTCTGAGAGTAGTCTACTTTTCAGAAATAAGTGTTTATTACATGCGGGAAAAATATTAAAGATGTCAAAGAGACCATAACAATGTTATGGTTACCAAATGATGTAACTGCAGATACTTTGATAAAACTGGTTTGAAAAATATTATTAGTAACCTTTGTTATACTTTTATCAGATATTTAAGTTCTAATAAGTCTTGTTGTGGTACCTTGTAATTTTCGTCCAATTGTGAGTACACTTTCTTATAACATTTTAGAAATTTAAAGCCTACATTTTCTAATAATATTTTTGTGGTCGTTCACGTACATATACCCTTAAGGCAACCAACAATTTTGAGAACCACTGGATTCTAGGATCTCACTGTTACAAGGAAAGAACCGTGTCAAAAAATCATATCAAACCACATGAAAACGATCCTCATATTGACGTACATCAGGAATACCAGAACGTAAACACTATGGACTATTAAGGGTGTGGAGCAATATTCGATTATCCTGGTAGCAAATGCTATTTAATAACCGAATCTGAAGCTCCAGTAATGCGATCTGACGTAAATATTACGCCTAATTGCGCAGCAAAATAACGAAACCCTGCAGCAACGAAGCTTCGGGTGATTTGATAGAGCGGCAATTAACAGAAAATAATTGAAACTAGAGAAGTTTGATTACTGGACGTTTTTGTATAATCACATACGCAATTTCATTAAATATCCGCGTGAAAATGAAGCCTCCAAGGCACGTGTTCATCAATCGACGAGTAGTTGCTGCAATGAGTCCTTCAGAGAACAAAAAATAATTACACAAATGCCTTACAAATATTAATTTTGAATTCTTAATGCAAACATTTACAAGTTTACTTGAGACAAAAACAATGTAGGCCATGTAATGCTTTATTTAGTAACATTTAAGATTGCGATTAGGTAAATAAGTTACAGTGTTCATCATTGACCTGTAAAAACAACTGCGAATCAAAAAACAAAAGAAAAATGAAAATATTTTGGAATTGAACATATAGCAGTGTTTAATGGCTCTGATTATTTGAAACCGATGATCAAGTCATAATTTCCAATTCAGAGGATAATTTACAGAGAGGATTATATACATTAAAAAAATATTAAAAGATTTTGGGATGGAAATTTCAGCACAAAAATCAAAAGCAATGGCATTTTTAGGACAAGTCCCAGTCAGTAGTAAGATAATACACAATAACCAATGCCTCGAACAAGTATAAAATTTCAGTTATCTGGGTTGTGAAATATCTTATCAAAATGAAAAAGATGTGAACAATAAAATTACCAAATTTACACAAATTCTAGGAATAATAAACAATACATTAAAAGCTAAATTAGTACAATAATCTACAAGAATAAAAATATATAATACACTAGCATTACCCTTCCTTTTATACGGAAGCGAGATTTGGACATTAAAGAAAAAAGACACGAACAGAATCAAAGCAACGGAAATGAAATTTTTCAGGAGGCCAGCAGGATATATTCTTTTAGACCGAAAAAGGAATGGAGAAATTTTAGAACAATCAGAAGTAGAGTCAGTAGAAGAAAAAATCAACAGATACAAATTAAATTGGATAGATCATGTAAGAAGAATGGAAAATTCAAGAATCCCAAAAATTATGATGCAGTATAAATCTAGAGGACATCGTCGACCAGGAAGACCTTTTAGAAGACTGCTAGATGGGGCCGAAACAGGTCTACAAAGGCCTAATTCGTGAAGGATGATAATGATGATTCATTGAAATTCAATATGCTATACTTCATTGGTAAAATGGCACAAATGTTCGTGTTTTTTATATTACTGATGCTGAAAATTTGATTTTTAATTGAAAATCCTTAACTCCACCATAACACAGACCGAGTAACAAAATTTGGCCACCTAATTTTACAAAGTTCCAGATACAATGCATTGCACATGTGCAGTAAATAAGAGCGCCTAAATGTATGCTACTTGTGGACAGCCTCTTGAAACTTGTTGCCTACATAGAGGAGGACTGCTACCAAGACTGGGCCCATTTTTTTTTAATTCCGTAACTGTACATACAGGTATATGCGTATAATTTATTAGTTAAGAAATTGAAAGCATGTTTACTTATATACGTAGACTATTATTTTCCAGTGCCCCTCACAGACTGAAAAATAGAGATGAAGTATTAGCATTTCTCTAACCATAGACTTCCGTAATAATGTAGGTTAAGGTTGCCTATATCGCACCACTTTAGCATTTATAATTTTTAGTGAACAGTACAGTTTTTATTTTCTGCATTCCTTTACAGAGATACATTCCCAAAACATTTACCTTTCATGTAAAAAAGAATCCTTGAATTTGATTTAATATTTTTCAATTAGCATTATATTTTCGAAACACTTGTCAGTGGTGCTATTTAGGCAACTAGTTTCTTAAATAGCACCTGCGGTTTCTTAAATCGCACCTCTTTATCTGCAGGGAACAGGATGAAGGAATGCTTTTAATATTGAACAGTATTTAATATGAATAATGTAATAAATGCAAATTACAAGGTTACTGAAATTAATGAAAGAGAGTAACGCATCTTCAAATGAAATTGAAAAAATAGAGCGTAAATTACCTAACATTTAAACTTTCTGAATGCGTTTTTTATTGTTATACATTTGCCATGTGCTTCACCAGGCAGTTTAGACTGTAAACTGCGTCACCTTTTCTCCACGATTATCTCGAAGCCACCTAAGAACTGCTTCATGATTTAGCTGTATGAAATGGTTTGAAGATAGAAACATCTAAAGGCTGGGCCTCTGAGTATTATGACGAGGAAGCTGAAACAGGAGCACATCATTTTCCCGAGATAATCTAGCTTCTAAATTTTGGAATGGGTCGTATAGGTGGATATACAGAAGCAGAACTTTTTTCTATGGCAGGTTTGAGTGGCAAATAAAATGTTTGAGCTATTCGACAAATAGTTCACTGTTGATGTAACCTGACTCAGAGCAAACAAATAACGATCCTGGAGGAGCACCAGCTGATAATGAAGGATGCACTGTTTGACGTTTAAAAATTATCATGGGTGGCACAAAATACCTGATGTGCTTGTACAACACACACGCCATTTTTTATCACTTGATATTGCAACCTGATGCATTCCTCGTCCAGTTAAAATTTTTAGGGGCTTGTTTTGTGCGGTTAGAATTACTACAGCTGCTCATATCGCACCGGTGCGAATTAGGCACCTACAAAGCGGTGCGAATTGAGAAACTACGCCATAAGTTATTATTTCCTTCATTCTAGCCTATAATCACCACATGTTCGAAAATCGTACTAAGTTAAATGTTCTTTAATATTTCTTTAAACCAATAACAGCTTAAGATTATGGATTCCTTTGCATACAAATCCGTTATTTAGTTACAAAATGTTAGCTAAATATACATCCACCTGAGCGATTATATTAAATACACTATCACCACGTTGCTAGCACAAAGAAGTGGCAGAAATCAAGTGACATGGTGGAAGTTCATATGGTAGATTGTAACAATACCACTAGATGCTACACTACTACAGTAACTTGTTTTAAACTAGCAGTGGTGCCATTTAGGAAGCGGTGCGATTTATGCTACTCTACCCTAATCATATGTTAGTTAATTCGGGAAATTTAGGTTTATTCTTAAAATTAATCTCGTTTAATAATAATAATAATAATAATAATAATAATAATAATAATAATAATAATAATAATAATAATAATAATAGCAATACACAGACATAAACATACAAAATATTTTCATATTTAAATGTTGTGTTGATTGAAGAGCGAGGAGGAATTGGTAATTTGCAATGTTTTACATATGAATTCCCAATGTATTTTGATAGTGAATAAACAGATTTAAAACGAATGTTTATATTATCGGGAATATAAATAAACCGCTTCGTTACAGAGGTGGAAGGTTCGCACCCAATAAAATCAGGAATCGCTTAAAAACATATATAACACTGAAACCCGGGAAAAAGGCCAGAACTCCTCCCATGACTAGTTCCGCTTCCTCCCTCCTCACATTACTGTCACAAAGACCTCCTAACAGAAAGAGATTGATTCCTATCATGGAAAATATACTACGAATAGCCAAGAGTAATGAAAAGAAAAAGGAGAAATATTTTAAACTGAATTCTGGCAAAAATTAAATAAAATTTTGTCAGTTATTTCCTGTGCCATGAGTTTTGTTGTATGTATTTCTAAAAACTTTCTGAGACGATTCTTACAAGATCTATGTGGCTTTATGTTGGTGTAAGTTTAGAATATTTCAACCAAGTTCTATGTTTTGGTTCGTATATTTTGAAAATGCTTGTTTGTCCCATTTTCAGGAAAGTTTATACAGAGTGGAAGTGAAATGACCTTGCAGATTGAAAGATACTATAGGGTACATATAAATGAATAGAAAACCTATATTACATTTCGTGATTAAATACACGGTTAATTAGAAAATTAAGTTTGAAGTTTCAGCAGTCCAGCAACATCGTCGCTAATACACTCTACTCGCGATACTTACAGATATAAGAGGTTAACGAACTCGGTGAGTCTCCGTACGTAAGCTGCTAACTGCCAAGACGTTGCAAGTCGCTCGCTTCGTACAATGGCCTGAATTTAGGGTTCTTTAAAACTACACGAAAACCGTTCACGCTATTGAAATACGCCAGATGGATAAATTATTCTTTATTAGATTTTCTATCGATATGGACAAAAATCACAATCCTACTCGCAATAGTTACCGAATAAGATAGTGTTAAATATTTGGGAGAAAACTTTTTTTTTTTCTGAAAAAAAAAAAAACTACAAAATTTTCAATAATGTAATATTATAGTTTATAGTTTTTTTGGTAGAGGGCCAGAGAAGGCCTGAAAGCCTTATCTCTACCAGGTTAAATAAATAAATACTAAATAAAAATAAATACTAAATAAAATATGAGGTATTTGCTCTGGAAATATTCAAGGCAATTTCACTTCCATTCTTTGTACAGGCCAGTTACTTTATGGTGACAGCTCTGGCCTGGCGACGCAGTGGTTTGGGCGAGTTCACTGTTTGTTCGAAGGGGTGTTCCTTTTAGTCTTCCCCTGGCTGCGCTAGCGGTCACATCTCTGGAGCGTTACTATGGGCGTACAGTCGCGCTAAGATCTTACTACACCACCACTGTCTTGTATATTGCAATTTAGTGTGTTTGTTACGTACATTTCGTTTAGTTACTTAAATAGTTGTAGTGCTTCTGTTTTGTATTATTTAGTGTGTAGTATTTATTGTCTAGATTCACTGCTATTTTCTGTTTGTGAAAATGCTGCCTGTTAGAAGTAAACCGTAAGGTCGGGTATTGCATTCGCAGTCGTGAGAAGTCGTGAGCAACGTGTAGTGCTTTATGAAGATAACGTCGGAAGAAAAAACGTAACAAATGTTGGAGAACTTGTAGCAGAGTTTACCGCTGTGTCTGAGAGCTGTGTTAGGCAAATAATAAGGGGGACTAAAGACATTGATAATCGGCGCCAAAATCAACTGTGGACAAATTTAATGAAGCTGTCATAAGACGAACCAAAACAAGAGTTCTATATTTCACAGAAATAGCGGCCCACACTTAAAAAAAATATATATATATGTATTATTGGAATTGAAAGACTGTCGACTTTCAGGGAGGTATCTCGACTTTGAGGAAAGTTATTTTGAAATTAGGATTTCATTGAAAAAAAAAAAACAAAATAATCGCCAAATTCTGGTCGAGCATCACAGCATTAGAGCCAAAAGTTAGCAGTATTTGAGGAAAATAAAGAAGTACAGAGAAGAAGGCCGCTCCATCCTTTACATGGATGATGATGGATGGTGGTGGTGGTGGTGGTGGTGGTGGTGGTGGTGGTGGTGGGAAAGGTAACAGTGATGCACTGATGAACATTACCGATATTTCCGCATGAGTATATTTCATTGTTAATTAGTGATTAACTGTTAAATATAGTGATACGATTGCTGCTCAGTGTATTTCCACATTAGTGTTTATTAGTGATTATTGTTCTGAACTCCTGCTCATTGTATTTCCATGTTAGTTTACTACTTTAGTGTTTATTAGTGACTATTGTTCCGAACTGTTGCTCATTGTATATCCATGTTAGTTTACTACTTTAGTGTTTATTAGTGACTATTGTTCCGAACTGTTGCTCATTGTATTTCCATGTTAGTTTACTACTTTAGTGTTTATTAGTGACTATTGTTCCGAACTGTTGCTCATTGTATTTCCATGTTAGTTTACTACTTTAGTGTTTATTAGTAACTATTGTTCCGAACTGTTGCTCATTGTATTTCCATGTTAGTTTACTACTTTAGTGTTTATTAGTGACTATTGTTCCGGAGTATGAAGTGAACACAGTGACAAGAGCTCAAAATTATGCAGACGCTGCAACGTGAGACTTCATTTCTAATATGACTGTATTTCCCTCCCTCCATTCGCTCCGGCTCGGATCGGTCTCCCTCCCACAGTCGAACCTTCTCCTCTCTCGCATCGACGAGCTGTCCCCATAAAATAACTGGGCTGTATCTATATCGCAGTTTGTAGAATTTCTTAATTTGAAAAAATTCACTTTTCACCATCACCACCATCATTGTCACCACCACCTTTCGTGAATTAAATCTCATAGCCTCGTTTTGGTCTCGTGTAGGATTGAATTGTTCTGGCCACTTTTTTTTGTACACATACGATCCATTTATCAAAGGACTTGTATTGAGCACTTCCTTAGGTATATGATGGTCTTTTATTCTGTTAACCTCACCCAGCCTATGTTCTCTATATTTCTTCATTCTACCTTTCTCATTTCTTCGTCATGATTTAAAAATGTATTTAATGAAATCTCATCTCCCTCTTACGATTCTCACTTTCAACAACCTTCTACCGAGATATTACTGTTTTTCTTAGCCTGCAGCAACTTACATGAAGTTGAAACAATTTCCTGTCAGTGTAATTCGACATTTGGAAATACTGTGCGTCACAGGAAAGTAAATCATATGAAATGTAAAAAGAAATATATTTTTTAAATTACCTCGGTCAATCAGAGTGCCCATAAACATAGCTTACATTGCAAAATGTGCCTCTACAGCACATCGGAATGTGCTGTCACACACATTATGACACTCAAAGTCATCTTCACAGTGACTGAACCCGGCACAGTATAAAATGCGAATGTTTGTGCTGGAATGTCAATTAAGGCTAACTTACACTACAGGTATACTTATGGAGACGCCAAGGCCAGATTCAGCACTCACCGAGCAACGCTTTAACGTCCGTGGATACAGCTACAGGGCTTTGTGTCTTACAGTATGAATAATCACATTTGATAAACGGATAACATTAATTGGCCCTACACCTAACCTTATTCAGGGCTCTCCTGCCCTCAGTGTAAGAGAGCTTTCTGGCGTAGCGTGAGGAACCTGGGTCCACGTTGCGTGCAATGTATAGTACAACCTGTCACAAAATTATCGCCACTACGTAAAAAATGAAAGTAGATGACGACATTATGTGCCTATAAAATCGGAAGTTATGAGCATATTCTAGATGGCTATGTAACCCATTTCGCCTTTTCGTCTATACAATGTAGTTTACATATTATTCAGTTCTAGTTCTGCAGCCACAGCTTTTTATTGACGCAAGGAACATGAACCGGGTCACATTATTAATCTCTTCATTCATTCATTCATAGTGTTCTGCCTAAGGACAGGTCTTTCACTGCAAACCCAGCATTGTTATTGTTGATTAAAGCTGAAGAGAATAAAGCTAAAAAACTTATTGAGCATTTCATGTAATAATTGTGTTTGTGTATTAAATGATTTTATGCTCGACCATGCCGAAATGTAGTAATTATACACCTGGTAGCAGACCTTTAATGCATGTCATTAAAGTACACCTACTCATTAAAGGTCAGGTCTTTCAGCCAATGACAACTCAGGTTACAACTGTTCAGCCAATGACAGGTCAGCTTTCTACCGTTATGAAACCGCAAGTATCGATTATTCTCGGATATGCAATCGAAAGAGAATTAGCGAAAAGTCACGGAGACTGGAAATCCAATAATGTCGCAGAAGGTTATGTTCTGTTACTATAATAATTAGCATTAATTGTAAATAATATTCAAATAAATTCAATTTGTCATCTCGTTTTTCAATGTATAATTTAATTTCAATGTTATCTCTGTAGGTTCTTATGGCCTAGCAAGGTCAATGTCGATATCTGTTCCTCGGAAAAAATCAATACTTTCGCGTCTGCGCACATCTCACAACATACGGAACATTGCTGAAGGTCAGATACAATTAAAATTAATAATATCAAGTTAGAAATATGGTCGAGCATAAAAAGTCGTATGAAACTCACCTATAATGGTAATTAAGAAGCTCGTATGAAAATTATGAAACTCGCTTACGCTCGTTTCATAAATATCCATACTCGCTTCTTAATTACCTTCATTATAGGCTCGTTGCATAATGTACTATTAAAACGGTGTATACCCTTCAAGAGAGAAGATAAATCATCCCTATTGATTAAATTTAGGAAATTACACAAAATAAGCTGTGTTTTCATCCTACAATCAACTGATAATAACAAAAATACAGGTTGTCAGGCAACGAAAGAAAACAAAAGATGCGAAAACAAATGAATGAGGTGTATAAACAATTGTACGCGCTTTCATATTTAAGTACAGAGACATAATTTTATTTTTAATTCAATTTTTATTGTACCTGAGTTTTTGAATGCACTTCACTCCCAACTCTTCTACTAGTGAACGTCCAACCGTTCTCCACACAGAACCAAGGCCGCGTATGCAGTCAAAGTCGCCTTACGGTCATAATAAACAGTACTGAGTTAGTGAGTATAGTACGTTCCAGAAATATGTTCGCGTTTTCCAGTGACGAAAGAGCTTTCAATAATGAATCATATTTTCGCACAGGTACTGTCGTCCGTTTGCCTACGTGGAATCCCGGTTTCCCCCACCTGCTTCTGCTCGCCCCTCTGTAAAGTCTAGTAGCTGGGCTAACTTAGCTCTTTTCTGAAAACATTAATTTCTGTTAGGAATTGGACGTCTACGTAATATTATACAAGTATTTAAAATAACTTAAATAAAAGGGCCTCGATAAGTAATTAACTGTCACGTGATTCCCCCCCCCTTTCTACGACCCTGCGACAAAACCACTTGAACGGATAGTAGGTAGCATTTCTGAGTAATTTTATCTTTTCGGATCGGGCAGAAGTGAGGATTGAATTTACAGAACGTAAGGTACGTACTATATTATAGAGTAGGTACAGAATTATTTCAACATGAGTTACTAGTACGAAGGACGAAACTGGTAATTGGAATTAGTCTATAGTGCGATAATATGCACAAAAGAACTGAAGCCTGTATCGAAATGAACGGCCACCATTTTCAAAAATGTGTTTAAATATCCATATAATGTTTATTTTTCAATTTAACTTCATTCTCTATATTGTACGCTAATGTGCTGTAGACAGTATAATATACACTACATAGTGAATACGTCCGAATGGATAGCTCAGTTCGTGAGTAAAAACACTAAGTGTTTATACAGTACTGTATTTTGATTAAACAAAAACCTAATGAAAATTATCAAACTCAAAATTGCTATATTTCCTAGTTTACATGAATGGATGAACTACTTTTTTTCCCTCCTATATCTAGTAGTCCACATCTGTGGAGTAACGGTCAGCGCGTCTGGCCGCGAAACCAGGTGGCCCGGGTTCGAATCCCGGTCGGGGCAAGTTACGTGGTTGAGGTTTTTTCCGGGGTTTTCCCTAAACCCAATACGAGCAAATGCTGGGTAACTTTCGGTGCTGGACCCCGGACTCATTTCACCGGCATTATCACCTTCATATCATTCAGACGCTAAATAACCTGGATGTTGATACAGCGTCGTAAAATAACCCAATAAAAAATATATCTAGTAAAGTGATGTGTTTGTATTTTACGCCAGTATCATCGAACTCCAGCCGTGGAAGGGGTAGCAAACGGTGTTTCCGGTTTCAATCGTTAATAGAAAGGTATAGCCAGGTTAATATTAAAAATGTTATTAAAAATAAAATGATGTCCCTGTATAAAAATGTAGTTGCAAAATTTGTATAACAAATGGACGATTGAGAACATCAGAATTAAAGTACTATTTAGTGCATATTCTGCATGTATTAATGTAGTGCAATGTCTCTGCCATAGTAATCAGCCACTGTACACTCACCTTGCTTTACAGCACTGTTTTGAATGATGTAACAGACATGACAGAGTAACAGATCTGACAGGTAACAGACTTGACAAAGCGAACATAAGCATGTACTAACCTAAATTTTTTGCTTAAAAATCTTCAAAATAGCAACTATATGTTGTTATTTGTGGAAAACACAACACAAACAGATCTGACAGAGTAAAAATGCACGCTTAGACTAAAACACAAAGCAAGAGTATGACACACAATCTCGCCAAATCAAAATGAGTATAACATACAATCAAAATGGGTCTTTGTGCATCATCTTGGCTTGTGCTGACATCTGTGGGATTTCTTTTTCAACTGTGTATCCATAAGAACAGAATGGTGTAACAGACCTGACTGACTTACTGGACTGGAGTAATTATGCAATAATATTTAAGGAAATATAAACTCAGACATAAGTGAAGAAGTTTTGATAATATCAAATGTTTCTTTGATTTTTTTTCTCAATTACATTATTAAACAAACCTTTATCTGGACATAATCATGCTCCATTTTAAATACTTAACTAGTATGGACACGGCACTTTAGCTGTTACTATGAGAATTTTATTTTATTCTCGTGAAATATTTCACATGAAGGAAATAATTCTTATGACGTTTACAACATTAGTATTGAAACTACTAACTGTTAGGAATTTATAACTCTATCGTTATAAATGCAGTAATGGGAAGGGTAAGAATTGATGGATGTCATTTGTTATACAAATTTTGCAAATGTGAGCGTCATTTGAAATTTCAAAGTGGGAGTGGCTAGGGGTGGGGGTTAAATCTAAAATGCAATTTAGCCTGGTTTCAGACTTCCCCTGAATATCTAAATTGACGTGTTTTTTGTTTCAATTCAATTCAATTTAAATAATTAGTTATTTAGATGGGAAGTTTTGAAATAAAAGTCATGTACATAGTTTTACTTTCATGTTTCCAAGAACACTTCCGAGCACAAGATTTTGCTTTTTCGGGAGTGAGCTAGTTTTAAATGTTGTATAAAAGAGCTCAATGCAGCCATTTATTATTATTATTATTATTATTATTATTATTATTATTACTTACTGGCTTTTAAGGAACCCGGAGGTTCATTGCCGCCCTCACATAAGCCCGCCATTGGTCCCTATCCTGAGCAAGATTAATCCAGTCTCTACCATCATAACCCACCTCCCTCAAATCCATTTTAATATTATCTTCCCATCTACGTCTCGGCCTCCACAAAGGTCTTTTCCTCTCTGGCCTCCCAACTAACACACTATATGCATTTCTGGATTCGCCCATACGTGCTACATGCCCTACCAATCTCAAACGTCTGGATTTGATGTTCCTAATTATGTCAGGTGAAGGATACAATGCGTGCAATTCTGTGTTGTGTAACTTCCTCCATTCTCCTGTAACTTCATCCCTTTTAGCCCCAAATATTTTCCTAAACACCTTATTCTCAAACACCCCTAATCTATGTTCCTCTCTCAGAGTGAGAGTCCAAGTTTCACAACCATACAGAACAATCGGTAATATAACTGTTTTATAAATTCTAACTTTCAGATTTTTGACAGCAGACTAGATGACAAAAGCTTCTCAACTGAATAATAACAGGCATTTCCCATATTTATTCTGTGTTTAATTTCCTCCCGAGTATCATTTATATTTGTTACTGTTGCTTCAAGATATTTGACTTCTCCACCTCTTCAAAAGATAAATTTCCAATTTTTATATTTCGTTCAATATTCCCGTCACGAGACATAATCATATACTTTCTCTTTTCGGGATTTACTTCCAAACCTATCCCTTTACTTGCTTCCAGTAAAATTCCCGTGTTTTCCCTAATCGTTTGTGGATTTTCTCCTTACATATTCACGTCATCCGCATAGACAAGCAGCTGATGTAACCCGTTCAATTCCAAACCCTCTCTGTTATCCTGGACTTTCCTAATGGCATACTCTAGAGCGAAGTTAAAAAGTAAAGGTGATAGTGCATCTCCTTGCTTTAGCCCACAGTGAATTGGAAACGCATCTGACAGAAACTGACCTATACGGACTCTGCTGTACGTTTCACTGAGACACATTTTAATTAATCGAACTAGTTTCTTGGGAATAGCAAATTCAATAAGAATATCATATAAAACTTCTCTCTTAACCGAGGCATAGGCCTTTTTGAAATCCATGAATAACTGATGCATTGTACCCTTATACTCCCATTTTTTCTCCATTATCTGTCGAATAAAAAATATCTGGTCAATAGTTGATCATTATTATTATTATTATTATTATTATTATTATTATTATTATTATTATTATTATTATTATGTCTCAATATACAAGATTAAACGCTGCAGGAATGGGAATACAAAGCATTAATATTAGTGCGTAATAGATCACGTGGGAACAGGCCTACATAAAATAGTCATCTACTATCTCTCTTTTCCCAGAAGTCAAATGGAGCAAACCGCGAGAAATGCTTCTGAATGCACGGTTTGGACTCCACAGTATATATTTGCTGACTAAAACTATACCACGCACTCTCCCAAATTACCCTTGCGTCCCTGGAGACATCGTGCTAGGGTTTAGCTCATGCCGTGAGACTAATCATTTTGAACATCTTCCCTGACAACTGACCATACAGTGTATCAACCTCATGTGCAGGACTGCCGTCCCGTCTACTTTGCTGTAGTTCTCTAACGCGTAACGATTTTGACAAGCAGTACTAATCTGTGATAATGAGATGCTCTTCGCTAAAGGTAATGGCCACATGGTTTTGGGCTAGGGGAGTTGGAACTAATGTCGGGGTGTGATTTGAAGACCTGTGGTTCTGTGGCTGTGACAGGTTTGTCGCTGCTTCCGAATGTGACTATAGTTCCAAAATCAGACCAGACTGTTCATCACCTCCTATTTGATTGCCCAATTTTCGAAAGAACTCGCCTGTTATTACTGTCACATGTCATCTCATGTTTTGGGCAATTTGAAAACCCCTGTATTTTATGTTTAAAAAAGAAATACTGTTCAAGAGAATTTCAGAAATTCATACCACATATTCACAATTCACAATAATAGCTAGTTTATGTGTTTCTGCCGTAGTAAGAGAAGTTGTAGCTAATGCAATTAGAAAGGGTATATGAATGTGTTAAATTTTGTTTGTATATATTTTCAGGTTCTATTTTTTTATCATTAATCTAACAGGCTGCAGTAAAAGGAAATACTACTACTACTATTAATAATAATAATAATAATAATAATAATAATAATAATAATAATAATAATCACAATAATAATACCTATAATATCACAGTTTCATATCATATATGTTTTATGTAATTTTCCTTTTTATTTGTCTTTTCTGTGTATTGTATATAATATGCCTATGTCTTACGTGTTGAACATGCATTTGTATGTCATGTCTATTTCATGTCATTTTTATATCATATACGTCCTTAACAGTAATGTACGTTACAAGAGCGGTATGTTGACGTTTTCATGTTCGAGGAAAAGATTGAAAAAGCGAAACGTAGTTGAGCTTTTTTAATTTCCGAGAACATGAAAACAAACGTACCGCTCGTGTATCGTACATTATTTTGTTCGAAGATAATTTATTACAAACCTGAAAGACGAATTTCTAATTAGTTGCAATGAAATCCCCATCTTGGTTTCTGTTCAATGACGGCAACATTGGAAAACAGATATATCTATCTTCAACATTGTTCCTATAAAATGTTTTCTGTGTTTACTATACTCCAGCAGGCCGTGATATACGTCTGTCTTTTTTTTCCCCCCAGTCTATGATGAGTCCGGAATCTTGTTGATTTTTTCACGGCTTCCTTAATGTTACTTGCATTACAAATGCAGTAACTTTTGTGGTGTTGTAGAGTTTACTTAATTTTTGCAAATATTTAAAAACAATAATTAACAGTGCAATTTAGGTGAAATTGCAGTGGTAAGTTTCCAATTTATAATTATTACTATATTGAACGTCTCTAAAAATAATATGTTAAAAGCCTAAAGCAGTAAAATGAATATGGCGCTTAAGCGGTAAGAAGAGGGAAATTGTTATGTGTGTTACGTTGGGAATACTGAATGTGGTATTTCACACTTACCGCGTATTGGTTCTATGCGGAATGCAAGCAAATACGCACGATCTCGCACAAAAGTAATATGTATATTTCTACGAAATGCTTACTTATTATTATTATTATTATTATTATTATTATTATTATTATTATTATTATTATTATTATTATTATTATTATTATTATTATTATTATTACTGTTATTATTTTTTAGTAACAAGTCTGTTTGTGATATGTCCTGGAAAGTACTGTATGTAATATGTCTGCATTTCATATATTGTGTATCTATTTCTATATATTATATCTATTTTTATCTTATATCTTTGTATTTGTATAATATAAATATGATTTTCATTGTCATACACATTTTAATGTAATATGTGTATTTTATGTCATAATTATGTATACCTATATTTTATGTAACTATTTGTACAGGGCTATAATATGTATGATTTAACTACAGCCATAATATACCTTCAGGTAAAATAGGGTTCTATAAACTTGGAAATTCAATAAACAATAATAATAATAATAATAATAATAATAATAATAATAATAATAATAATAATAATAGTTCCAAAATCAAACCTCCGATCGATATGTGATGGCGACTGATGTACAGCTCTAGAGTCCAGACAATCGTCAATCAGAAGATTAACTTGAGAGAGAATATAACTAGGGTGTAATTAATTTTAGTCTCACTCAAAAGTTTAACGTCGGCAACTCTTTGGTACTCAAGCACCAATGCACTCGCTGTATTCTTCAGAATCATTCGTAAACATTCTTGGGCGAATATACACACACGCCTCTAGTTGCAACTCAAGGGATCAGAAGCAGAAACAATTCTACATATAATAATTTTATTATTTTTTTAAATACAGATTGTGGGGCATACTACCCATCTCATTTTATTTCTTTCATCACCTAAAGTTTTATCTTGATGCATACACCACTCATATATTCCGATGTTTCCCGAATTGCAATTCCATCATTTAATACCATTTGCGTCAACATATTTGTGTGAGATAACATTTCCTGCACAGTCTTTTTTAAAACAAATACAGAAGTAAACTTATGTTGAAGCACACATGCGAGACTTCACCAAACAAACATCAACTATCCCACTGATAATCTCATGCTAATTGTAAGAACTGGTTTCATTTTCTCAGCAAGTAAATGATATAATGTAAAATGACTTTGTATTTAAATATTTTCAGGTTATAGCGAAAGTCGGAGTGAGACAAGTGACCAACAGGCTTGGAGCTCGCAGAGTAACTTCAACTCACCCAAAATTCCGTTCTAAGGCCGTGGAATCACGTACCTTGCATTGTTTTTCATCCTATTTCTCATTCTTTCGTTGCCATTGTCACTTGCAAAAGTATAGTACGTAAAGATTCTTCGCTCAACAATGCATATTACTGTTGAATCCCGGCCACCAAGTCACTCAACTGAGTGCGCTCCTTGTATAATGGCAGTTGACTTAATATAAAAAGTCAAGATACATGTGGAAACTTGGAGTGAGGGCACAAAGGGGAAAACACAGAAGGAGAGGAGTTCGATCCGGTGCTGGCGATTAAACTTCGGCGTAGCTCAATGGTTAGAGCGCTTGGTACGTAGAACCAAGGACCAGGGTTCGATCCGCGGCGCCAGAGCGAATTCTTCTTCTCTAATATCAAAACTATAGTAATTTTTCTTTCTTTCTTTCCTTCTTAGCCTGTTTAAACTCATCAGATCGCAGGGGAGTGGAATTGTATTTGGATGAAAAATTTAATTTGTTGTTGTTTTTTTTTTTTTTTTTTTTTAATTTTCGAATATACTATTTAGTTTTCCCTCTTCAAAATGGTACAGTATAATTATCATACGTGACTACACTCAAATTGTATCCATTTCAATTTTTCGATTTTCTAAGAAGGGATATACTGACTTACTCACTTACTTACTGGCTTTTAAGGAACCCGGAGGTTCATTGCCGCCCTCACATAAGCCCGCTATTGGTCCCTATCCTGATCAAGATTAATCCAGTCTCTACCATCATATCCCACCTCCCTCAAATCTATTTTAATATTATCTTCCCATCTACGTCTCGGCCTCCCTAAAGGTCTTTTTCCCTCCGGCCTCCCAACTAACACTATATTCTAAGAAGTGATATACAAGTTTTAATTGTAACGCCCATTCTCCATAAATTTACGGATTTTTGGTGGAAAAATACATAAATTTTTACTTTTCTAATTTATTGCTTGATTTTTCCTCTTTAAAATGGCATATCATATAGGCCTACGATAGGACCAATATTAAAACTATATCCATGTTAACTTTTCTATAGATAATTAAGAAATGGCAGGGTAGAAACAAAAGATAAACCCGTTGGAGGAAATTCCAGCCACTAGCGATTTGTTCATTAAAATCACTTGACAGCTATACAGTATGTTTTGGAGTGAAGCCGGGTTCATCTTGTGAGAATTATATTTAGCAACTGGAAATGATACGAGATATTCTTATGACCATGCCACGGAGGACTGAATCAGACGGTTCAATCTTGAAGCAAAAGAAAGAATTGTGCGATATAGAAAAAATACCGCAGTCGTGATATACAGCAGTAACGATGTTTTCTCAGAATATCGAAAGGGGTTATTAAATAGACATTAGCGGATATTTATGAAGCACCTGCATGATTGAGGAAGAGCAGGGGAGCTCTGTTTACCGCTAGACCGACATTATGCACCAAGGCAGCATTACACCAAGTTACATTGCATTCCACGTAATTAACAGTTGCCACGTGATGACGTCAGAAACTCTGAATTAACCTGCCCTGACGGATCAATATAATTTCACAGGAGCTACGAAAATACGACAAAACCTTGAGTGTAACAGGTAAAATAAGAATAATAATAATAATAATAATAATAATAATAATAATACTTATTTTTGCTATTGTTATTATTATTATTATTATTATTATTATTATTATTATTATTATTATTATTATTTACTTACTAACTTACTGGCTTTTAAGGAACCCGGAGGTTCATTGCCACCCTTACATAAGCCCGCCATTGGTCCCTATCCTGAGCAAGATTATTCCATTCTCTATTATCATATCCCACCTCCCTCACATCCATTTTAATATTATCTCCCCATCTACGCCTCGGCCTCCCTAAAGGTCTTTTTACCTCCGGCCTCCCAACTAACACTCTATATGCATTTCTGGATTCGCTCATACGTGCTACATGCCCTGCCCATCTCAAACGTCGGGATTTAATGTTCCTAATTATGTCAGGTGAAGAATACAATGCGTGCAGTTCTGCGTTGTGTAACTTTCTCCATTCTCCTGTAAATTCATCCCTTTTAGCCCCAAATATTTTCCTAAGCACCTTATTTTCAAACACCCTTGACCTATGTTCCTCTCTCAAAGTGAGAGTCCAAGTTTCACAACCATAAAGAACAACCGGTAATATAACTGTTTTATAAATTCTAACTTTCAGATTTTTTGACAGCAGACTGGATGATAAAAGCTTCTCAACCGAATAATAACAGGCATTTCCCATATTTATTCTGTGTTTAATTTCCTCCCGAGTATCATTTATATTTGTTACTGTTGCTCCAAGATATTTGAACTTCTCCACGTCTTCAAAAGATAAATTTCCAATTTTTATATTTTCATTTCGTACAAATATAGCCTATATATTAACATAAATTTTTCCAAGTAATTGTGGAAATTTCGATAAATTGTACAGTTTAATTTAAATGTGGGATTTTAAAACTGCCTATTCTATAGAATCCAAAAAACTAAAGTACAACTTCTTATTTGGATGCTTATTAAATTATGTAAGCATTTTGGATAATCTCTCATAAAATGATCTATAAAGAATATTATTATTCGCTATATCTATCATCCAGTCTGCTGTCAAAAAATTTGAAAATTAGAATTTATAAAACAGTTATATTACCGGTTGTTCTTTATGGTTGTGAAACTTGAACTCTCACTTTGAGAGAAGAACAAAGGTTAAGGGTGTTTGAGAATAAGGTGCTTAGGAAAATATTTGGGGCTAAGAGGGATGAAGTTACAGGAGAATGGAGAAAGTTACACAACACAGAACTGCACGCATTGTATTCTTCACCTGATATAATTAGGAACATTAAATCCAGACGTTTGAGATGGGCAGGGCATGTAGCACGTATGGGCGAATCCAGAAATGCATATAGAGTGTTAGTTGGGAGGCCGGAGGGAAAAAGACCTTTAGGTAGGCCGAGACGTAGATGGGAAGATAATATTAAAATGGATTTGAGGGAGGTGGGATATGATGATAGAGAATGGATTAGTCTTGCTCAGGATAGGGACCAATGGCGGGCTTATGTGAGGGCGGCAATGAACCTCCGGGTTCCTTAAAAGCCAGTAAGTAATTATTCGCTATATAATAAGAATGTAAATTGTTCCGAAAAACGTAACGGAATCAAGTATACTTAATTTACAAGTAATTATTCGACGTTTTTTTTATTGTTCTTCCGGAAGAACATAATATTAAAAAGTAATGTTCAAGAGAAAGAAAATATGCCTGTCTTCTATGCCTTCCTTTAGGCCCAATCCCACTGGACATAACGAAAACTGTGGCTTTGCCTCCAACTCTAGTATGTACATATTTCTGCTTACTAACTCACGTTCTAGCTATACATTTCACTTATCGGACTCATCTAAATGAATAATTCAACGTGTTAAATGAAGACTAAGTTACTTACCTATCTATCTGCATGACTAAGGGATGTAAACTTGCATCTTGATGGAAGTGGAGTGGAGTGTCTTCCAGATTCAAGTCTGTTGTTAGGGTAACATCGAAGTTCTCTTGTAAGTAATCAAATCTGCAACAAACAAATTAAAATTGAAGTCAAACACTTATTTTGAGATTTAAGGAAATGGCCACTGTATACCATTATCTCCTGGCTCAGTTGCCTCATGAGTGATGTCTTATTGGTATCACTTATAAGGTTCCAACAAGTCTTCGGACTATTCACAGAACATACAATTTATTTATTTACTTATTTATTTACTTATTTACTTATTAACTTATTTACTTACTTATTTATTTACTTATTTACTTATTAACTTATTTACTTATTTACTTATTAACTTATTAACTTATTTACTTATTTACTTATTTACTTATTTACTTATTTACTTACTTATTTATTTACTTATTTACTTATTAACTTATTAACTTATTTACTTATTTACTTATTTACTTACTTATTTATTTACTTATTTACTTATTAACTTATTTACTTATTAACTTATTTACTTATTTACTTATTTACTTATTAACTTTACTTCTTTACTTCTTTACTTCTTTACTTATTTACTTATTTACTTACTTATTTACTTATTAACTTATTTACTTATTTACTTATTAACTTATTAACTTATTTACTTATTAACTTATTAACTTATTTACTCATTTACTTATTAACTTATTTACTTATTAACTTATTAACTTATTTACTTATTTACTTATTTACTTATTTACTTCTTTATTTCTTTACTTATTTACTTATTTACTTATTTACTTATTTACTTATTTATTTACTTATTTACTTATTAACTTATTAACTTATTTACTTATTTACTTATTAAATTATTAACTTATTTACTTATTAACTTATTTACTTATTAACTTATTAACTTATTTACTTATTTACTTATTTACTTATTTACTTACTTATTTATTTACTTATTTACTTATTAACTTATTAACTTATTTACTTATTTACTTATTTACTTACTTATTTATTTACTTATTTACTTATTAACTTATTTACTTATTTACTTATTTACTTATTTACTTATTAACTTATTTACTTATTTACTTATTTACTTATTTATTTACTTATTTATTTACTTATTTACTTATTAACTTATTAACTTATTTACTTATTTACTTATTTACTTATTTACTTATTTACTTACTTATTTATTTACTTATTAACTTATTAACTTATTTACTTATTTACTTATTTACTTATTTACTTACTTATTTATTTACTTATTTACTTATTTACTTATTAACTTATTTACTTATTAACTTATTTACTTATTTACTTATTTACTTATTTACTTATTAACTTCTTTACTTCTTTACTTATTTACTTATTTACTTACTTATTTATTTACTTATTTACTTATTAACTTATTTACTTATTTACTTATTAACTTATTAACTTATTTACTTATTTACTTATTAACTTATTAACTTATTTACTTATTAACTTATTTACTTATTTACTTATTAACTTATTTACTTATTAACTTATTAACTTATTTACTTATTTACTTCTTTACTTCTTTATTTCTTTACTTATTTACTTATTTACTTATTTACTTATTTACTTATTTACTTACTTATTTATTTACTTATTTACTTATTAACTTATTTACTTATTTACTTATTAACTTATTTACTTATTTACTTATTAACTTATTAACTTATTAACTTATTTACTTATTTACTTATTTACTTATTTACTTATTAACTTATTAACTTATTTACTTATTTACTTATTAACTTATTTACTTATTTACTTATTAACTTATTTACTTATTTACTTATTTACTTATTTACTTATTTACTTATTAACTTATTTACTTATTTACTTATTAACTTATTTACTTATTAACTTATTTATTTATTTACTTATTTATTTATTTATTTATTTATTTATTTATTTATTTATTTATTTATTTATTTATTTATTTATTTATTTATTTATTTATTTATTATTGCTAGTAAGTTTGAAATGAATACAAATTAATAAATACAATGAAAGATAAACTAGCCCACTGCTGAATGAGTAAGACTCGTGCTCAGGAGGGGATTCCAATACAGACAAAAATAAAATTAAAATTGAGAGTGAATACAGATTAAATAGTGTTTAATATGTTTAAACACAAACTATAAAAACGTACAAACATGGTGAACGGAGTTGCTGTGGATATAATATATTCGAATATTTCAATTCAGGCTCCAAAATGTAATTCCTGAATTGAGGCATTTAGTTGCAAAATCATATACGTCACTAAAACATAATTTTTCAGCATGAAGGAAAAACGTTTGCAAGGAACCAAGGATTTGCAACCAATACTATTCTTTCATCATACAAATCCATGTAATGTATCTGGCTTTGGAGCATAACAGTGCTATAGCAGTTGTAGAATCATTTATTTATTTATTTATTTATTTATTTATTTAACCTGGTAGAGATAAGGTCATCAGGCCTTCTCTTCCCCTCTACCAGGGGATTACAACTACAATATTAAGAATACAATTACAATTATAATTACAATTAATATGAAATTTACAAATACAATAAAAATCAAAGTACTAAAAGATTAACTGATTAATAAAAGCTAGACAGTTTATTGTAAAAGTTAAGAAAAGAGCAGCATTTCTTTTATTGATCAAGTACAAATTAAACCTACTCTACGCAGTAAGAAAATGCTTAATAAGTTTGCTTTTGAACGCTACTAAATTCCGACAGTCTCTGATGTCACTGGGTAGGGTATTCCACAAGCGCGAGAGCGAGATTGTGTATGATGATGAATACGATGATGTCTTATGTGTTGGTATGGCTAGCATGCGGCTATTTTGCGTGCGTGTGAAGAGATTACGATATGATGACAGGTAACTGAAACGGGAGGCAAGGAAGGTAGGTGTAGAAGTGTGAAGGACTTGGAAAAGGAGAACAAGAGAATGAAAATTTCTACGTTCGTTAAGCCGTAATCATATGAAGATGTGAAATATAACATTAATTCATTTTCGAAAAAAAAAGTTATGTATCTGATTTTGAACTACACGCCCCAATTGTTCTATTCATAGCATCAAATATTAATAGTGAATAGCGTTCATACACAGGATGGCTTCATTTATAATGGAAAACAGCTGGGGTGTAGATAGTAGACTTCAAAGCAACGTAAAAGTCATATGAACATGTATCTTATCTTATCATAGATTATTTATGTTACAGACCTCCTGTGTCACTAGTTGGTAACAGATACACCTGTTTGTGTGCAGACAGCGCAGTGCATAGTTAGAGAATGTAAACAAGCTGTAGCCTGTTCCCTCCTACTACGGCCAATCACATGGGGAGGTAAATAGCATGTGATCTTGCGTTACTCTTTACATTCTCCAGCTATCCGTTACGTCAAGTGTACAGATTGTAGTTAACTTGAACTGTGTTTCTGGTCCCATTACTCTGTTAATATCCAACTCACGTCGAATGCCAACAGCTGTTCAGTGTTTCAGTGATAGAACTTAAATGTGCTACTCATGGTTGTCCTGCTAGATCTGGCATGCCGTATGTGGTTAATGTATGTTGAGGTGTCACCACATTTCAATAGAGTGACTAGATGAGCAATTCCCACTCAAGTGTATAGGCCACGCAAGACCAATCGTCTGGCCTTCACGCTCCCCGGATTTCATTCCAATGGACTATTATCTGTGGGGGCATCTCAAGGCCGTCGTTTACGCAGCACCTATTGCAATGCTTCATCAGCGTGTGGAACAAGGTTGTCAGCTGATATGTGGAATTCCTGAGTTATTTGAACGTCAGATAATGATGCGATGTATGCAGGCTTACAGTCTGCCGCAAGTTGGGCATTTTGAGCATTTCCTGAAGAGTGATATATCACGGAACACCGGCACGGCTACAGCACGAACAGGGGTGTATCAAGTAGGACTATTAACAATTTATTTGCAGAGGAACTTTGGAAGGCCTGTAACTTGGGAACGATCTATCTTAGGGCATATGCTCATACGGACATTGTGTGTTGTTTTGAGGTCTGCTATCCATATTCCAGTTACTTCCCACCCTATATAGTACAAATTTCATAACATAAGAAAATCAAGTCAAACAGAATACGTATGTTAAAAACAAAATTACAAATAGATAAATTGACAAGGAAGAGTATGAATGGATTCCAACGGGGAAAAGGAAGAGGGGAAATCCAAAATTGACATGGGCACAAGAAATAATTAGAAAAATGAGGGAAAGGGGATTAGAATATGGAGCATAGGAGAATAGAGAAGAATGAAGAAAGGCTGTAGGACAGTGATGTCAAAGCAAGCGCATTTTTCTGACCTTGAAATCGTGCGCGGGCATCAACGTTAGATATGGAAAGAGGAAGGGTTGTGTATGTGAATAAGTAGCCTGTTGTTTTAAGAAAACAGTGGTGCACACACTTCAAAAAGAACGTGAAATTTTATGTCGTTATTTTTATATGTCTTCTTTCTGTTTGATATTATCTATATTGTCTGTAAAACAAAAGTACTAACACTGATTTCTTAATATTGCACTTGTGTTTTAAATCTTAATAACATAATAGAGAGTTAAGAAGGAATACGAGTATTCACTTAAATTCCATAGTAGTATAATATTATACTGTATTAAGTGGATGAAACACATCATTCATAAAGAAAGTGATATTCCAAAGAAAGAGATTGAGTATGACATGATAAGTTGGAATTTATATTGATGGTATCTTTACCCTTATAATGTAATCAATAAACTAATCAAAATAATATTACAGTACAAAGCAAAGTTACCTAGGTACTGTATCTGTTTTAAGTGTAACTAATATTACATAACAAAACCCTTATCGCATTATGCTTTTAAGATGATATTTGTGAGCAACTTCCTGTCATCAGAATATCAAATTATTTTCTCGAAATCTGCTGAAGCTATAGAGCTGACATTTTTACAACACATGGGCACGTATCTTTTGCTTATTATGTAACAGTATTTGCTTTGTTAATTCATTTCCTTACAAACAATTTCCATGCGAATATTTTCAAAATTTTCAATACACTATCTTCAGTAATACGTAATACAGGTATATTAGATTTACGAAAACATTCTGTAAGGCTACTAAGTAAATGGGCCTATATCTGAAAATTTCACATTTCTATAAACAAGTTGAGAAAATATTTATTTTGGATAAAAAAATCAAACTTGTGAAAAATGAGCATTTAAATTAAAACTTACATTCTTATAATGCACTTATACTTCTCAGGAAAATCTAAAAATTACCATGGATACAGTTTTAATAAGTTCTCTTCCCTTTATCTACTGAATCAGTGCTGGCCATCCCTGAATATAGCTCGACCAAGCGGCATATACTACCCTTTCGTCTGTCTCTTTCCTTTCCGCTGTAAAGCGCTCAGGTTCTCCTGAGGTCTAAAGCGCGCGCTTGCTCCTGTGGGCATCAATTGACATGACTGATATACGCTATTGGAAATACTAGAACAGTTTTGCTGAAAATCATATGATGCAGTGCAGTAGTATTCCGTTGATTTCTGTATAAATGACTATAACATTTGTACAAAATAAGCGTAATCTGTATTTTCATAAAATCTGTTCCATAACCCACCGCTGTTTGCTACAGAATTCACTTTGGACGACTGTGTTTTGTAATCGGTTCCCTGATGGAAAATTAAAATGGTCTCTCCGGCTAATGCTACATCGTCTTGTATAAATAATAATTAATTATTCAGAATTGCTCGCACACGTGATTAGTAACTGGCTTAAAACTCAATAAATATGCTATGAACTGATGTAGTAATTACACAATAGTAAAACCACAAACGGGATTCTACTACGAAATAATCCATTGACTAAATAATACATTATCGTGATTATTTCCGGTACAGCATTGCCTATCGTATAACAGGCAAATATTAGTTCTTGCCATATCATGTGCTGTAGGTACACTTTCAAAGGCAAACATAAATTGTATTATTCATGATACTAATCGTCAACTGCATTTCATTGTTGCTATGTTGGAACTGGAAATTGGCAGGAGCTTGCAGTGGGGTACCTGCAGCGCAATTTACGAGTAAATACGTTTGTTATGCATGAAGCGGTTAAATTAGTAGTCTATACTTTTCAATCATGTGTTTTATAGCAGCTAATTGTAATTCCCCAGGACAGGTTGCAGACCTATCGCTACTACACAGAAAGCAATATTTGTGCAGAAGTTCTTCTGTAGATGATGGAACAGTTATATCGCTGTGACTCGGCCTGCATTGCCTTGATTATTAATAGTGACCGGATTTTTATGTAATTACATATTATATTCCTTTCAACCTAACCGTATATAAATAACAGATCTTTGCGAATCTTGTAATTACCATTGATATATTAAAATTTGTTACTACATATTTACCCCACATTACATAGTATGGCTTGGTATTACATAAATCTACATATTTTGGGATTATATTCATTTTAATTTCTCTAAAAGGAAAAAAAAAAAACTTCTGCTGGGGAAGTTTACAATTTGAAATACATAGATTTAAAAAGCCTTCTTACCTACCCAAGAAAGGATATATTTCGGGACGAAACATAACGTCCTTAGTTCCAGGAAGTAATAAAGGCATTCACCCCATACCGCCCACTGTAAATATGAGTGAACAAAAGGCAACCTTTCTCATACAACTACCTTGTATTGTAAAAATCACTCAGAAAGTAGCGTTGCCTTCATGCTGTGGATGGGACGAGGACGACATGATTTGTCTCGAACTGTAATTGTTCTGCACACGTATTAACAAACCGTTCCCATGCGATTTGCAACCTTACCCACCTTCGGAAAACCCGTGTCAAGTCTGACATGAGCCGCAATAAAGTTGCCGACTTTTGAAAAGAAGCTGGAGTAAAGGAACAAACGGGAAAGTTGTTGAAAGATTAAAATAAATAGCTTTTCAGGTTATTGCTTGACCTCTTTATTTTAAATTTAGTAGACCTATACGGAAATGTGATTTTCCGAGCAATTAGAAAGTATGGTTCTCGGCTGGAATAATCCCACCCTTCTGAATGAGACAGGAATGTCACTTTTCAAACAACAGTTTGTAAATGCTTATAGTTTGAGGTTCTAGTAGATACTTTTTTTCTTACAGGAGGCAGCTAAAATGCATGTGTCTCACATCTCCTCTTATTTTCTCCTAATCCAGTAAAGCGAAACAGTGCTTGCAGTACTGTTGTGTAATTCATTTCACTCAGTTCTCAAGTTTTAGTACTACAGTAACTATAAAGTGCAAGTGAGTTTATCTACTGCTTTTAACTAACTAAAATGGCCCCTGTATCTTCAATCCCAACGACAAAAATGAAATCATGGATTGCGATGGACGAAACTTTCTCTACAGATGGAAAAATAGTAATGTGTCAAGTGTGCGGTAAAAAAGTCGGGTGCTCTGTGATATCAGAACTGGAGAGTCTTACCTATCCTATCCCTGTCAACCATACCTACAGAGACATCAACACAGACATGGAAATACTGCACGTCCAACCAAAAAGCCAGAAACTCAACACACTAGAACAATATGAAATATACAGACACACGAAAACACACCCCAACGATATTCTCAACACACAACTCAATTTCAAAACACATACACTCTTTGACTCTACACTACGAACGCACCCTCACAGGAAACAAGAGGCGCCAAGACCAACAACGACCAGTTCTGAAGATGACCCAAAATAGGTCGAAACATGTTAACAAGGTATGTTAAAATTTAACACAAGAAAGTTCTTATCATACATATACCGAAGTTATACAGTGTTAAAAGTTGTATAATCAAGTTGTATAAATGACGTTTAGCAACTCCCGGGGCTTAAAATACGATCGTACATGTATATAGCTATGTAAAAAGTAATAAACGAAAACCGTACAATCGACATAAATTAGCATGGAAAGTATAAACATTTTGCCAGAACTTTAGAGTAAATAAATAGGCCCAAGTGTGAAAAATACACGAAAGCGAAAAATATAAAAGAAAAGTTGCTATAAGTTATACTATGTAGCATACACGGACTAAGTACTAATGACATCAGCATAACGTCCGCCTTTCATCTTGAGATAGTATGTGACAGTGTAAAATATGACAGGAATTCTTTGCTCAAGCGGGATTGTCGCCAAGGCTCTGTGGCTTTGTGGTTGCCTTGTACACAGCAGCCCTCGTCAGATCGCTCCAACCCCACAAATGGTTGACTCATCAATGTAACACGTGCAATCACTGACTGAATGGCACTTCGCGAGTCCTCCCCACCACCCCCTCACCCTTGTGTACTTACAGGATAAGTAGATGAGACCTGCTTAGAATGGATGTACTTCTCGACGACATGTGTTATGCAACATATCTACTTGTACCACATTTATGCCCGGTTTCTATGTATAAACTCATGAAATAAACCCTGGATGGAAAAAAATGATGTAATGACAACTTTTTGTGTTTCTACAAGCCAACAAGTTAAATTTATCTATACAAAATCTGCCAGCAGAGCAATTATACTATAATCAGGAAGACTATTCTTGAAATTGAACAGTTTATTGAATTCAGAAGGCTGTGATTACTGTAAATCTTATTGTTTGCATTTCAAGTGGTTAAATTAATAAGTAATAACTTGCTAGTAAGTTAATATTCAAATTAAAAATCACAAACAGAAATTATTTTATGAAAATTAATTCAGTTATTTGTTTTTATAAGAGCTAGGAGAAAATCCACAAACTATTAGGGAAAACACGAGAATTTTACTGGAAGCAAGTAAAGAGATAGGTTTGGAAGTAAATCCCGAAAAGATAAAGTATATGATTATGTCTCGTGACGAGAATATTGTACGAAATGGAAATATAAAAATTGGAAATTTATCCTTTGAAGAGGTGGAAAAATTCAAATATCTGGGAGTAACAGTAACAAATATAAATGATACTCGGGAGGAAATTAAACACAGAATAAATATGGGAAATGCCTGTTATTATTCGGTTGAGAAGCTTTTATCATCCAGTCTGCTGTCAAAAAATCTAAAAGTTAAAATTTATAAAACAGTTACATTACCGGTCGTTCTGTATGGTTGTGAAACTTGGACTCTCACTTTGAGACAGGAACAAAGGTTAAGGGTGTTTGAGAATAAGGTTCTTAGGAAAATATTTGGGGCTAAGAGGGATGAAGTTAGAGGAGAATGGAGAAAGTTACACAACGCAGAACTGCACGCATTGTATTCTTCACCTGACATAATTAGAAACATTAAATCCAGACGTTTGAGATGGGCAGGGCATGTAGCACGTATGGGCGAATCCAGAAATGCATATAGAGTGTTAGTTGGGAGGCCAGAGGAGGAAAAGACCTTTGGGGAGGCCGAGACGTAAATGGGAAGATAATATTAAAATGGATTTGAGGGAAGTGGGATATGATGATAGAGAATGGATTGATCTTGCTCAGGATAGGGACCAATGGCGGCCTTATGTGAGCGCGGCAATGAACCTCCGGGTTCCTTAAAAGCCAGTAAGTTTTTATAAGGGCCTGGTTATATTTATTTTGTTTTCAGAGTCATTTGATAGTATCCAAATGTTGTGAGCATCATTAATACAGATCAAGACATTTGGGGAGCCAGAAATGTCAAGAAATTAATTAGTTATGGTCTTAGCTTCATCTCCCGTGAGTATTGTAATGTTCGTTGGTCATACTCCAGCAATATTCTTAATATTTGTGGTCTTTTTCAAGGCGTTGAATAATATCTACTTTGTCAGAAATACTCAGACTTGAAAGTGTTTGTGGCACGATGCTTTACCGGTATGCGGGGTCTTGGATTCTCGTCACAACAGACCATGTTGTACTGTTTTCTGGTTTCTTTAGACTCAAACGCATTGCGCTAAATCGACAGAGCAGTGTATCTGAAAAGAAGAAATGTCACTGCTGACGTTTTCCTTACCAACGATTTTATCAGCGACATTTTCACGCATAAAACTTGCAGTTCTGCACCCCGATATTTTAGGTGGAGGGTTCATTTTCTCGATAAAGGTATCGACGTTATCCATAAATAATGATCCTTTTCATTACCATAATCATAAACACTTCCCCGAACATTGATCTGCGACAAGTGGGACAGGCTGATGTGAGGACAAGTGAGCAAACCTCAGCACAATCGACCGTTGCCGATGGTAGCGTGTAGGTAGGTTTCAGTACATTGGACTAGTGATGATTAACTATAGGTAGTAATTATCTCCATACCAATCAATCACCAAGTCAAAAAGAACAAGAGCGTTAAAAATTTTTGAAAAAAAAAAAGTCAAATTATTTGAAATTAATTAATTGATTAAATGGCGAACTTACTCGTGTTAATTATGTAAGCATGTGCGGCTTGCAGCTGTTTCGTGTTACTTCACACCATCATCAAAGCCTTCTGTGTCTTGGCGTCATCTCAACATCTCTGCCTGTTGTGTGGGTGCGTTCGTGTGATGAAGAGTTGATTCAAATAGTGTGTGTGTTCTGAAATTGATCTGTGTGTTGAGAATTTGATTGGAGTGTGTTTTAGTGTGTTTGTATATTTCATATTGTTCTAGTGTGTTGAGTTTTTGGTTTTTGGGTTGTATGTGTAGGATTTCCATGTCTGTATTTATGTTATTGTATGTGTGGTTAGCATTAGTTATGTGTTCGGCATATGGAGATGTATTGTGTCCTCTGGTTATTGCTTTAATGTGTTCTTTGTATCGAGTTTGGAATGATCTGCCTGTCTGTCCAATGTACATAGAAACTTTCGCAATTATTGCATGTGAGTTTGTATACGCCTGTGTGGTTGTATTTATTTGTTTGTGTTGTTTGTGTGTTGAGATGTCTTTGTAGTGTGTTCTGTTCTGTATGTTATGTTGTATTTCTGTTTTCTGAATGAGGATGCGATCTTGTGTGTGTTTTTGTTTTCATATGTTAGTGCGATGTATTTCTTGTGTTCTTGTGTTTGTGTTGTGTTTTCTGTGTTTTTGTTTTTGTTGAGTTTTTGTTTTGTCTTCCTTATGATGTTGTATTATGTTTGGGTTGTAACCATTTTCTTGTGCTATGTATTTGATTGTGTTCACTTCTTCATTGCAGTGTTGTTGGCTCATGGGTATGTTGAGTAATCTGTGTACCATTGTCCTGAATGCAGCATGTTTGTGTTGTGTGGGGTGGTTAGATGTGTTGTGTATGTGTGTGGTGGTGGTGGTTGGTTTTCTGTATATTTTGGAGGTGTGTTTGTTGTCAACGTTTGTTATGGTGATGTCTAGGAAATTTATTCAAAAGATTCAAAATGGATTATTTGAAATTGTATAGTTACAATAAGCGTTTTATCGTGATCATGCATGTTCTATTTAAAAATGTTTCTTGAACTTACAATGGAGCTTGCAGACACTGTACTACAAAAATAAATAGTTTCCCAGCATTCCAGACTTCTAAGGCTCGATTGTATAAAACTCCCTGACTAAAGATCAACTTTGATCGTAGATCGAAAAGTGAACCGAGTTCAGACACTTCTTCTATTGTATAAAACTTTTCTGCGATCAAATTACCTTGGTTCAAATGCAATCTAAGTTCACGTGAAAAGGATTTGGCAACATCGCATAAACAGGTGAAATACGTGATGCGCGAACCATGTTATACAGGCTTGTTCAATGTTGCCAATCTAGCGACTTTAACTCTTTTTCAACAACAATTTCTTTTAACTTTTATATTGCTTAAATAGGGATTTAGTGACCTTTTTAGCACCCCATAGTGACAAAATTTAATCTTTCTTTGTAGATAATGAGAAATCTAGCGACTTTACAACTACTTTTTGACGACTTTCCGTACACTCTGTTGGAGACACTGGTTTTTTGTGCTATGTAAATAATGGCGGACAATAAGAAGAAGGTTGACTGTTCTCCGAGTTGTTATCATGTTCTGGTGTTTGATACTGCTAAACATAATAAAGCTTTATAAAACGACAATTTTCGTTTAGTAATACAGTTAATTGAAAATTTGTGAATGTACCTATCATATCCATTAATAATTAATGGTTGTTATAAACATAATATAATTATAGGTTATGTTATTTGATACTGCTGAACACGATAGAGCCTTATAAAATATAAGAATGTTTGTGTATTTTTAAGGCAAGAAACTGAAAATATATATATAAATGTACCTAACATATCTATTAATATTAATAATAATGGATATTTTATTTGCACAATCTGTCACTCGTATATTTCAAATAGAAAAGAAATAACTGAACTTGGATCATCTAACTTAATCGGAGAAATTTCTTCAGTCAAAGTTGACTTTAGTTTGAGACAAATTAATCTCAGATTAGACTTTATACAACACAAAATTCCAAGTTCAGCTGAAACAAGGATCAATTTAACCTCTGATCTAAGATTAAATGGTTTATACAATCGGCCTAAGTATTAGCATTGTAAGCTGATATAGTAGAACAAGAAGCTGAAGAGGTTCGTTGGCATTGGCGCCGACACCTGAAATCAGATTTTGCAGTTGAAAGAAGACGAGGAGGGAGACTAGAATGGAAGAGAAACTTCATACTCAACTGCTCTATTTCGAACTTGAGGAACCCGCGGCTAGGAGCGTCTCTCACGAATAGATAGACGAGTTGGGGGCTAGATGCACTCACTCAACAAGTTCTAAGATGTTGCCTGCAGCCCTTTATTCAAGTCAGATGTTTTAAGCTTGGATGCGAATCACTCAGCAGATATTATGCAAGCGAGGCCTAAACGCTAGAGGTACTGTAGTTAGTCAAGAATTTTCTCAAGTTAGTCATTTATTTTATTTATTTACTTCATTCCAAAGACTATACAATGCAGCATAGGAAAATGTCATGAGCAATATAAGTTACATACAAGAAAATAATCACATTATATTTATAATATCATATGGACAATTCTCCTTAAAAGTTATGCAGCTACATAGAGTTAAAATATCCACCAATATTATATAGTGACAAGTCTATTAATTTATTTTAATTTCTTTCTTAAAAAGCCTAAAGCTTAAATGTCTAATATTGTGGGGTAAAACATTATATAACTTTTTCAAATCTCTACAAAGCTGATACTATAGTCGCGACGCTGTTATTCCCGGCGTGACTCCTCCTCTTTGCTTACGTCTTAGGAAGTCAAGGCTTTATAGAGTCTAGGTAGGTAGTATCTTTAGCCATTTTTGTTCTTTCGTTGGCGAGCTACCATACGAGGAATCTATTTGCCACACCGTTAAACATTATCATGTCGTAGCTCCTATGATAATAAATCAAACGCCCTGTAATTCAGCAAATAATTGAGCGGCAAATAACGTCCTCATGTGCTTTCTGCGAACTCCAACGAAAGAGCGAAAATGGCGGGCGATTATATTAAGTATTTATCGAGCCTTAAGAAATGAATAACGTCTTCATAAGCGAATCAGAAGACGCACACGTTTAAATGTAGCCGACCTGCAACGCGATTGGCTGCCGGAAATTAGAGCGACTGGACTATAGTAGTAGTGTAGTTACATTGTCCTTTTCTTAAATCATTTTTATGCCTTGTAGAACAGCTATGTACTGAGCTATTTGTAGTGAAATTATTAATATTTGTTTAAACAACTTAAAATATACAAAGACGGTACAGTTAAAATTTCAAGTCTCCGAAATAAAGGTTTACAATGTGTACGGTTATCAACATTACAGATTATTCTTACTGCCCTCTTTTGTAGTTTCAATAACTTCATTATTTTAGGATCGTTACCCCAAACTATTATTCCATACGTCAGATGGCTATGGATATAAGCATAATATACGGATTTTAGAACTTCAACACTAACATGCGTTTTTAATTTCCCTAACATAAAAATACCTTTGTTGAGTTTCTTAGATAGTTTGTCAATATGACAGTCCCATTTAAGTGTAGATTGTATATGCACTCCTAAAAATTTGACAGATTCTTTACAATTGATTCTATTGTTTAAGGAAAACTCTAAGTTCTGTATCTTCTCTTTGTTTAAGCAAAGAGAATTAGCTGAACACCAATCTTCTATTTTTAGGTTGATTGCATCAAGATCATTAATAATTTTCACTCTATCGTATCCAGTAATTTCATAGCAAGATCATCCGCATATAAATATGAATCAATAAATCAATGTACCAGTCAGAAAAAAACAAGAGCTGATTATTTACCAGTCTGACTGTGCTTCAGGTTTTTATGTGACACGCTGGGTATTAAAAAGAACCCATCAGAGAAAGGGCAACGGACGAGAAACTGTACATAAGTATGCTTAACTACTCAATATCAACTGTACAGGTTATTCAGCTTTCAGCCAAGTGTAGGCTTTGGAAGGCAAAAGAAATAAACCACCTTTTATATAATCTATAAATACAATTTTTAAGTGGCAAAATGTATCAATTGTTTTCTATCATAAATCCGGGGCAAAGAACACCAACAAGAGGGACTATGGATATAATCCTGAATCTAATTGAAGTTTCTGAGCTGCTGTTTAATTAACACCGTCTTTTCACGTTAAAGAAGCAGTTAGAAAACTCTTGTAATGGCTGACATTCTTAGCAATAATTAAAGCGCTTCTTATTTCTTTCTAGTTTATTTTTAAATACTTCTATATTTTTTTCACAAATATTTTCATACATCTTGATTACACAACTTTTAACACTGTATCACTTCCGAATATGTATGATAAGAACTTTCTTGTTTATATTACAAAACACCTCCACATATGCAGAACACATCACAAATGCCAACCACACCTACAGAGACATCAACACATACATGGAAATACTGCACATCCAACCAAAAAGCCAGAAACTCAACACACTAGAACAATATGAAATATACAGACACACGAAAACACACCCCAATGATATTCTCAACACACAACTCAATTTCAAAACACATACTCTCTTTGACTCTACACTACGAACGCACCCACACAGGAAACAAGAGGCGCCAAGACCAACAACGACCAGTTCCGAAGATGACCGAAAATAGGTCGAAACATGTTAACAAGGTACGTTAAAATTTAACACAAGAAAGTTCTTATCATACATATTCCGAAATATTTTCAGTTATCCTTTTGAGGATTGCGACTATGAACTAGACTATCACCTATATTGAACAGTAAGACACTCAGATAAATAAGTCTGCATAAGTAGCGAACGAAATTTCTTACAATCTTGGGACGTAGATTTCACGTGTTTTACACGGCACGGATTAGGCCCTATAGCTGATTAATTTTGAAGAAAGAAGTCAGAATAGCAGATTAATAGAAAACCAGTATGAACATTTTCGTGTGAGAAAATATGTTAATAAAAACATTAATATTAACGCACATCTGTTGCTTAGAACTACTATACAGGGTGATTCAAAAACTCTGCGACAAACTCTGAGGGGTGATAGATCTAACAATAAGAACCAGTTTTGTTAAAGAACCTATGTCCTTTGACGCGTCGTATCGAAGTTACCGTTGAAAAGGTTTTTGCGCGGGCGTATGTCAATGTGTGCAGCCCTGTTTGTTTGTTGAGATGTTTGTAAGAGACGAGAAGGGTTGTTGTTGTTTGTTTACGTTTAATGTTCAATACCTTTTCCTTTCAGTTCAGTCTAATCATCAATTGAGAATGGATGTCTACACTTTTCCGAGTTAGCCGACATGGTAATGTGTTATGGGGAGGCTCGTGGAAACGGAAGAAGAGCTCTCCACATGTACCAACAACAGTTTCAAAACAGAAATCACCCCCACCACACAATGTTTGCTGGACTTTATCAGCGCCTTCGAGACGATGGGTCTCTTCGTCCCCGGGGCATTCGTGGAAGACCGCATAGACATCCATGCTCAAATGATGATTACAGAGGTTTTGAATCACCCTGTACAAATTAGCTCTATGCTATTTATTTTCAGTGTATTTTCGAAGTTGTACAGTACAAGTGATGTGATTTAGATGGTCACTTTCCTAATTCACACAGTGAGTTAAAAAATCACACTTATCCTCCTGAGTCCTGGAGTATAGTATACTATGCTTCATACATGCATTTAGTTTCAAATTTTCCACTAGGTTGAATCGTTATCAGTGCTTGTCAAGCTCCTGAAATCTCTTGGTACTTAAAGGAAGCTCAAGAAGATGGATTCAATCGTTGCAATGTGTGTTTCAACTACTGTATTTGTAAATGAAAATGACACAAGCAGCTCAACGCCAAGGCAACGTAGGACATGCTATCGAAGTACACTATCGGTCAAAAATTTTCGATCAGCTATGAAAACAACTGTATACTTTATTTCAATGTACAAGCACATCGGAAAAACTAAATAGACCAATAAAAATAAATATTTTCTCTCTCTAGCATTATGATATGATAGAATATTTGAAACGAAATCCCTGTTTTAATCACAAATCCATAGTTGTGATAGGTGATCGAAAACTTTTTACCGGTAGTGTAAGTACACAGTAAATGTTATATTTTAAGGGTAAAAAATATGACATAAGATGAACGTGCAGAGACCTGAAGTATAGTATAATATACCTGCATTTGTGCCCTAACAGAATTTTTTCAGTATTTTTTGTCGTTTGAGTGACTTTTTTTGAAGTATAGAATTATATTGAACTTCAAAAATAAAACAACAAACATTTCACGACTCAGGAGGTTATTATAGCCTATAGCATGTTTCAGAATTCTATACATAAACTAAGTGTAGTAGGTGGGAATGAAAAGGCAAACATTTTTGTCAGAAAATATGGAGTCAGTGACTCGTCTTTATCCCTTTGCGCAACGATGAAACCGTACCAGTACCTAATAACATAGAAACATATGGAGATACTACATATCACACCAAAAAGTCTACAATTATGGGAGAATCGGGTAGTATCGGACATCGGGTAGTATCGGACAGTGCGTTTTTTTCATCTACCACCATATGGTAGTACCTGAATGACATGGTTACGTTTCTCTATGCGACATCACAGAAACGTAACCATGTCAATCAGGTACTACCATCGTGTGGTAGATGAAAGAAACTTACTGTCCGATATTACCCGATGTCCGATACTACCCGACTCTCCCCTAAGCATATTAGAACAATATTAAATCTACAAGCACACAACATACGAGTATACTTAATAGGCAATTGCAATTCAACACATATACATTATCGTATTTGATCTAGTAATAGTAGTACACAACATACAAACAACCCCCACCACCACCAGAACAGCATACCCCCATCACGGTCGACAGCAAACACAGAGCGGAAGCCTCCGTAGTTCAAGAGACGCTGACGAAGACACGATACCAGTATCGAAATGCGTCCGTAGTAAAGTTATATTACATTTTTTTTTTTACAATTTTAACACTTTTACTTTTTAGGTTTTTAAGAAAGTTTTATATTTTAGTAAAAAGTGCTAATGGAAACACTAAAACTTTATTGTTTCTTAAATTGCAACAATTATTAAAAGTACCATCCATTCACGTGCAAACAGAGTTCATAACGACGCACTAAGGATAGTCTTAAATTTTTTATAAATTTTCATTATGTGAAATATTATCTACTGCAAATTTTAGTTTCTTGTAAACAAATTTCTTGTAAGACATTTTTAATATCGTTTTAAATGTTACTGTTTAACATTATTTGTCTTTGGCAACCTCACCAAGTCGAGGAAGACTGATAAATTTAAGTTTAAATACAATAAATAAATACTTCGTTACTAAGGATGAGCGAAGTCAGTACTGTTTGTTTTGGCGCATACCGTTGATAAGAAAAATCACTTCGCACAGAGAGAAAGACGGCATTTTCAGAACCATTTTACTTCGGTGTCAGGGATGCTGAAAGAGTTCATTTCCACGAAAATCTCCACATTACTTTCTGCAGCTTCACGGCCTTTCTCTATACTTCACGTACCGAGAAGGTAATATTGAGGTCAAGAAGTAGACATGTCTCCTAAATAGCACATCAGTTCGCTCTGAACATGGGCAATACAAACAGAATTAACAGATCGAATCATACGTGGAACATATCATCTGCTACAAGTGGGTGAGTCGACTAACAAGGTATCATGACTATAATACCTGCAGAACTCATGACAATCACTAGCAGAAAAACAACCTACCATTCTTCTTTAAATTATACGTCACAGACCTCAGCGAATGAATCGACAACATTTTTTCAGCATCAATAAATAATGCTAACCTTGAAGAAGACAACGTACGCCACTGACAGAAGGTGCAAGCGACTATGCCTTGTGTGATTGCAAAGAGTGAGGGAGGAGTAGAATGCAACAGAAATAAGTTACAAACATGGTGGCGTTTCTGTCGAAATGACAAGGACATTTGGCGAAGAAGTATAGGAAAATAATCGACAATTTTCAATTAAGTATTGTAAATATCACTTTTTAACCAGTCGAAGATTTCGACAGTTATAATCAGAGACCGGAACTTTGGCAGAATGTCTTTTTAAGTGTGTTAAATCTATCTTCATTTTGAAAGTAAATCTGTACGAATTATACCTTTGTGATTGAAACGTCACTGTTTTATGTTGCCCTTTTCTGCCTTTTTTTTAAATATAAATGCCTAATTTACTAAATATTTTTTTGCTTTTATTTAATTATTTATCTATTATTTATTAATTTATTATTAAACATTGCCTACAGGTATATTTTAATTTATTTCTATAACCGCTAGAATGAAAGTGACTTCACCGAATGTATATTATTGTCTTTCAGTTCATATTCTCTTTGCAACAATGAGTGCTGCCGTGCAGAAATGTATAACAGTCAGCGTTTTAATTATCGCTTGTGTTTATTTGACAAGGCAACAATGAGTGCGGGTATAACGTTATTTTTAACGGTTATTTTTCTTTTAGTTTTCATTGCGACGTTGTTGTAGCTAGCTAAATATTTCATATCGCAACATATCAGTACAACCAAACACAAAAATGCACTTTCCAAGGCTACTGGGAAGAAGATTTCTTTGCTTCCAACAGCAATTGCAACATCGAGTCGAAAATCTCAATTTGCACTCGACTTATGTAAAGCTTTTCTTGCTGCCGAAATCCCTTTGTGGAAAGTGCAAGGTTGTGGGTGTAGTGCAAGGATTTTTAAATTGCCTTTTATTGCGTATTTTAGCTATTTATAATGTCTTTTTGCCTGCCTATTTTAATGATCCATAATGCCTAAACTTCCGGTCTCTGGTTATAACAAGAAATGGTGCTGGTAAAGAATAGGGTAAATTAGGGTCTGTTGGACAGTAGGGCATGTTGGACACTCTGTACTTTAACGTGTTACCTCGCCACTTGTGGGCACCACATTCTGCTAGAATGTCAATGACGGAAGTAGCCCCACTCGTGGCTACTTCCGTCATTGACTTCTAGCAGAATGTGCCCGACTGTCCAATAGACCCTAATTTACCCTATTATACATTACAGAAATAACGTTTTAGACAAAGAAACGCATTTTTTTTTTTGGCCAACTGTCCGAACACAGGTCTGAACATCACAAGTGATACCAACAAGGCACTACTTATGAGGCAACTAGGCCAGGAGATCATGAGGTGGTGTGGCCAGTTCCTTTCCGCCCCTCAATTTAATACATCAGCGATTTGCTACAAGTATATATATATATATGAAGAGTCCACTGCAAGAATAATGGATGTGATTTGGAATACATTTTGCAGGAGAAGCAATTGAAAGTTTGAAATGCTTAGCGCTCAAACCACTATCACCACGAATAGAACTACTACTACCAATACAACTACCTCTGTTATCACTACTACTACTACTGCTGCTGCTGTTACTACTGTAAAGAAATTGAGAAATGTTATGGCAGGGAGAATTAAACGATTCGATAAACAATTTTTAAAGTTAATTAGTCCTCAAGAAATCTTGCAGAATTGATAAGATCTATACAGCCCAATTCTCTCGAAAAGATGAGTCAACTATCTGAACCAGGACTCAATTTTTCCAGATTTTTTCTGAGTACAGTAATTGACAGGAGATTAATTCTTGCAAATTCCGGTGATCACAAATAGCTAATGTTTGAGAACAATCTGCCCTCTTGACAAAGACTCTTCATATAAGGAAAACATGCTCCGAAAGAAAAACAAATTTCACAACAAACCACAATATTTTTATTCGCATATGCAATAATAATAATAATAATAATAATAATAATAATAATAATAATAATAATAATAATAATAATAATATTCCCAAGAAACTAGTTCGATTAATTAAAATGTGTCTCAGTGAAACATACAGCAGAGTCCGTATAGGTCAGTTTCTATCTGATGCTTTTCCAATTCACTGCGGGCTAAAGCAGGGAGATGCACTATCACCTTTACTTTTTAACTTCGCGCTAGAATATGCCATTAGGAAAGTTCAGGATAACAGGCAGGGTTTGGAATTGAACGGGTTACATCAGCTTCTTGTCTATGCGGATGACGTGAATATATTAGGAGAAAATACACAAACGATTAGGGAAAACACGGAAATTTTATTTGAAGCAAGTAGAGCGATCGGTTTGGAAGTAAATCCCGAAAAGACAAAGTATATGATTATGTCTCGTGACCAGAATATTGTACGAAATGGAAATATAAAAATTGGAGATTTATCCTTCGAAGAGGTGGAAAAATTCAAATATCTTGGAGCAACAGTAACAAATATAAATGACACTCGGGAGGAAATTAAACGCAGAATAAATATGGGAAATGCGTGTTATTATTCGGTTGAGAAGCTCTTATCATCCAGTCTGCTGTCCAAATATCTGAAAGTTAGAATTTATAAAACAGTTATATTACCGGTTGTTCTTTATGGTTGTGAAACTTGGACTCTCACTCTGAGAGAGGAACATAGGTTCAGTGTGTTTGAGAATAAGGTGCTTAGGAAAATATTTGGGGCTAAGCGGGATGAAGTTACAGGAGAATGGAGAAAGTTACACAACACAGAACTGCACGCATTGTATTCTTCACCTGACATAATTAGGAACATTAAATCCAGACGTTTGAGATGGGCAGGGCATGTAGCACGTATGGGCGAATCCAGAAATGCATATAGAGTGTTAGTTGGGAGACCGGAGGGAAAAAGACCTTTAGGGAGGCCGAGACGTAGATGGGAGGATAATATTAAAATGGATTTGAGGGAGGTGGGGTATGATGATAGAGACTGGATTAATCTTGCTCAGGATAGGGACCGCTGGCGGGCTTATGTGAGGGCGGCAATGAACCTTCGGGTTCCTTAAAAGCCATTTGTAAGTAAGTAAGTAAATAATAATAATAATAATAATAATAATAATAATAATAATAATAATAATAATAATAATAATAATAATAATATTCTTACGCTAATGTTGTTTTCTTCGACCCACGCATATGACCAAAGTGAGTTTCTGCTATGTATTAGAGAAGAACTGTGTGAGGAATATTTGTTGAAAGGTGCAGAGCAATATATAAAATCTTGAAGCATTATTCCGGAGAATTGAATGTCACATCGAGGGCACTCCACTCTCCTGCATGGAGTGGCACTGTCGGGTCAGGTCTCTGGAGGCCACTCCGACGCCTGTGCTCACGTCACAGGTAATTGCTAATGCCGTCTTAACCGTTTATTCGCTTCGACACTGCCAAGCCATTACTCTGCCGCAGCACTCTGAACCGTACTTCGCTTCTACGACCTCGTGTCAACTTCTAACACACGAACTTTGATATCAATTTTATTTCAATCTTATATGATTGGAGAATGCTGGATTTGCAGCGAAAGTCCTGCCCATAGGCAAGCACGTATGTATGTAGTCAGCAGTCCGAAGACTGGTTAGAACCACATAAGTACCATTAACCCTTCGCAGCATAGTGGTTGTTCAGAAGAGCCACAGTTTTCTTTCTTTCTCTACAATTATAGCACAGATTTTCCACCATGAAACCACTCCTTGAGGACAAGGTCCGTCGATAGGTCAGGTCTTCGCGCGCTGCCATATTTGCACCAACTCTTAGGTTTGTTTACATTTTTTTAAGAAAATAAATTATTTAAAGAAGTTCTCAATCGTTTCATACCATTTTTTTCATGTAATGTTAGAACTGTTCAGAATTAAATATTAAGACGGATTAAAGAGGTTGACTTATTAACCATTAATGCTGACGTAACGAGTGACGTTCCCAACTTATTTCAAATTACTATGCTTGCAGATATGAGGTAAAAGGGATGGAATATCAAGGCAAATTAAAAAGGCAGACTTTCAACCACTGTTTCTGAAAAAACAAATGAAGTTTCCAACTTATTTCAAACGCATACAGTTCAGAAACACACCTAGGCTTACATAGCAAAAGGGATGACGTATCAAGACATTAAAGAGACAGAGTTTATTACAATATTTCCAACTTATTTCAAATGACTACAGCTTTACAGGTATGTGGCAAGAGATTAAATATCAAGACATTAAAGAGACAGACTTTATGACTATTACTGCTGACTAAAGAAGTGATGTTTCCAACTTATTTCAAATGACTACAGCTTTATAGATATGTGGCAAGAGAGATTAAATATCAAGACAAATTAAAGAGACCGACTTTATGACCATTATTGCTGACTGAAGAAGTAATGACTACAGCTTTACAGATATGTGGCAAGAGAGATTAAATATCAAGACAAATTAAAGAGATAGACTTTATGACCATTATTGCTGACTGAAGAAGTGATGTTTCCAACTTATTTCAAATGACTACAGCTTTACAGATATGTGGCAAGAGAGATTAAATATCAAGAAAAATTAAAGAGACCGACTTTATGACTATTATTGCTGACTGAAGAAGTAATGTTTCCAACTTATTTCAAATGACTACAGCTTTACAGATATGTGCCAAGAGAGATTAAATATCACGACAAATTAAAGAGACCGACTTTATGACTATTATTGCCGACTGAAGAAGTGATGTTTCCAACTTATTTCAAATGACTACAGCTTTACAGATATGTGGCAAGAGAGATTAAATATCAAGACAAATTAAAGAGACCGACTTTATGACTATTATTGCTGACTGAAGAAGTAATGTTTCCAACTTATTTCAAATGACTACAGCTTTACAGATATGTGACAAGAGAGATTAAATATTACGACAAATTAAAGAGACAGACTTTATGACCATTATTACTGACTGAAGAAGTGATGTTTCCAACTTATTTCAAATGACTACAGCTTTACAGATATGTGCCAAGAGAGATTAAATATCAAGACAAATTAAAGAGACAGACTTTATGACCATTATTGCTGACTGAAGAAGTGATGTTTCCAACTTATTTCAAATGACTACAGCTTTACAGATATGTGGCAAGAGAGATTAAATATCAAGACAAATTAAACAGAAAGACTTTATGACCATTATTGCTGACTGAAGAAGTGATGTTTCCAACTTATTTCAAATGACTACAGCTTTACAGATATGTGGCAAGAGAGATTAAAAATCAAGACAAATTAAAGAGACAGACTTTGTGACCATTATTGCTGACTGAAGAAGTGATGTTTCCAACTTATTTCAAATGACTACAGCTTTACAGATATGTGACAAGAGAGATTAAATATTAAGACAAATTAAAGAGACAGACTTTATGACCATTATTGCTGACTGAAGAAGTGATGTTTCCAACTTATTTCAAATGACTACAGATATGTGGCAAGAGAGATTAAATATCAAGACATATTAAAGAGATAGACTTTATGACCATTATTGCAGACTAAAGAAGTGATGTTTCCAACTTATTTCAAATGACTACAGCTTTACAGATATGTGGCAAGAGAGATTAAATATCAAGACAAATTAAAGAGATAGACTTTATGACCATTATTGCTAACTGAAGAAGTGATGTTTCCAACTTATTTCAAATGACTACAGCTTTACAGATATGTGGCAAGAGAGATTAAATATCAAGACAAATTAAAGAGACAGACTTTATGACCATTGTTGCAGACTGAAGAAGTGATGTTTCCAACTTATTTCAAATGACTACAGCTTTACAGATATGTGGCAAGAGAGATTAAATATCAAGACAAATTAAAGAGACAGACTTTATGACCATTATTGCTGACTGAAGAAGTGATGTTTCCAACTTATTTCAAATGACCACAGCTTTACAGATATGTGGCAAGAGAGATTAAATATCAAGACAAATTACAGAGACCTTATGAACATTATTGCTGACTGAAGAAGTGATGTTTCAAACTTATCTCAAATGACTATAGCTTTACAGATATGTGGCAAGAGAGATTAAATAATATCAAGACAAATTAAAGAGACAGACTTTATGACCATTATTGCTGACTGAAGAAGTGATGTTTCCAACTTATTTCAAATGACTACAGATATGTGGCAAGAGAGATTAAATATCAAGACATATTAAAGAGATAGACTTTATGACCATTATTGCTGACTGAAGTAGTGATGTTTCCAACTTATTTCAAATGACTACAGCTTTACAGATATGTGGCAAGAGAGATTAAATATCAAGACAAATTAAAGAGACAGACTTTATGACCATTATTGCTGACTAAACAAATGACATTTTCAACTTAATTCAATTGACTAAAATTTACAGATGCATGGCAAAAGAGATGAAATGTGAAGACAAATTAAAGAGGCAGCGTTTGTAACCAGTGACTAAAGAAGTGGACTTTACAACTTATTTCAAATAACTGCTATACACTTATTCAGGGGAGCCATTCAGGCCTGAAAAACTGAGAATTTATTATAAATTCGTAACCGACTGAAATTTATTAATCGACGATGAATCGTTAAAAGTATATGACGATGAAAACTGAATAGCAGCATATAGTCGTTATCGCGACAAATCAACATCTCTAGCATAATTTCGATCGTGTTCCGGTAAAGGGGTTAAGTCAGTTTTTGTGCAAATAGAGTTTTGTACCCCACGTTAATACACAAGTTAAATTTTTACAAGTGGGTGTGCAGAAAACAAAATAATACTAGCATTTGGTATGTTTCTGTAGAATATTATTTGCAATAAGAGTCCGAAGTTTGTATTTTGTTGGAATTAGAGTTGGGAACGTATGAAAACTAATAAAATCCTTGAACGAAGGAATACTTACTTACGTACTGGCTTTTAAGAAATCCGGAGGTTCATTGCCGCCCTCACATAAGCCCGCCATTGGTCCCTATCCTGAGCAAGGTTAATCCAGTCTCTATCATCATATCCCACCTCCCTCAAATCCATTTTAATATTATCTTCCCATCTACGTCTCGGCCTCCCCAAAGGTCTTTTCCCCTCTGGCTTCCCAACTAACACTCTATATGCATTTCTGGATTCGCCCATACGTGTTACATGCCCTGCCCATCTCAAACGTCTGGATTTTATGTTCCTAACTATGTCAGGTGAAGAATACAATGCGTGCAGTTCTGCGTTGTGTAACTTTTTCCATTCTCCTGTAACTTCATCCCTCTTAGCCCCAAATATTTTCCTAAGCATCTTATTCTCAAAAACCCTTAACCTCTGTTCCTCTCTCAAAGTGAGAGTCCAAGTTTCACAACCATAAAGAACAACCGGTAATATAACTGTTTTATAAATTCTAACTTTCAGATTTTTTGACAGCAGACTGGATGATAAAAGCTTCTCAACCGAATAATAACAGGCATTTCCTATATTTATTCTGTGTTTAAATTCCTTCCGAGTATCATTTATATTTGTTACTGTTGCTCCCAGATATTTGAACTTCTCCACCTCTTCAAAAGATAAATCTCCAATTTTTATATTTCCATTTCGTACAATATTCTGGTTACGAGACATAATTATATACTTTGTCTTTTCGGGATTTACTTCCAAACCTATCTCTTTACTTGCTTCCAGTAAAATTCCCGTGTTTTCCCTAATCGTTTGTGGATTTTCTCCTAACATATTCACGTCATCCGCATAGACAAGCAGCTGATGTAACCCGTTCAATTCCAAACCTCTCTGTTATTCTGGACTTTCCTAATGGCATACTCTAGATCGAAGCTAAAAAGTAAAGGTGATAGTGCATCTCCTTGCTTTAGCCCACAGTGAATTGGAAACGCATCTGACAGAAACTGACCTATACGAACTCTGCTGTACGTTTGACATGTGTTTAATCGAAACACATAATAAATATAAAGAATGTAATCCGTTTCATCACATGCCAACAACATCCGTGTGATACCTACAAGCAGCCTTGAAAGCTTGGTATCACATGTTGCGGAGCTGTAATAAATAAGAGAAGCACAGCTTTGGCATCTCGGGGATACCTTGAGTTCCACCACTCTTGAGCAAGCGAGTGCAGTCTTTTCCAGTGTTTTGCAACGTAATGGTGTAAAGTCAGCACGGCAAACACGTTGTTAGGAAGGTCGCTGACATGACAGGCAAGCTGGTACGACCAGGCACGGTAACGACGTTGTAGGCTCGCCGGCTGGCCTCGCTTGGGCCCCGAGGGGGGACGGCAGCAGCAGACGACCTACTACCTGTCTGAGAGAGGAAAAACCCCCTCTGCTGTGTATGTGCTTGCTTATATAACCTCCATCTATAGAGCAACACAGAAGACGGATGATGTTCGAGTGAAGCGGCGGGTGATGCTATCTCGTACGCAGCTTAATGCGCTGCAAAAATTACACACCATTTGTATAATGTCATGCCAGGGGTGAACAGGCCTTGTTTCAGAGCTTCTACCTTTCCAATGCAAATTTATTCAGAGTTCCAGACAAAATTCAATTTAAATCCTGTCCAAATTCAACGTCGCAAATTTCTAGCGCAATAATAGGGATATCCTGAACTAGCACCAACAGATAGCGCACGTGTACTATGAGTGATGCGCTTTGCGTGTGCATTTGTTTTTCGGTATATAAACATTGAAGATGTACGTAGTGTATTAGTATATTAAACACTCTTAAAAACAACTAAAAATGGCAAATTTTTGTTATGTTCCTATATGTAAAAACTAGGGAAAGCTTTTTGTCTTCAATCAGGTCCCGAAATATTCTGAATATATGCTTTAAACCTTAAAAATATAAGTAATAAAATTGGGCCTCGAAAGTGCTAGCTATTAAATAAAAGTAACTACTTCAAGTAAGGAATTGTTGATTACAGTTTCATTTTGGAAGAGGAAAAAGAAAAATTAATAAAAACATATGCAACATCGACAGCGAGCTATGTTAGCTTAGATTATATGCAGTAGTTGTAGGAGTCTCCGAATTTTACGCCTGCAGTAAACTCTCGATAAACTGGAATGTTTATTATCCAGGACGATCCGTAGTGAAATCCATTTCGTGAATAATGTTTTTAATGTACTGTACCCTAATTATTAAAGCCATGTTTTAAGTTCAAATTTTCAAAATCATCCAACACAGTATTCAAAACTGCATGTCCTTAACCTACAAAACACAGGAATAATCGTGATACTATTGCGATCATACTATATTATCCTATTAAAAATTACATTTGATCTTTCTGCAACTACAGCAAAAATACTAGGAATTCAATCTCGATAGTCTCTTCTCTATAAAAGAACCACACTGGTGGCTGCATATCCTGTTTTCAGCGTACGGTTCTTAAATACTAATTATTAAAGAGGCCAATAACATTTTCCACATAGTTCCTATATTTTTATTCGTGCATATTGTTCTCAAAGTTCTCGTTTAGGTTCATGAACGTTCAGTTTACTCGTATCTATATTCTGCATACTGGAGATTTCCCCACCCATCTCGGGGAATCGCTCAATATTATACAGGTTTACGTTATTATTTATTGCAAATTAAATTAAATTATGAGGTAAGAAAATATTAAATTATATTAAATTATACTAGGTTATACAAAATAATTGTAAATATAATTTTAACACGCACAGAAAAGCAACAAGTGGGAAAACGTAATCAACTGTAGCATATGACTGCGCCACATGGAACGCTCCTGCCATCTGACGGTAAAACTTCGCATAAGATATCTCTATTAACAATAGATCCCTATTAGAAACAACAATAACGAAATTTCTTGGCTTAGAAATCGATAATGTATTAAATTGGAAAAATCATATTAAAGAAATTACCCCCAAACTAAATTCAGCTTGTTTTGCTATTAGATCTATGCAGAAGATAGTAAATATCAATACCTTAAAAACAATATACTTTGCATACTTCCACTCGGTAATGAGTTTTGGAATAATATTCTGGGGAAATTCCACGGATAGAAACAATATGTTTCTATTACAAAAAAAAGACTAATTAGAATAATAGTAGGTGCCAAATCTAGGGAATCGTGTAGGACTATTTTAAAAAAAACTACAAATAATGCCCATGACTTGTCAGTATATCTTTTCATTAATAATCTTCCTCATATGTAATCGTGAAAACTTTGTAACTAATTCAACAGTTCATAGCATAATTACACGTCAAAAAAATGACTTTCATACTCCATCGGCAAGTCTATCGTGCTACCAAAAAGAAGTGCGTTATATGGCAGTAAAAATTTTTAATAGCCTCCCTATCGATATAAAAAATGAAACTCAAAACATAAAATTATTTACGGCCAAATTAAAGAAATATCTCATTTCTCACGCCTTCTATTCTGTAGGTGAATTCATGACATTCAGTAACGCTTCATGAAATTGATACTAAAACTTTGTGTTGTACTAGTAGACTATATTGTAAATCTCGTCTGTATATATTTCATCTAGACTGTGACTATAAATTAAGACTTTATAATAGTGTTAAGTTTTTTGACTTGTTCCATATTCTAGCTGTAAGCAATGTATGAATACCATGGAATGTTAATAAATACAATACAATACAAAAAAACAATTAATTTGCCTCGTTACATGTCAGTTCAGAGATAATCTTAAACGATATTTACAAGTATCTGTAACAATTGTGAATGACATAAATATCTGTGACTTTCCCACTTACTTAGATACAAATGGCTTTTAAGCAACCCAGAGGTTCATTGCCGCCCTCACATAAGCCCGCCATCGGTCTCTATTCTGAGCAAGATTAATCCACTCTCTATCATCATATCCCACCTCCCCCCAAATTCATTTTAATATTATCTTCCCACATATGTCTCGGCCTCCCCAAAGGTCTTTTTCCTTCCGGCCTCCCAACTAACACTCTATATGCATTTCTGGATTCACCCATACGTGTTACATGCCCATCTTAAACGTCTGAATTTAATGTTCAGAGCCCGGAATTTTAGGTGCTAAAAGTTAATATTGTTCCTCGCTATAGTTTACAAATAGAAGCCATGCCCCTACTTCTTTGAAATGCCATTGTTGTCATTCAGTATTTCTGCAGTGCTTGGGAAAAGTTGCATAAGTCAGTTTCCACAAACATTTTTTCATTAATTTATTGACAACTTACGGAACATCTGCTCGCTTGGAAAAGAGACATAAGTATTTCCCCCATTAAAATAATTCATACAGAAAAAAAAAATGAAATCGACATAAAGCAGTGTGAAGGCACTTTTTTTCCTTCTCTTGTAAAATTAACATTTTTGACTTGCGCCAGTTTTCCCGAGCACTACAGATTTTTCTTTTGGTACAGTAAAAGGTCTTCAATCCTCCTAACCACCACTTACAAATTAGCCCAACGGTTCAGAAGATCCATTGCCCAGTGCTTGTGACTCTGTTTATTATTACATATCGGACTGTTGTGAACTAGGCTTAAAACTCTCCTCACGGGCACCGCATCTATTCATCTACATTCAGTGTCATCCTTAACGTTTAGCGCCTAAAATTCCGAGCTCTACTCGTTATGTTAGGAGAAGAATACAATGCATGCAGTTCTGCATGAAACAGAGACCGCAACTGATCACTATGTTCAAGGTATGATGATGATGATGATGATGATGATGATGATGAGGACGAGGAGAAGGAGGAGGAGGATTCTCACTAACGATAAAGACTGTTTATAAGGCTGATGTACAAAAATAATATAGGCTACTATGCGTGGAGCAATAGTAACATGCGTTACAAGAGCGGTATGTTGAAGTTTTCATGTTCGAGGAAAAGTTTGAAAAAGCGAAACGTAGTTGAGCTTTTTTAATTTCCGAGAATTGAAAGAAAACATACCGCTCGTGTATCGTACATTATTTTGTGCGAAGATCGTTTATTACATACCTGAAAGAGGAATTTCTAATTAGTTGCAATGAAATCCCCATCTTGGTTTCTGTTCAATGACGGCAACATTGGAAAACAGATATATCTATCTTCAACATTGTTCCTATAAAATGTTTTCTGTGTTTACTATACTGCAGCAGGCCGTCTGTCTTCCTCCCCCCCCCCCCAGTCTATGATGAGTCTGGAATCTTGTTGATTTTTTCACGGCTTCCTTAATGTTACTTGCATCACGAATGCAGTAACTTTTGTGGTGTTGTATAGTTTACTTAATTTTTGCAAATATTTAAAAACAATAATTAACAGTGCAATTTAGGTGAAATTGCAGTGGTAAGTTTCCAATTTATAATTATTACTATGTTAAACGTTTCTAAAAATAATATGTTAAAAGCCTAAAGCAGTAAAATCAATATGTCACTTAAGCGGTAAGAAGAGGGAAATTGTTATGTGTGTTAGGTTGGGAATACTGAATGTGGAATTTTAGACTTTCCGCGGATTGGTTTTGTGCGGAAACCAAGCAAATACGCACGATCTCGCACAAAGTCGTATTACAATATGGTCAGTAATAAATTGACACAACTTGAATAGTACAATTCTATCATTACGATTCTTACAGATAGGCTATTTAAATATGATGTTAATAACCCTGCAGTTTTACTAAAGATTAAATGGGGAAATTTATTTATTTATTTACTTATTTATTTATTTATTTATTTACTTACTTATTAATTTATTTACTTATTTATTTACTTATTTGTTAATTAACTTATTTATTTACTTATTTTCTTTTTTATTTATTTATTTATTTTCTTATATATTTATTTATTTAACTATTTACTTATTTACTTATTTTCTTATTTATTTATTTACTTACTTATTTAACTATTTACTTATTTACTTAGTTATTTTATTCATTTATTTACTTAGGCCTATTTATATTTATTTATTTACTTAATTATTTATTTATATATTTATTTATTTACTTATTTATTTCCTTATTTATTTATTTATTAACTTATGTATTTATTTATTTACTTATGTATTTATTTACTTATGTATTTATTTATATATTTACTTAATTATTTATTTATACATTTATTTATTTACTTATGTATTTATTTACTTAATTATTTATTTATATATTTATTTATTTACTTATTTATATATATATATTTATTTACTTACGTATTTATTTATTTACTTATGTATGTATTTATTTATTTATTTACTTATGTATTTATATATATATTTTTATTTACTTAATTATTTATTTATATATTTATTTATATATTTATTTACTTAATTATTTATTTATATATTTATTTACCTATTTATTTATTTTTATATTTATTTATTTACTTATTTATTTATTGATTGATTTATTTATATATTTATTTACTTATTTATTTATTTATTTACTTATGTATTTATTTACTTAATTATTTATTTATATATATATATATTTATTTACTTAATTATTTATTTATATATTTATTTATTTACTTATTTATTTATATATTTAGTTATTTACTTATTTATTGATTTATTTATTTATTTACTTATGTATTTATTTATTTACTTAATTATTTATTTATATATTTATTTATTTGCTTATTTATTTATTTAATTAATTATTTATTTATATATTTATTTATTTGCTTATTTATTTATTTACTTATTTATTTACTTATTTACTTATTTATTTATATATTTATTTATTTATTTACTTACGTATTTATTTGCTTAATTATTTATTTATATATTTATTTATTTACTTATTTATTTATTTATATATTTAATTATTCATTTTTTTATTTATTTATATGGTAATTTATTTATTTATTTATTTATTTATTTATTTATTTATTTATTTATTTATTTCTATAACAGGGAAAAGCCCCAATTACAATAGACAGCACAGATATTTGTTTTTAAAAAAATATAAAATTGCATATAACATGAAAAAGAGATAAAACAGAAACAAATTAAAGATACAAGTGTAATTACAAATTAAAACTGAAAAAAAAAAAAACAGATACTACCTAAATAAAAGACACAGATATAGATATAAATGAAAAATACCAAATAAAATAAATCAAAAAGAGTTAAGTATAGATATCACAGCCAAAGATGTAAAATGTAGCTATAATTGGCAAATTACAGAGTAAATATAACACTATGTTAATAAATTCAATATACAGTATTATACAGTAGGCCTAATAGGCTTAATTTATTTATTTAAGAAATTCACCACTACAGAACACGTGTTCCAATTAGTAGGATATCTGATTATAACTATAACTAACATGGAATTAGAATTTTACATATGAAACTATTGCTGTATATAATTTTTTCTTGTACATATTGTACGATAACGAGAAATCTAAATCCTGTTTATTTGATAGATGATTGTAAGTTCGAAGCATTAATAAAAGTGGAGACATTTTATGAGATTGTGTTTTTGATGTCTGTAAATAAAAGAGAGATCGCTTTCTCAAATTTGATTTACTAATATTGAAACTAATTAGCTGTAGAACCATTTATGGTTTTGAACAAATACATTTGTTGTGCTCTTATCCTGCGACTACTGAGAGATGGTACATTAAATTCAACCAGCATGGATTCATAAGATTGGAATTTCTGAGTTTCTTTTAGGGTAAAATAGTTATTTCATCTTAATCCTTCGATTTTTCTCTTTATTGTAGAAGTGAAGCTTGGACTTGGATAAGAAATGAAAAGAAATGGGGTATAGTCTTAAAAAGTCGGATTTAAAACAAAATGAAGACACGGTGGATAACTTAGCGTTGAACCAGTTCTCCTTCATACGGGTATTTCTCATTATCGATCGAAATAAAAAAGGAAAAATAACTTCAAAGAGCTGCAGCGGAATCCCTAAAGCGGTACTGACTCAACATCCAAAAGAGATGGAAGGAAATTTCTTCGTTGAGATCCTAACAGACCCCATTCTCTAGTACTTAGAACGAGAAGAATCTAGTAATGGTTTCTCGCAAAGACGGTTGTTAAAATATTTGATCTCTTAACATTGTAGGATAAAAAAAATGTTCACGTCGAATGCAATGTGTCACTATTGATGCGAAAAACTGAACATAAAAATCCGCAACCGGACTATCTACTGTTAAGTGTTATCATACGACAAATCCAAGCAAATCAACTCTAACTTTAATCTGGATAACAGATTACTTACTTACAAATGGCTTTTAAGGAACCCGGAGGTTCATTGCCGCCCTCACATAAGCCCGCCATCGGTCCCTATCCTGTGCAAGATTAATCCACTCTCTATCATCATATCCCACCTCCCTCAAATCCATTTTAATATTATCCTCCCACCTGCGTCTCAACTTCCCCAAAGGTCTTTTCTCCTCCGGTCTCCCAACTAACACTCTATGTACATTTCTGGATACGCCCATATGTGCTACATGCCCTGCCCATCTCAAACGTCTGGATTTAATGTTCCTAATTATGTCAGGTGAAGAATACAATGCGTGCAGTTCTGCGTTGTGTAACTTTCTCCATTCTGCTGTACCTTCATCCCGCTTAGCCCCAAATATTTTCCTAAGCACCTTATTCTCAAACACCCTTAACCTATGTTCCTCTCTCAGAGTGAGAGTCCAATTTCACAACCATACAGAACAACCGGTAATATAACTGTTTTATAAATTCTAACTTTCAGATTTTTTGACAGCAGACTGGATGATAAGAGCTTCTCAACCGAATAATAACAGGCATTTCCCATATTTATTCTGTTTTTAATTTCCTCCCGAGTGTCATTTATATTTGTTACTGTTGCTCCAAGATATTTGAATTTTTCCACCTCTTCGAAGGATAAATTTCCAATTTTTATGTTTCCATTTCGTACAATATTCTGGTCACGAGACATAATCATATACTTTGTCTTTTCGGGATTTACTTCCAAACCGATCGCTTTACTTGCTTCAAGTAAAATTTCCATGTTTTCCCTAATCGTTTGTGGATTTTCTCCTAACATATTCACGTCATCCGCATAGACAAGAAGCTGATGTAACCCGTTCAATTCCAAACTCTGTCTGTTATCCTGGACTTTCCTAATGGCATACTCTAGAGCAAAGTTAAAAAGTAAAGGTGATAGTGCATCTCTTTGCTTTAGCCCGCAGTGAATTGGAAAAGCATCAGACTGAAACTGGCCTATACGGACTCTGCTATAAGTTTCACTGAGACACATTTTAATTAATCGAACTAGTTTCTTGGGAATACCAAATTCAATAAGAATATCATATAAAACTTTTCTCTTAACCGAGTCATATGCCTTTTTGAAATATATTAATAACTGATGCATTGTACCCTTATACTCCCATTTTTTCTCCATTATCTGTCGAATAAAACAAAATCTAATCAATAGTCGATCTATTACGCCTAAAACCACACTGATGATCCCCAATAATATCATCTACGTACGGAGTTAATCTTTCTCAAAAGAATATTGGACAACATTTTGTATGACGTCAAGAAAAGTGATATTACTCGAAAGTTACCACAGTTACTCTTCTCCCCCTTCTTAAAAATAGGTACAATTTAAATAGCAGCTTGTTTGGTTCCCTTGAGGGAGGCTTATTTTTGGATAGCATTGGTTGCCTCGCTTTATCAACCTAGAAGAGAGTTCTAAATTAACTAATTCAGTCCTCTTCATCCACGAATTGCAAACAAATCTGACTTGCAAAGACTCTGTAGAATAGTCAAAGAAATTAATTTGTAAAGCATTAATCAGTCTAGTTGTAAAATTAGTATACTCTTAGATTAACTTTATCTCTTCTATCCCAGCATTTAAATTACTTTTCAAAATTAAACGTTTAATAATTAAAGATAACAGTTTTTAGAAGATACGTATAAATAATAAACTGTATTAATTTATAGGCCTGGTTTCAACAAATGCTACAAGTATTTACAGCCTATTTCAAAGAGCAGGATCCCGGTAAAATTCTGGAGAAGGACTGGTTCTAGGTAAGTTATATAGATCTCTAGCATCATGTATGTCAAGGGAACTGCCACAGTTACTTTTCACGTTGCTGGACCAATGATAGCCAGCTGCCCAGATAGCTTCCAAGATTCTCGATCTCACTCATAGACAACAACTTTACAACTCTTTCTACGAAAATGGCCATTAAAAAGTGAAGACGTGTATGTACGAGTGGGAAATGGGTTATTACAGGGACATCATTTTATTTTTACTAACATTTTTAATATTAACCTGACTGATTAGAACATATTAAGACACTGGAAAAGATTCAAAAACGGGCTCTTAAGTGTTGTTGGAAAAATTCACCATTAAAATGGGACACACTCACGGACAGGAGAACGCGAATTCGATTATGCGCACTGTTCAAAACATACAGAGGTGAGCCTGCCTGGAAAGAAATAAAAAATAGGTTGCAGCCGCCAAATTACTCTTCAAGGAACGACCACTCATATAAATTGAGGGAAAGAAGGCAGAGGACGGACACTGGAAAGTTTTCTTTTCTCAATCGTACTATCAGGGACTGGAATGCTTTACCTGCAGACTTACTAAAGGCTTTACCAACAACCAAAAATGTATTTAAAAATAGGCTTAAGGACCTTACTAATAGACGGTAATTATACACAGTACTTAAAGGGTGTAAATGATATGTTGTTATTGAAGTGTTGTATCAGTGAAGAATTATGTTGTGTCAGTGAAGTGTGTTGTATCAGTGAAGAAGTATGTCGTGTCAGTGAAGTGTGCTGTGTAAGTGAAACGTGTTCCTGTCAGTGAAGCTGTATAGGTTATAGTGGCAGTGCAAAGTATTTGAACAGTGAAATGTTTTTGAAGTGTTAGTGAAATCAGGATAGAATCAGTGAAATGTGTCGTAGTTCCAGTGCAGTGAGTGAGTTGACAGCGAAATGAGTGTAATGTTGAAAGGTACTTGTTCAGATATGAACATATATTCGTGGGTTTTAGTTCGATCTTAGTTTTAAGATACAAATTAGAATATTTCAAATGTTATTTTAAGTGATCGTTTCATTTAATTTAGTATATTCCCTGTTGTTGTTGTTGTTATTATTATTATTATTATTATTATTATTATTATTATTATTAGTATTAATTATTAGTATTATCATTAATTGTATTTTTAATTAATAAGTTTATTATTGTCATTATTGAGTGTAATTAGTTACCACTGCCACCGGGTATATACCCATTGCAGTGTGAATAAATACATACATACATTTGGATTAATGGTTAAGAATCGGAATCACCGTTTGATACCCCCTTTCACGAATGGAGTTCGATGATACTGGCGTAAAATACAAACAAATCACCTTACTAGGTATAGGAGGGAAGAAAAGTAGTTCATCCATTTACGTAAACTAGGAAATATAGCAATTTTGAGTTTGATAACTTTCATTAGGTTTTTGTTTAATCAAAATACAGTACAGTATTAACAATGAGTGTTTTTACTCACGAACTGAGCTATCCATGTGAACGTATTCGTTATGCAGTGTATATTATACTGTCTACAGCACATTAGCGTACAATATAGAGAATGAAGTTAAATTGTTAGTTAGGAGACCGGAGGGAAAAAGACCTTTAGGGAGGCCGAGACGTAGATGGGAGGATAATATTAAAATGGATTTGAGGGAGGTGGGGTATGATGATAGAGACTGGATTAATCTTGCACAGGATAGGGACCGCTGGCGGGCTTATGTGAGGGCGGCAATGAACCTTCGAGTTCCTTAAAAACCATTTGTAAGAAAGTTGTATAATATTACATAGACTTTTAATTCCTGACAAATTAATGTTTTCAGAAAATAGCTAAGATAGCCCAGCCACTAGCCTTTACACAGGGGCGAGCAGAAGCGGGTGGGGGAAACCGGGATGCGACGTAGGCAAACGGACGACAGTACCTGTGCGAAAATATGATTCAATATTGAAAGCTCTTTCGTCACTGGAATACGCGAACATATTTCTGGAACGTACTATACTCACTAACTCAGTACTGCTTACGCGCCCTCGGCTCTGTGTCGTGAACGGTTGGAAGTTTACTAGTAGAAGGGGTGGGAGTGAAGCACATTCAAAAACTCAGGTACAACAAAAATGTAAGTAAAAATAAAATGATGTCCCTGTAGATATCTAGCATCATGTATGTCAAGGGAACTGCCACAGTTACGTTTCATGTTGCTGGACCAATGACAGCCAGCTGCCCGGATGGCTTCCAAGATCCACAATCTCACACACAGACTTTACAACTCTTTCTACGAAAGTGGCCATTAAACAGTGAAGATGTGCTTGTACGAGTGGGAAATGGGTTAATACTGTAGCTATGCAATTTCGCTCCGGAACAAAATGAGTAGGTATACGAGTCGATAGTGGATATTAATTTATAACTGCGACTGGATGGTTTTAACCATTAGATGCCGTGCCGGTAGTTCTGGAGGCGAATACACCTTATTGCATACGTTCTATCTGTGAGACGTGAGTGGCGAGTGTGCCATGATGTTTCGTCACCAAAGCGAGATTCTTGTACGTATAACGATGCTTGACGGCTATAAAATCTGGAAGACAACTGATCTGGTTTACATCCTTCCAGATCGTGGGTCAGGAAATAATATGTTGATGGCCGCAGGGCGCCAGGTTTCGAAATTCAGGAACATAGTAAACTACTTCACGGGTTCAAGTCCAAGACGTGACGAACATTTCGCATTGCGCTTATGAATATTTATATGAACACGTCATCCAGATCTCTTTCAAAACACATTCATCAACTGTATCTGTTAGTGATGACTGGAACACTGAGCAAACATAACTGGTTTCAAGTCTTGCTGACGCTTATTTGAGAAGAAAGAAACTTCTTCCTTAATAGACGAAGTTGGTTATATAACCACAAATTTTCAAGACAAACATTTCTGGAGAAAGCTTTTCGCAAGAACCATCTTGAAGGAAAAAACTCGAAAGATAAAACCAAATACTTACTTACTGGCTTTTAAGGAACCCGGAGGTTCATTGCCGTCCTCACATAAGCCCGCCATCGGTCCCTATCATGTGCAAGATTAATCCAGTCTCTATCATCATATCCCACCTCCCTCAAATCCATTTTAATATTATCCTCCCATCTACGTCTCTGCCTCCTCAAAGGTCTTTTTCCCTCCGGTCTCCCAACTAACACTCTATATGCATTTCTGGATACGCCCATACGTGCTACATGCCCTGCCCATCTCAAACGTCTGGATTTAATGTTCCTAATTATGTCAGGTGAAGAATACAATGCGTGCAGTTCTGCGTTGTGTAACTTTCTCCATTCTCCTGTAACTTCATCCCGGTAAACCAAAGAAAAAATATGTAACAATTAATTACGGAAAGTAATATGAAGTATGCAATATTTGACATAATATGCAGTTTTGATATAAGATAATAATTTCACCTTAAATACTATTCAACATTTCTTAAGTGTTTCATATATAATTTCACATTAGTAACTCACGTTTTAAACAATAGTCCGAATCTCGCTATGTTAATATTTGTATTTGTGGACGTAATTCCATCCCTCTCCGCTAGATGTCAGGTCCGCGATATTTCGCACTCACGCCAATGCTGCTAGTAAGTATACAGCTGTCCGGTATTATTATAGTAAGGTATTTGATAAAACAAATCAGATAACTGGTGCAAGCGGGAATCGAACTCTCGTCCGAGCACAACTTCGAACAGCAGGGGGACGCGCTACTGTCTAAACTACACCGGTTACTGAGACAAGCTGTTACATTACGTTGACTATTCAACTTATAGGATGAATTTGCGATATTGTCCAATAATGTTTCAGAACCGCCTTAAAATCAACCAATCACAGTTGTGTTTCTTGATAAGACGCTTTGTAAGGAAGTGTCTGATCTTATAAGACGCCTCGTACAATACTTCAGTTTCAATCAAAGAAAAACAAGAAACGCCGACAAAATTTAAGTTTGAAAATTGCGTTCTCAATAACTAACTTCAAGTACTAAATAAATGTCTGTAAAAACCTTTCGTGTTTTTATTCTGTTAATGTAACATTTCAGCTTATCTTACTTTTGAGGTTAAGTATTGTTGTTTCGTATTTCCGCTCTGAGTAGTTGACAATGTAGTGATGAAGGAAATAAATTAAATACCGATATATTGATATTCCAATATATTGCAAACCTAATTTCGATAAACGATATATATCGCGGAAAATATATCGATATATCGCTATTCCGTAAGCAAATTACATTTTCAGTCGTATTTTACTGTATTACAATAAAATTACTTAATATTTCTTTTACCATTGAAATTAACATCATAACAGTCAAAAGCATAAATGTAAAATTGTAACAATAAACAATACATTTTCAATACCATATGATGTAGGTCCTAACCCAAATAAAAATTATGGTGGAGGCAAGGGAGCTTAAATAATATAGTGGGAAAGAGTTAAGTGAAATCTATATGGTTGAATATTTGATATTGGAACATGATTCAGTTATTCTAATGTTATGTAGGATTCAATCCAGGACACAGATATAATGCTCTTTTCTACCTAACAACGTAATCATTTTTAAATGTAAGTAAACAGAATTTGTAATTATTTTTAAATTTACGTAAACCGTACATAGAATGTTACAAGTTTTAACAAACTTCATAGTTGATTTGATTCAATCCTTCTATAGTAAGTTCCCATTGCAAGTTATTGTTACACTCCTACATTCCAAACAACAATGGTGATGATTATAGCGATTAAATGTTTATGCGCTAAAAGATATTGTGACAGCTGCAACGGGGTTTGAACACGCGTCCGACAGGGCGCGCGGCAGACGAAACACTGGTACGGGGAGCATCTGCATGCTGATGGGCAGAGGGGGTGTATTACGTCAACGCGACGAGGGGAGGGTGCGCGCGCAGCTGCTACTTGCGGAGTGAAGGGGAGACGGAACCTCCCGACTCTTCCAGAAGTCCGTCGAAGTGGAGATATCCAGATAATTCGATAGGACACCCGTAGAAATTTCTCGTAACTATGATTTTGCTATAAAAGAAGAAACGCGAGCGAACTTGGGCAGTTTTCAGTTCATTCAGCCATTCAGTGAGTAAACCAGAGCAAGCAAGCCAGTCTTGTGTACCGGAGTTCGACTCGAGTGTGCGTCCGCAACTGTGTCAGCATCCGAAGGCCTGAGTTCGAGTGCAGTGGACCGCAGTTGGAGGGACCTGAGTTCGAGTACAGTGGACTGTCTCTGAAGGTCTGTGGTTCGAGATACTGTGAACTCGAGTGACTGAGCTAGAAGAACTGTGAACTGAGAACTGATAGTTCTGATTTGTAAATAGTGCTTTGTAAATATTAGTTAAGATTAACAGTTCATTGTTGTTCGTAATAGTCCAAGTAAATTGTCATTGTCGTCAGTGGAATGCACTAACGAATATTGTGTTACTGTGTGGAGAGCAAATCCCATTGTTGACGGGATTGAAGTTAAATTGTAGAGAGTGAATAGTTATTGTTGTGACAATAAATTACATTGTTGTCTAGTTTAAAAACGTTACAATATAATAAGAAAACAGAATGTCAGCACTAGGTTGTGAATAGAAATCATAGACGAAAAGAAGTGTCACATCGGTATTAAATCCTTGTTTCTCTTTCCATTTCAGAATATAGAAATAAAAGTTTTGGTACCCGTTTTGAGGTCAGACGGTTCCCTTTCAGGGTGGGAGTTGCTCCTGCCTTGGAGAACATTTATAACAATATTAAAACAGTAGTAGATAAACCTCCCGTCTGTCTCACGTTCGCACACGCTGCATTTTGAATTTGGTGCTGCATATTAAACAGTTTGAATTCCAATTCCAATTCAGCCAATTAGAACAAGGTATTGAGTGAGGTTGCACAATTATGTAACTGTCCACCTTCACTAGTGCCATCTCTCCGGAATTACCGGAGTTGTCTAGTGTGGATTTTGTTGTTGTTGATAATTATAATAATTAAAAAAAAATCGATAAATTTATGAAAAAACCGATACATTATACGATATATTGAATCAAAATTTCGATATCGATATATCCCTATATCGAAACGAAAATATCGTATTTCGTAAAAACCGATATATCGTTCCCATCTCTAGGAATAGTATTTAGTATGCCGTGATAGATAGCAGTTTGTTTTTTGAACTTAATTACAAGGAAACATAATAATGTCTTATTGCTGTGTTTTATAATAATCATTTACGTAAGTGATTAGGTTTTGCAAATTATTTAATTGTATTCGTTGAGTAATCTTATTAAATTGCACTCGTGGTTTCATCTTGTAAGCAAAAATTATCACTAACATGAAGCAGCACTCGTGCAATTACTACAGATAATTTAAATCTGATGACGTGTGTAAACGTAAAGGTAAAAAACTATATTGTGCACCTTGGTAATGAAACAAATTCATCCCAGTTTCAAATAAAGCAAAATAATATGAATATAAAAACTGCTGTTCAAAATGTGCACAGAGGTATGAAACAACGCAAATCTCTGAGCTCTAAAAAGCCGGGCGGTGTGGAAGGAATAGGCTATTATCATCCCGAGATTCAAGAGCAGCAAAGAATATCGTAAAAGGGAATAGAAGGGCTATAACAGCAGATATAAGATCAAAGCTGGGAGAAATAAGTGAGCAAACAGTGAGACGAAAATTGTTTTCCCTGGGCTTCAACTTCAAAAGGTCTATACGCAAGCCAAAACCTGATAGAATGGAAAGGAAGATGATTCAATGGGAAGAACAGTATGAACACTTCATTATTGATGACTGAAGATCAGTTAAGAACCTAACTGAAAATTCGCCTGTCTTAATGAATGTTCTATAGCTACTTTCCATCACTGTACTTTGATTTATTATTCAAATAACGAATTAATAATCCAAGTGTTCATGCTGAAAGTTAGAATTTATAAAACAGTTATATTACCGGTTGTTCTATATGGTTGTGAATTTTATTTATTTTATTGGGTTATTTTACGACGCTGTATCAACATCTAGGTTATTTAGCGTCTGAAAGATATGAAGGTGATAATGCCGGTGAAATGAGTCAGGGGTCCAGCACCGAAAGTTACCCAGCATTTGCTCGTACTGGGTTGAGGGAAAACCCCGGAAAAAACCTCAACCAGGTAACTGCCCCAACCGGGATTCGAACCCGGGCCACCTGGTTTCGCGGCCAGACGCGCTGACCGTTACTCCACAGGTGTGGACTGATTGTGAAACTTGGACTCACTTTGAGAGAGTAACATAGGTTAAGGGTGTTTGAGAATAAGGTGTTTAGGAAAATATTTGGGGCTAAGAGGGATGAAGTTACAGGAGAATGGAGAAAGTTACACAACACAGAACTGCACGCATTGTATTCTTCACCTGACATAATTAGGAACATTAAATCCAGACGTTTGAGATGGACAGGGCATGTAGCACGTATGGCGAATCCAGAAATGCATATGGAGTATTAGTTGGGAGGCCGGAGGCAAAAAGAGGTTTGGGGAGGCCGAGACGTAGATGGGAAGATAATATTAAAATGGATTTGAGGGAGGTGGGATATGATGATAGAGACTGGATTAATCTTGCTCGGGATAGGGACCAATGGCGGGCTTATGTGAGGGCGGCAATGAACCTCCGGGTTCCTTAAAAGCCAGTAAGTAAGTAAGTAAGTTAGTAAGTTGATGGACAGTGCAGAGTTTGTTAGGAAGAGACCTGATGGGACAATAAAACACCCTGAGTCAGTGGTGATGTGGGGCAGTGGCGAAAGCTGCCCTCAACACTTGGGCTATCTCTAGTCTTTACAGGGATGGCATGCTTACTTCTAACAATAATGAACTAGTGATTGAGATGGCACTAAATTTAATCTACGACTGTAACATTGAATGAAGTACGAAGTCTGCTATTTGTCCTTTACAAGTTTCTGAAGTCCTACAACAGTTTGTCGAACATGCTTTTGCAGATACATTGCAAAAAAAAGTTTGAATCTATCTTTAAAGTCGGTTTATGTATATCGGTTTTAGTACAATTCTGCATTGAGTAAATATTTTTCAAATTTGGGCCCCCAAATAATTTTTTTTTTTTTCAAAATATTTATATTTGGTTGAGTTGCCACAGCTATGAGCTCTCTACATACAAAAATTAATATTTTACACCAAATAGGAAAAAAGTTTTAAAAAATACCATCCTCTCCCCTTAAATGTTGTATTTGTTCGAAGAAACTAGCCGAGTATGCTGCTAATCACTGAACACACTGCTAGACAAGGACAGAGTTCCAGAGGAATTTTCAATTCGCATTGCTCTGTCTTATCAACAGCCAAAGTATTTGCCCTCACATCCTGCAGCTCTTTACTTTACTGTAAGTGGAAGTGTCTGTAACAGTCTTAAAATACGTATGGACGTCAATCATTAAAGACGATAAGAAGAAATTACTGGTTAAACCCAGATGAGAGGTAAATGAAACGTAATTGCGCTGAAAGGCAGTAATAACTTAAAATGAAGTCACACTAAAAGAATTTGGGGAATTCCGTATGAGAAGGGCACGTGGTGTTTTGAATGAAAAAGATACTCAAAAAGGATTAATGTTTATTACCATGATCTTTATTATTTATGAAACTTTCTTTTCCAAATACGATTCCCAACTTTGGAGAAGTTATACGAGGCACAGGAAGAACAAATTTCTTGAACCAAAAGCGACAATTTACGAGCAAATCAAGATTTCAGGTATAACTCCCTGTAAAGTTGACTTGAATAATTTCGAGGGAAAAATTGTTCCGGAGCCGGGTATCGAACCCGGGACCTTTGGTTTAACGTATCAACGCTCTACCACTGAGCTACCCGGGATCTCTTATTCAAGTCAACTTTACAGGGAGTTATACCTGAAATCTTGATTTGCATAATACACGTCACTGTTCGTTAACAGAAAACCACAATTTAAGTCACACGGAGTTAGTGTGCACTCGAAGTTGGTTGCTTGACGGTTGTCAGCCCACTTTGAGGTCTGTGGATATAGAGGGAGAAATTGGATCGGTGTCGGTTAGAGTTCCCGGGTAGCTCAGTGGTAGAGCGTTGGTACGTTAAACCAAAGGTCCCGGGTTCGATACCCGGCTCCGGAACAATTTTTCCGTCGAAATTATTCAATTTACGAGCAATTTGTACATCTCTTGTGGGGAAATAATCTATTTTAATAAAGTGCAACACATGGCAATTAGTTAATTTGATAATTTTAATTTAATATATTGATTATATTAGCCTACATGCTAATCACATTTCAAATGCTAAATCAAACTAATTTATCCATTTATTTAATTGCCACAAATGGTAAACAACAAATTAAAATCTTCTTCCTGTGTAACAGATTGCGTAAAACAATCCACAAATTTTCCATTCTACGCTCTTATTTACCTGTTTATCTTCTGCGTACTGTGTACTCAGCTCTGTTTCAATCAATAATTCAGTATGGTATTTTAGGCTGGGGAGGAATGGCAAAATCGACTCTCCAACCTTTAAATTTGCTCCAAAAAAGAATTATCAAAATTTGTCTATATAAACCTTTTGATTACCCAACAAAATTAATTTTTTCAGGAATTTGGGGTATCAAATCTAGAACAAATTTATAAACAAACATTGCTGATTTACTTCCACAAAATCCACAATAAATTTAAATATGTTCCTCATGAATACCAGACGAGACAAAACTACAGTTTCTTTCTAAATACTCCCAAATGCCACACAACTGCTGGATTAAAACACAGCAGAAATTTTGGACCCAAAATATATTAATTAATTAGCGCTTACCCTGAGCTAAGTACACTTAACACACACAGATTTGAGAAACAAATCAGATTAATTATTTAATTGTTTAAGCTAATTTGATACTCTAATATTTATGTGCTTTTGTATTTCCTATTTGTATATAGACCCTATTATTACATGCTGTATTATTTTACCATTTATTAATGTTATTGTGCTCAATGAACTCTCTTAATTTTGTGATATATATATATATATATATATATATATATATATATATATATATAATTTGAACTGGTAATGGAAATTACGGGGAAACGGCTGGACGGATTTTAATAAATGACCCCTCATTTTGAAGCTTGGAACTCAAAGTTTTTCGGAAAAATAGCAGTTTTCAATGAAATGTCAATTTTAAAAATAATTTTCCTGTTTTCCAAAATCCATCTGTCGTCAGTTTTGAGAACTAGCTAATAGCATTCACGGCCGACTTGATATTCCCTTCGCTTTTTTGTAAAGGAGAAGCGAAGCGAGCATCAAGTCGGCCGTGTTGCATTTCAGAATAAAACAAAACACATACTACAGTAAACAATATTACGCGAAGGTCATGATCTGCAAGAATGCTGACATATTTAGAGCTCAAATTAAATTGGTTATTAAAAACTTAACTTGCTAAAAATAATTCACAGGTTCGATTCTGTGGTGTGTAATTTTCTGAGTACAGCTGTGTATTGGATATTAAAAACTACCAAATTTGAGGTGGTTTGATGACATTATTACCATTAGAAATTAAATATTATTGTAGTTAATGCCATGATGTGACTATTTTTCATTAATTATACATGTTAATGCTATATTGATGATATGAAAGTGAAACATTTTGGGGTTATATAAGTAGATGTAGAGAACAACTTAAATTAGATTTTGATTTCTATATTTTACTCAGTGGCGGCTATATAGTATATATAGTATATGTTACTGAAAGCTATAAAGCTTACGTAAGATAATAATATTATTAAAAATCAAATATTTTTATAATTATTAATCAAGTGGGGTTGGATCTTTTTCATATATTTAATGGCGGTGTGGTGTAGATATTTATATGCGTGGTTCTCTTCAGTATTGGCTCGAGAGAATCTTTCATTGTTATGGAAGCAAATAACTTTCCGAATGTCTGGTATTCTTCATTGAAAATAAATCTGAAAAATGTTTATTTGAATGTCTAATGAACTTAGTTTGCAGCATTTGCTGCACAAGCCACTAGTATTTTGTAAACTGATCTGAACTGCGCCCGAGCACGAGCTTCTGCTCTTTCGGGCTGCAATGCCTAATGTAGCTCAAGTGTGAATGAATGAATGAATGAACGAATGAATGAATGAATAAATGAATGAATGAATGAATGAATGAATAAATGAATAAATTAATAAATGAATAAATAAATAAAATAAATAAAAAGTTAATATACTGACAGACATCGCAGTTGAATTTTTGAACATGTATTTATCTTAAGATTGACTTCCTTTATCAGATCTGGCCTACTCTTAACATAATTATAGAACTCAGTAACATATTGGATTTCTGCCTTCAACTGTTTATTTACGACTTTGTTTATAGTGTGTGTGAACTGAAACTAAGAACCAACCCCGGGCCATAAGCTTGAAACGGTGGAACCAAAAAGGTGTACTAGTATGGCCGTCAAATTACCCATAGTTCATCTCTTTTTCCGATGTGTTTATCAGCTTTTTGTTCATATTATTACGATTACAAATTGTTTCGTGTTGTGAATATTTCAAAAGTGTAGTCAAGTTCGGCAGGAGTTATTTTTTATAAATAAGCTAATATTCTGTTCGGCTCAACTGTAGAATATGTCCGTTGATATGTCTCCCCTATGCTTTAACATGTGAAGGAATGCCAGCATCCTCCTTGATAAGAGAAAGAATGTGGAAATGAAGTGTTCAGTTCATGTTACAACCGTAACACTTTTAATAAATATAGATTGAAATATACATTGATATAATAATCTGCCAGTAGTCCTGTTACCTCCAGATCCATTCTAATCCGTTTACATATGACCAAAACCGACAGTAGTAATTTAATATTTGGCAATTGGCGGTATTTCGCGGTGGATTATGGGGCATAAAAGTTATAGTTTGACGTCATATCCGTCGCACCGATTTCAAGCATATTTGGCTTGAAGTACTCCCTCCTTTCTTTTTATCCTCTCAGCTAAAAACTCTTTCACATTGGGCCTAAACATTGAAAACAGGCACTGATAAAACAAAAGAAACTACTTCTAAAATTCATTGTTATAATTAACTTAAAAAAAAGATACTTTTTATGCGAGATCGTGCGTATTTGCTTGTTTTCCGCACAGAACCAATACGCGGTAAGTGTGAAATACCACATTCAGTATTCCCAACGTAACACACATAACAATTTCCCCCTTCTTACCGCTTAAGCGCGACATTCATTTTACTGCTTTAGGATTTTAACATATTATTTTTAGAGACGTTTAACATAGTAATAATTATAAATTGGAAACTTACCACTGCAATTTCACCTAAATTGCAATGTTAATTATTGTTTTTAAATATTTGCAAAAATTAAGTAAAGTTTACTACTCCACGAAACTTATTGCATTCCTCATACAAGTAACATTAAGGAAGCCGTGAAAAAATCAACGAGATTCCAGATGCCGATGTTATTACTACAATATGTTATATAAATAATATTGTTAAAATATTAAAATGAAAAATAAATCATTACATAACCTTACCGTTTGTTTTAAGTTCGCATTTATAGACTGGGGGGGGGGGAAGATAGACGTGTATCACGGCCTGCTGGAGTATAGTAAACACAGAAAACATTTTACAGCAACAATGTTGAAGAAAGATATTTTGGTGTTCCGAAGTTGGCGTCATTAAACAGAAACCAACATGGAGATTTCATTGCAACTAATTAGAAATTCGTCTTCCAGGTATGTAATAAACGATCTTCGCACAAAATAATGTACGATACACGAGCGGTATGTTTGTTTTCATGTTCTGGGAAATTAAAAAAGCTCAACTACGTTTCGCTTTTTCAATCTTTTCCTCGACCATGAAAACGTCAACATACCGCTCTTGTAACGTATATTACTATTACATCGTCTTCATTGAGAGTACCTAGTGATATTTTAAGAATGCAAATACATAATTATCTTCATGCAACTCATGAATACATGGATATTGAGCCGAGATCGTTAACCATGATCTAGGTAACTTTTTGTGGGTTCAGTTTTCAAAGACAAAAGAGACAATAAAAAAACTCGCAATTCAAAATTATACCTATTTGAAAGATATTTCAAAGCGTTATCAAAAGAAAGAGATACACTTGATTCAAACTTCCTTCTTTCTAAAACATTCATTATAAAAAAAATTTTTGTTAATCAGAAATGATTCTAATTCCGAGATTTGTACCGTTCCGGAGAAGTAAAAAATTCCTCCGTGAACATAGCATAGGATCCTGGTTAACCTCACCGACTCCTGGACAGTTGGGAACCTTATTGCCAACAGATGTTGGTCTGCACATCACATTTTTCTACCTTGACTTTCGTAACCTTGACAGTCGTTCAGCAAGTCAGGCTGCACGGTTGTGAGGATCTATCGGCGCCTACCTGTAGTTAATTATCATTTAATTGAAGCAGCCAGCGTCAGCGCTAATATGACTAGCACAAATCCAGCCGCAACAATGTCAACATCAATTAGCTAATCCGAGAAGAGCGAAGAGCAGATTCTCTCATCACCGCAGCCTTGCTGGTAACATCTTCTACTTCCGGCATTCGTGATACCTCACAATGAAAATTAAACATAACAGTATCATAAACACAGAAGTTTGCGCCCAGGCTACCAAATGAGATCATTCACAATGATTCACATAAGCATTGACATAAACATTACCGTAAGACGTTAACATGAAAGTTTGCAAACTCCAAACCTTCATGCTTATGCTTACGTGATTTGCAAACAGAACACAATCGTGGAGCGCTGAAGTATTCGACAGAATATGAGGAAATGGCGTCGTTGTTATGTTTCCATGGTTACCAAGTATGTTTGCTGTTATGTTTATGTTCCCATAGTGAATGATGGTATGACTTCTTGATTTTACTGTAACGTTTATATTCAACGCTTGCGTTATGTTTAATTCTCATTGTGAATGAGCCTCAACCCAGTAGCTGGCTTCATGCATGAATATTAACAGCATAGACCGCGTTTAACGTCCGAGTTCCAACATAAAAACTTTGCTTCATTATCGCAATGGGAACGGCCTGGCCGTAAATGCCAAACGACGTCCTCCGCTTGGAACTACATTACTCACATGACGTAATAATGTATAAAGAAATAATTTCCGCTAGAAAATGTAATCAACCGGCGGTTTGCGTACTTAAAACGTTCTTTCACGACCACTGCTCCACGAACCCTTGAAAATATAAACGATACTTTATAACTATCAGTACTATTGTTGTAAAAACAGAAATAATAGGCCTAGCCTACTATAGATTCACTAACGTAAGCATGAAGTTTACTTTGCAGTGGTTTACTGAATTTAGGCATTCTAGCTAACCGATCTTATACCTTCTGTCACGTGACAATAACTGACTGTTCCTCACTAAAGATGGCCGATATTTCACAAACCGATATTTTGTCACAGGTATTTTTTTGTCACAGATAAACCTGTGACTGATGACGCGAAATATCTGTGACAAAATATCGCTATCGAAATCTGCTCCGTATTCAGTACTCTGCGACTGATATTTTCTCCTCTACGTCGTGGGTTTGCGCATGCGCATGATACAATAACAGCAATCGGGCGGTAGTTTCTCCATCTTATTATAAATGATGTAGTTATTACACGATTTAAATAACAACACCATTGGTTACCAGTACTTAATCTGGTGTAAAATCCTGTCTGAACAACCGTTTTGTTTTGTAATTATTTTCCAATGTTTTTCCGAATACTTATGTTTCATTAATTTTTATTCTATGACTCAATATTATAATGTTAATGCACGACTTAAAATAATTTATCCATTATATTATATACAATAAAAAGGATCAATTTTTAAAACTATTAGGATAATCATATAACCTCAATTTCTCCATACCCAACTACATTTAAAAATGATCAACTGGTTCAATATCTATAATATAACCTCTTGGCACATGAGGTTAACTTTTGACATGTTACTGTTCAGTTAGGTAAGTATTTATTTGTTAATGGTACATGTACATAATTTCTTTGTTGGATTTTCCCATATAAATCACTGATGAGTGGTGTGTATAGAGAAATCGTATTCATATTTCACTGCCCTTCAATATTTCCTGCTAATTTTTATCGGTGTGACAAAATATCTGTGTAATTCATACTACGTATCGATATAAAATATCGGTGTGACAAAATCACCCATAAAAGTCACAGTTGTCACAGATACTTGAAAATATCGTTTAAGCTCATCTCTATTCCTCACTCAAATGTCTTTCTCCTACAATAATAAACACGTGTAGCACGTGTAACAGTAAGATTTGAAAATATGAAAGCAAACAATTGAAAATGCTACGTGACAACTTCTATGAGAACGAGCTTAATATTTAAAATTATAAAGCTGATTGTTGGTATCGTGAAGACATGACAATATTAATCACTAGTGGCTTGTGCAGCAAATGCTGCTGCAAACTAAGTTCGTTAGACGTTCAAATAAACATTTTTCAGATTTATTTTCAATGAAGAATACTTGTCTTTTTGATAGTTATTTGCTTCCATAATAATGAAACATACTCCCTCTCAATGGATTTTTTTAGGCCAAATACTTTTTCTTAAACCTATCCAACTTCAGTTTTTGAGTTTCAACGCGAAAACGCAAGTATCAATGTCAGGACGATAGCAGTAGCTATTTCAGGTCATTGTGGATTGTAGGCAAAAGTTAAAAAAAAATGTCAGGTTTGCTAAGCTTTCGAACAATAGCATTTTCGTATAGCTGCTGCATGTAGAACTTGAAATGTAGAGCGTAAAATCATTTTATCCTACTAAGAGATCTTGCTGAAATGATCTGGAGACTACAAAATTTTCTATGCCTCTTATTTTATCAGTAAGTAATACCTTTTTATCTTTCCTTAGGAACTGTAATTTTTGCGCTCTCTCGAGCCGATACTGAAGACAATGACACAAATCAATATCTACACTACACCGCCATTAAGTATATGAAAAAGACTCAACCCCACTGGGCTAATAAGTATAAAAATATTTGATTTTTAATAACAATATTATTATCTTACTTAAGTTTTGTAGTTATATATAGCAGTCACTCAGTAAATTATAGAAATGAAGATCTAAATTAAGATATTCTCTACATTTACTTACATAACCTCAAAACGTTTCACTTTCATGTCATCAATATAGCATCAATATTATGTACAATTAATGAAAAATAGATGCATCATGATATTAACTATAATAATATTTAATTTCTAATGATAATAATGTCATCAAACCACCTCAAGTTTCGTAGTTTTGAATATCCAATACACAGCTGTACTCAGAAAATTATTATACACTGCCGAATCAGTTTTTAATAACAAATTGAATTGAGCTCTAAATATGTCGGCAATCCTGCAGGTCATGGCCTTCGTGTAATAGCCTATTGTTTATTGTAGTGTGTGTTTTGTTCTGAAAGTCAATCAAGTCGGCCGTGATTCGATAAAATTAGTTCTCAAAACTGACAACAGATGGATTTTGGAAAATAGGAAAATTATGTAGGAAAATTGACATTTCACTGAAAACTACTACTTTTCCGAAAAACTTTGGGTTCCAAGCTTCAAAATGAGGGGCCATTTATTAAAATCCGTTCAGCCGTTTTCCCGTAATTTCCATTACCAGTTCAAATTATATATATAGATATTTGTAACTGTGGATTGTCGATCAGTATTCATATTACACCGATAGTACTAAAGCTCGATTATTAGCAGATTAAGCACCGAAATAAATTACTTTTATTTACTATTGTTAGTAAAGTTAGTCATTCTTTCAAATATTTAAAATTTCATACACATTACTTTACAATTAATTATTAGAAAATTGCAAGAAAAAAAACATGAAATATTGCTTTAAAATGACAAAAAAAAAAGGCATTTATCAGTAAGAAACACCTTAAAAATACAAAATAGGCAACATAAAAATTGGCCCTATCACTTTGATTTACTCCAAATTACATTTATATCTATGCAAATAATGATTTACTTCCACCCAGTAAAAAAGGCATTTTGCCAAACTCCTGGCTCTACTAATAATAACTATAGGGGAGATTTGGGTAGTATCGGACATCGGGTAATATCGGACAGTGAGTTTCTTTCATCTACCACCAGATGATAATACCTGAATGACATGGTTACGTTTCTGTGATGTCGCATACATGTTATTGAAGTGCTACCATCTGGTGGTAGCTGAAAGGAACGCACTGTCCGATATTACCCGATGTCCGATACTACCCAACTCTCCCCTATAGTATCTACAACTTGGGATACAATACTGTGTTGTATTTATTTACATTCCATGGTATTTATACAACTCTTCACTGCTAGTATATGAAAAATGTAAAAAAAAATCTTAATTTTACCACAGTCTAGTATATACAGTCACGAAGATTGAGTTGTGACGGTGCTAGGAACAATAGACTGTGCAGGTACTATTTCGCATTGTTTGTAATGAGGCGCTATTAGTGATCCTAGTGGTTAGCAACTACTGTTGTCACGCCAGGAGAAGACGGCTGAAGTACTTAGACGGGGCGGAGGGGAAACAGTCGCGCATGCGCACCGCGCTGTTCACTGCAATATTCCTGTTCCACAAACATCTACTGCACGTGTCTATGAGTCTTTGCGACTTTGTGAAAATAATAGTGGGGTTTTTACTGTAGTGTTTTATTAGTTTCAACAAGACAATTGTTTTCAGTATACCACAAATCTTGTATTGCTTTAGTTATCCTTTGCTTTTCGTGTTAATAGTGTTGATAATAATATAGTTAATAGAATTTATGTTATTGTATACTGTTATTTAGGTTTATAGCAGTTTTTTGTTTATTGTAAATATGTCGACAATGGGGAAACAAGGATTGACAATCTATAGCGAAGAAAGGAATATTATTAGAAGTGCAAAATAATTCTGTGATGAAGAAAAACAACAACAGTGCCTTTGCATTCCTCTTACGAAACCTACAGCGAAGGTAGAAAAGTTCTCTAATCTATCCACAAGAACAATACAGCGTATAAGGAATGAAATGAAAGACTGCACAGAAGAAAGTGCGTTGTCGACACCTGAGGGAGAAAAAAAATGTAAACGTCCAGACTACCGAAACGCAAATGTAGATGACTTCGACGGGAGATTGACAAAAAAGATATAATTGAGAATTTTTATTTGAAAAAGAAAGAGGGCCACCGGCGTAGCTCAAGAGGTAGCGCGTTTGTCTGCTGATCTGCAGTTGTGCTCGGGAGTGAGTTCGATTCCCGTTTGCGCTGACTACCTGGTTGGGTTTTTTTTCCGAGGGTTTCCCAAGCGGAAGGCGAATGTCAGGTAATCTATGGCGAATCCTTGGTTTCATTTCCCCAAATACCATCTCGCCATCATCAATTCAATCGACACTGAAGAAGCTAGTAGTTATTACAGTGTCGTTAAATTACAAGTAAAAAAATAGTACCAAGCTGCAACAAACGTCTACCCTTTTACAAGAGAAATTTGATTTGAAATGAAAGAGAACATTAAGACGAATACTGAAGAAAAAGGATTTCAGGTGGAAGAAGTGTGCAGCAAAAAAAAAAAAAAAAAATTGAGGAAAACACTGTAAATTAGAATACATGAAAATATCTACAGCAAATAAGAAAGCTTAGGAAAGTGGAAAAACCGATTTTGTATCTGGACGAAATGCGGATAGATAGGCCTACCAATTTAACGTTTCCCAAGTGCTGGCACGATAAAAATGTTACGGGAGTTTTGACTACCGTAAATGTGTCCAGAACACTCATTGTTGTTCATCAGGATGGGGGCGGTGGGGCTAATGGCTTTGTTGAGAGTTTCGAATTAATATACACGGCTGGAACACAAACAGACGATTATCATGGACAGATCATACTCCAGCAATTTTGAAAAATGTGATAATGATAGTCATAGCGACAGCACCGAAGATGCGGAATCTTTTATGTCTGACTCCGTTCCCGTGTAGCCAAGTAAGTGGACGAAGTTTTCAGGCCAGAGTGTAGCGTAAAGTTCCCCCGTCCCGCCTATCTACTCCCCGCGCCAACTCGTAGCGCGAAGACAGTATCTATGAATGCATATTTACTACGTATTGAGCTTCGTGACTGTATATACTAGACTGTGATAGTACTATAAAGTTTTAATTTATAGTCACAATCAAGTTGAAATACGAGGGTCATTTCATAGTCATGGTAACTGTATTATATCAGCCAATAAAGCTGCGGGAATAGAAATTCACTAAATGCGATTGAAAGTCACTGGAATATGCTTCGGAATACTAGTACCAAATTGGGTCCGGGTACAGGAGGCAATGGGTAAGAGAATTGAAAGATGCGTAAATAGAAATCATTGTTTTATTAGGCACAAAAGGAAACGAAGTACATTACGCACATCTAACACTCTTCAAAATAATCCCCTCAAGGCTTTCACTTCTTTGCCAACAATGATGCAGGCGTTGAATACCATCGATTGTGTGCAATTCGTCTATCTCGTCGAAACATTGTTAAGATGTCCTTCCTGCTTGCAAACTGTTTTGATTCTTATTTGAAAGCGAAACACGGCCGGCATTAAATGATGGTCTTGAAGTAGGAAGAAAAATATTTATTCAAGTAGACAGTTGAGAGCAGAATGGGAAAGTGTGTTCGACGTGTTTATTTCTGTGTCTCCACAGTAGAATACTGCTACAGTCGTGTGGGAAAACTGCCACAACATCTCGCCCCCTTTCTCTTTCTGCAACACTCAACATAGGCCTACATTTCGAAACTCATATTCACAGACCTGCACTGTAACACCTCTCTAAACAACAGAGCTATATATTAAACGAGGACGGGAAGTTTTTCTCTATTTATGAAAATGTTAATAATGTAGAGTTAATCTGGCACCATCTCTGAGTGCAGAAATTATGAAATCAGGAAGCTGCGACTGCATTCAGGACGTAGGTACATGACAGAGCGTGTAACCTTAACCCTAATCACGAATCTAATAACTTAACTCATACACACATGCAGTACATAGATTACACGCTTTACATACATACATAACATTAGTCCACCACTGTGGAGTACCGGTTAGCACGTCTGATTGTAAAACGAGCGGCACGGGTTCAAATCCTTGTTGGGACAAGTTACTTGGTCCAGGTTTTTTCCGGGGTTTTCCCTCAACCCATTAAGAGCAAATGCTGGGTAACTTTCGGCGCTGGACCCTGGACTCACCTCGCTAGAATTATCACCTTCATCTCACTCAGACGCCAGATCATGAATGTCAAAGCACCTACACTGCGTGCTTTCAAGAAACCGCACAACATTTCCTTAAGAGCGATGATTGTACTCGAACTTGCCAAAAAGAGAACCTTCTTGGATTTGTATTGCTAGTAGTATGGTACAGACGCTTTCCTATTCCACCTCCCTCAAATCCATTTTAACATTATCCTCCCATCTACTCTCGCCCTCCCCAAAGGTCTTTTTCCCTCTAGCCGCCCAACTAACACTCTATATGCATTTCTGGATTCACCCATACGTGCTACATGCCCTGCCCATCTCAAACGTCTGGATTTAATGTTCCTAATTATGTCAGGTGAAGAATACAATGCGTGCAGTTCTGTGTTGTGTAACTTTCTCCATTCTCCTGTAACTCATCCCTCTTAGCCCCAAATATTTTCCTAAGCAACTTATTCTCAAACACCCTTAACCTATGTTGCTCTCTCAAAGTGAGAGTCCAAGTTTCACAACCATAAAGAACAACCGGTAATATAACTGTTTTATAAATTCTAACTTTCAGATTTTTTGACAGCAGACTGGATGACAAGAGCTTCTGAACCGAATAATAACACGCATTTCCCATATTTATTCTGTGTTTAATTTCCTCCCGAGTATCATTTATATTTGCTACTGTTGCTCCCAGGAATTTGAATTTTTCCAAAAGATAAATTTCCAATTTTTATATTTCGATTTCGTACAATATTCTCGTCACGAGACATAATCATATAATTCGTCTTTTCGGGATTTACTTATAAACCTATCTCTTTACTTGCTTCAAGTAAAATTTCCGTCTTTTCCCTGACTTTCTCCTAACAAATTCACGTCATCCGCATAGACAAGCAGCTGATGTAACCCGTTAAACTCCAAACCCTCTCTGTTATCCTGGACTTTCCTAATGGCATACTCTTGAGCAAAGTTAAAAAGTAAAGGTGATAGTGCATCTCCTTGCTTCAGCCCACAGTGAATTGGAAACGTATCTGACAGAAACTGACCTATACGGACTCTGCTGTACATTTCACTGAGACACATTTTAATTAATCGAACTAGTTTCTTTGGAATACCAAATTCAATAAGAATATCATATAGAACTTCTCTCTTAACAGAGTCATATGCCTTTTTGAAATCTATGAATAACTGATGTACTGTACCCTTATACTCCCTTTTTTTTCCATTATCTGTCGAATACAAAATATCTGGTCAATAGTTGTACGTATGTATTTATTTACACTGCAAGTGGGCAAGCACCCGATGGCAGTGGTATATACAATATTAACAATACACAATAAAATGATAAGCAATACACTATAAAATTTACAATACATAATACAATTTACAACACATATGCAATTTTATACACAATACAATAAGAATACACAATACAATTTAACACAATAATAATAAAACATAAAATAAAACACCTAATTTTACAACACAACCTACATAATTATGTATAGGTCCTACATAAGTTTCAATAGTCTTTCACTTTACTCTCATCTCACTCCCTGTAGTGGCACTATGACGCATTTCACTGACACTTTAGCACACATTTCACTGACACTCTGTAACACATTTCACTGACACTATAGAACACATTTCATTGACGCTATAAATTATCACTGATCGGAACTATTCACTGCACTGTAAAACCATAACTTCACTGACTCACCTCGCTTCACTGATACAACAGTTCAAATAAGTCAAATAATTGCATTCTTATGCATACTTATAAACAGAACTACATTTAAACTAAACATTTCTAGTCTAAGGCCCTCTTACACGCTATTTTTAAATAATTTACAATTCAAACCAAGGAAGTAAACTCGTCAGGCTAGATAAATACATGTCACCTTAAAAAATTAATTGTTGAATGTCACCTTAATTTTAATTTTCACTTTATACACAACTTTTTAAATTTTTCTTGAATCTCCTTAAGGAAGGACAGCCCTCAAAGACCGCTGCAGGTAGGTCATTCCAATCATTTATAGTTCTATTTAAAAATGAGAATTTACCTACATCCGTTTTCTGTTTCCTACATTTGATTTTAAAATCATGATCGTTCCTACCATAGTACGTTGGCTTTTGTAACCGAGCCGTTATGTCTACCCATGCTTTCTGACCTAGATGTGCTCTATACAATGATGTTATTCTAGTTTTCCTACGTCTGTTTTCCAAAGTTTCCCATTTAAGTTCTTTTATCGTATCGTTCCCATCTTCTCTTTTACCTTTAACAAATTTAGCTGCCCTATACTGGATTCTTTCTAAGGAATTTATCTGATATATTCTATAGGGATCCCAACACGTAGTTCCGTATTCCATTAACGGTCGCACTAACGTTAGATATGCTATTTCCCTCGATTTGGGGCTAGCCTTTCTCAAGATTCTCACAATAAAGTGAAGTGCCCTCCATGCTTTGCCTGTAACATTATCAACATGCTCTCCCCAAGAAAGTTTAGAGTTTAAATACACTCCTAGATATTTACAACATTGTTCTTGCGGAATTACAACACCACTGAATTCGTAATTAAGACTAGTTTCCTCTCGGGTTTTACAAAATGTTATAGATTTACTTTTAGAACCATTTATTTTCATCCTATGCTTTAACGCCCAGTTATAAATGTTATTCAAGTCTGTTTGAATAGCATCTACATCTGAATTATTTCTAATCTTTCTATAGATAATGCAGTCGTCTGCAAATAGCCTCACATTGATCTATTACGCCTAAAACCACACTGATGATCCCCAACAATTTTATCTACATATGGAGTTAATCTTCTCAAAAGAATATTGGACAAAATTTCGTACGTCAACAAAAGTGATATTCCTCGAAAGTTACTACAGTTAGTCTTGTCCCCCTTCTTAAAGATAGGTACGATTATGGACTCCTTCCATTATTCTGGTACAATTTCCTTTTCCCAAATAGCAAGTACAAAAAGCGTCGTAAAATAATCAATTAAAGTAACATAACACTACACTACACTACGTTACGTACACAAACGGTTCGTTCATAATAGAGACGACGACATATGCTACAACAGTCCGAAGAATTAATAAAATATACATTTCAAATCGTACAACGGAAGTGTTCAACGTAATAGTTATTTACGATATGAGAAGAGTAACGTTTCATATTACAATACGAGACTGAAAAGTTGTCGGAGATCGTAAGAAGAGTTCCATAACCAGTCGAGTATTGTAATACAAAGTTATGATTAAGTATATCGTGCAATAATTTATCCAATTTCATAAAAAATATTTTTAATACAAGTAATTGTGTTATTTTTATTACTTTTGAACATATCTTTTGTGCAGAGGCGATTTTATTGCATTCGTTTCTTCCTGCGATAGACGATTCGTTTATGTTTGTTTTAATAGTTTTGAACACGACCGGTTTTTGTTTATAACAGAAGAACAACAGTACTAGGAGAAATATTTATTTATTTATTTATTTATTTATTTATTTATTTATTTATTTATTTATTTATTTATTTATTTATTTATTTATTTATTTATTTATTTATTTATTTATTTATTTATTCATTTATTCATTCATTCATTCATTCATTTATTCATTTATTTATTTATTTATTTACTTATAGAGCTTCCTCAAATTAGAGGCTGCCATTGGACAAAGCATACAAAACAAAAATAGACCAAATAGATGATGGAAGATAACAGAGTGAGAAAAATGACAAACAAATAAATAATATCAGTTAACAGAATAAGCTAACAAGAAGAAAAATGATAGTGACGCACCAGTTTTTTCAGTACACTGAATTAGAGTCCATATAGGTGGTTTCGTAAAAGTTTGACTGACTCTCTAATTATGAGGAGGGCCAGTTCATTCAGAAAAGATTTGTGCAGTCCTAGGGTCTTACAGAATTGAGAAGAGAAGTTAGGTATCGTTCCTCTTGCTCCAAACATCAATCCCGTAACACTGATATCGTGAAGTTGGTATTTATCTTTATAATATGAGATGGTTTGAACGTAGATTGCTCGTTTCTCATTGTTAAAATGAATTCAAACTAGGATTCAGATATTGAAAATGCTGCAAATTCTGCAAATGACTGTTTAATACCATCGAAATCCCGCGTAAGATATGAAGTGGAATATAAAAAATTTGAAGATCGGTGTTCCATGAAGGTAATGCTGGCACACATTAGTTGAGAGACCTGCATTGGAAAAGCCAAGTTCACTGTGGACGCACTATTCGATGGTACGGAGTTCATTGTTTTTTAAGAAGAATGTCGACATAAATAGGTACATTACAGTAGTACGCGCTTTTGAAATGTAAAGGTGAAGGCTACCAGATCTAGTGTCCTTTTAAAAGAGGGTATTCATAGAATTCTACTGTAAGTAGATGACAAACATTATTTGATGATCATTACATAACTAGTTACGTAATGAATGTGTTTACAAAATTGTTGTTAGTGATGTAAATTTCACATTACATAATCAACGTGCATAAGGAATATAACGGAGATCCCTTGCTTGAGTTAATATGGAATTGGAATCGGTTGAATGAAGCACACGCTTTGATGTCTTTAAGAGGTAATAAATACATGTAAACTACAGGGACATCATTTTATTTTTACTAACATTTCTAATATTAACCTGGCTATACCTTTGGATCAACGATTAAGAACCGGAACCACCGTTTGCTACCCCCTTCCACGACTGGAGTTCGATGATACTGACGTATAATACAAACAAATCACTTTACTAAGTATAGGAGGAAAAAAAAGTAGTTCATCCATTTACGTTAACTAGGAAATATCGCGATTTTGAATTTGATAATTTTCATTAGATTTTGTTTAATCAAAATACAGTACAGCATTAACAATAGTGTTTTTACTTACGAACTGAGCTTTCCATGCGGACGTATTCATTAGGCCTATGCAGTGTGTATTATACTGTCTACAACACATTAGCGTACACTATAGAGAATAAAGTGAAATTGAAAAATAATCATAATATGGATATTTAAACACATTTTTTAAAATGGTGGCCGTTCATTTCGATACAGGCTTCAGTTCTAATGTGCATATTATCGCACTATAGACTATTGTACGTAATTCCAATTGCCAGGTTCGTACTTCGTATCAGTAACTCATGTTGAAATAATTCTGTACCTACTCTATAAAAGAGACCTTACGTACTGTAAATTCAATCTTCATTTCTGCCCGACCCGAAAAGATAAAATTACTCAGACATGCTATCTACTGTCCATTCAAGTGGTTACGTCGCAGCGTCGTAGAAAGGGAGAAAATCACGTGACAGTTAATTACTTAACAAGGCCCTTTTATTTAAGTTATTTTAAACAATTGTATGGGTATAATATTACGTAGACGTCCAATTCCTAACAGAAATTAATGTTCTCAGAAAAGAGCTAAGACAGCCCAGCCACTAGCATTTACAGAGAGGTGAATAGAAGCAGGTGGGGGGGAAACCGGGAGGCGACGTAGGTAAATGGAAAATGATGCAATATTGAAAGCTCTTTCGTCACTGGAAAACACGAACATATTTTTGGAACGTACTGTTTACTATGACCGTAAGGCTACTATGACTGTATATGCGGTCTTGGATCTGTGTGGAGGACGATTCAACTTCATTAGTAGAAGGGGTGGGAGTGAAGTACATTCAAAAACTCAGATACAATAAAAATTGAAGTAAAAATAAAATGATGTCCCTGTAGTATTAAACATGACATACTACTGCTACTACTCCTACTACTACTCCTTTTATAATGTCTTGGAATTGGGAAAATATTTCAGCTATGCTTCTACGTTTTTTAGGCCCAATTGTATAAAATTCCATGACTAAAGATCAACTTTGATCGAAGATCGAAACGTGAACCGAGTTCAGACACTTCTTCTATTGTATAAAACTTTTCTGCGATCAAATTACCTTGGTTCAAATGCAATCTAAGTTCACGTGAAAATGATTTGGCAACATCGCATAAAGAGGTGAAATACGTGATGCGCGGACCATGTTATACAGGTTTGTTCAGTGTTGCCAATCTAGCGACTTTAACTCTTTTTCAACAACAATTTCTTTTAACTTTTACATTGCTTAAATAGGGATTTAGTGACCTTTTTAGCACCCCATAGTGACAAAATGTAAGCTTTCTTTGTTGATAATGAGAAATCTAGCGACTTTACAACTACATTTTGGCGACTTTCCGTACACTCTGTTGCAGACACTGTTTTTTTTTTGTGTAATGTAAATAATGGTGGACAATAAGAAGAAGGCTGACTGTTCTCCAAGTTGTTATCATGTTATGGTGTTTGATACTGCTAAACATAATAAAGCTTTATAAAACGACAATTTTCGTTTAGTAATACAGTTAATTGAACATTTATTAATGTACCTATCATATCCATTAATAATTAATGGTTGTTATAAACATAATATAATTATAGGTTATGTTATTTGATACTGCTGAACACGATAGAGCCTTATAAAATATAAGAATGTTTGTGTATTAAGGCAAGAAATTGAAAGAAATATATATAAATGTACCTAACATATCTATTAATATTAATAATAATGGATATTTTATTTGCACAATCTGTCACTCGTATATTTCAAACAGAAAAGAAATAACTGAACTTGGATCATCTAACTTAATCGGAGAAATTTCTTCAGTCAAAGTTGACTTTAGTTTGAGACAAATTAATCTCAGATTAGACTTTATACAACACAAAATTCCAAGTTCAGCTGAAACAAGGATCAATTTAACCTCTGAGCTAAGATTAAATGGTTTATACAATCGGGCCTTAATAGTCTACGCATTTTCCTATCGTCTGCACAATGCAGGCCTGTTTGCTGCAACAGAGACTGGGTAAAGCCTCACAAATAACGCGCCGTCCTCACTGTACGAACATCAATACTGTAACTGGAGCCTCTCTCGCGTTGTATGGAGTTCTGGAAATTATCTATAAAAAATTCTCATTAGTCCAATTAAGCATTGTAATCCGAACTTCGCTTCCATCGCATGAAACACAATTTTTCTACAGAAGATGTTTTTTACACAATATAAATTAATCTTGTTTAAAAACTGATGAAGAGTAGCAAAATCTACAACAAGAAACCGATCATTAACAAGGGAATCCTAACTTGAATTACATCATTTGCTTTACTTCCACAGTAAAACATCTGCTGAAATATAATTATCTCATGATTACAGAGCAATGTGACGTTACAACTGTTTATTTTTCCTGCGTGAACATATCTGTGTATGATAAATGTGTCAGAGATACTCGTATGACATTGACGAATATATTTCGAGGTGTAATCAGCGACTAGGGATTATAAAGAATGGACACTGAGCGAATTTTCCTGTGTTTTGTTTCTCTGTGCGCCGGCGTTTATTTCCACTTTCAAGCGCTAGAGGTTAGTGTAATCGAGCATACGCTAAGAAAATAATTGAGTATAGAGTTGAGACACAGGATCCAAACATCGCCTATCTTATTGCATAATCCAGTAACGCTTTGCTTCAAATAAATTCAAGTTAACAGCTTTTCCTTATTTCTCAGTGGCAAACTAGTTGTAATAATAATTTTTTTTATATTTCAGATATCATAAATTATATTATAAAACTAGTGGCTTGTGCAGCAAATGCTGCAAACTAAGTTCATTAGACGTTCAAATAAACATTTTTTCAGATTTATTTTCAATGAAGAATACCAGACATTCGGAAAGTTATTTGCTTCCATAACAATGAAAGATTCTCTCGAGCCAATTCTGAAGAGAACCACGCATATAAATATCTACACCACACCGCCACTAAATATATGAAAAAGACCCAACCCCACTTGATTAATAATTATAAAAATATTTGATTTTTAATAATATTACTATCTTACGTAAGTTTTATAGCTTTCAGTAACATATACTATATATACTATATAGCCGCCACTGAGTAAAATATAGAAATCAAAATCTAATTTAAGTTGTTCTCTACATCTACTTATATAACCCCACTTTCATATCATAAATATAGCATTAATATGTATAATTAATTAAAGATAGTCAGATCATGGCATTAACTACAATAGTATTTCATTTCTAATGGTAATTATGTCATCAAACCACCTCAAGTTTTATAGTTTTTAATATCCAATACACAGCTGTACCCAGAAAATTACACACCACAGAATCGAAACTGTAAATTATTAATTTTAGTAAGTTAAATTTTTAATAACCAATTTAATTTGAGCTCTAAATATGTGAGCATTCTTGCAGATCATGGCCTTCGTGTAATATTGTTTACTGTAGTGTGTCTTTTGTTTTATTCTGAAATGCAACACGGCCGACTTGATGCTCACTTCGCTTCTCCTTTACAAAAAAGCGAAGGCCGTGAATGTTATTAGCTAGTTCTCAAAACTGACGACAGATGGATTTTGGAAAATAGGAAAATTATGTTTAAAAATTGACATTTCACTGAAAACTACTACTTTTCCAAAAAACTTTGAGTTCTAAGCTTCAAAATGAGGGGTCATTTATTAAAATCCGTCCAGCCGTTTTCCCGTAATTTCCATTACAGTTCAAATTATATATATAGATAATACGTTATAAAATTAAGTATCGAATTCGTTTAATATTTGTATATAATATAATATAGGTATATGGTTTTACTTCTCATAAGAGTTTTGTTTTTCCATTTTCAGTCCTATCAAATCATTACATATTTTAATTGTTGTTGGGGTCAACGTCTCAACTCTCATTATAAAGGAACTCTAGAGTCTAGACATTACAGTTAATGACGGATTTATTATTTTATGGATCCAATTTATTTTATTTGAGTACATAATGTACTTAGTTGTAGGCCTATTAATTATATGTGTTATATTTCCGCTGTGTCGACTGCTTGGTGTGATGTCAGCGCCAACTCTAGGGGAAAAAGCAGAATCTCACGCTCTAGCTGGCTTGAAGGTCATTGAAATCAGTCCGGCTACATCAAAGGTACCGACGCGAAGTGTCCATACTTTAATTACCTATACTCTGGTGTAATTACGACGCGTGACATCTGGCGGACCTCAGGAAAACCATAACACACTGAAATTCCCGGTCATTCCAATGTTGCAAGATGACGAAACGAGTATGAGAGTTTTCAATGTGGAGGAGAGACTTGTAGCTTTCGTATGGGTCCACACGCGGCCGTGTGTTTTATTCATTTATTTTTCGTATCCTAGAAGACTATTAATTGTTACGCAGAGAGATGATTTAATTCCATCCAGCTTTTCCTCCCCAATAGCATACCAATTAAGATCATTGTGGATGCCGGAACAGATTGTGAGCAGTGTATGGTATAAGGAATAAGATTTGTTTACATGTTACCAAGTTTGGTGAATGTTACTTATGTCCCGACCACTATAGGAGACATAGGCCAGTTTTACACTAATCCTAAACATATTTAATATAACTTGTTGCTTGTGAGCCATCCCTAACCCCGACCTCGACCCGTAAGAGCGCCAGTCCTTATATATCCGCCAGTCAAGGCCTTCTGACAAATAAAAGCAATTGACAATAGATATCTCAGTCATGATAACCTCATAAAATATCCTATCAATTGAATAATATATCTTGCTACGTACAAAATATTATATTATTATGATATATTATTACCCATTTCAGCGACCACTGCAAAATACGATAATTTGGTCCAGGGAGCATTCTCTTTTAGCACAAGGATGATTTATGTAACATGTTTCTAAATTATTAGTCTTTTAAATACCGGCACATTCTATAATAAATCACTGAAAAACAAATGTGAATATAGGAAGTGGAGTGAGTACGAAATTATTATTATTTTTTATTTTTTGGTGCATCATTTTTACGTAAATAACGACAAATAAAAACTAACATGCCAAATAACATTGTTTTGAGAAATACAGGAAACAAGCATCAATATTATTCACCATTCTTAATGATCTTGGGATAAAAAAAAAACGTATGGAATAGAAATTACATACAAATGTGCGTGTAATAAACAATAAGCAAACCATCTTCGATTAATCATTTCAAAACAACGTGAATATAGCGTGGATTGTGTAGGAAAATAATTTCTTATATGTTGCTCCCAATGTGCATCATTGTTAACTTATGAAAACAAATGAAAATTAACATGGCATATGAACACTATTTGAAGAAAGATAGGAGATATTAAGTAATATTCATAGTTCTTAATGATCTCTGGATGGAAAATAACAATGAAATATGTATAAAATAGAAATTAAATACAGATGAGCATATAAAAAAACAGTAAGTAGAATCATATCTGATTAATAAGCTTAAATTACTCCAGGTTTAGTGTAAGAGTGGCCTATATTTAACGATGTCTCCCAGAAAATTACTTATATTAAAAACAAAAAAATCGTGTTAAAAGATTGAATTTGTGTATTTTCTCTAAACTTTCCAAATATTTGTAGGCAGTCTTTTACATTAGATTGCCGAAAATTGCTTAATAGTGCAACATTGGCAGTGATAAAAGAGTGAAATATTCGTTCAGTGGGCGGTGGATACTCTACATTGACCCCAAGTCTAGGTATTAATTCTGACAGCGTAAACAGATTTTTCAGTACTGTCCTTTATATATTCAAAGGTGGTTAACATTCTAGAAAATATGATACTCTATTGATCCTGTTTCGATTTGGTTCTCGATCTACCTTTATTGCGTCACTTCTCCCTTGCGATTGGCTACGTTATTCGTTTAAAATTGAAAGCTCTGAGCTACCAAGCATCCAATTTAATGTCGCGTCGTTGCTGTTTCATCCACGTCAGCGCATTCTCAATGGTGTCATTTCATGGAATGATTTCTGACTTTCACTACGTCATGTTTAAGATGCAATGTGAAAGAGACTAAAGGCCTAAATCATAAACGTATACGACTGTTCTTTTTTTCATTTGCACAGAATCCTTTGAAACATATAGAAGTGCGCACAGTTCTATAACTGGAAAATGACCCTACTGTTCTTTGAAATTTATGAAAGCCTGTACATGAGCAATAGTTCAGACGTCTAGTTTTCATTTTGTGCAAGTACCTGCAGAAATTAGACAACTATGAAGCACGCCTTACGTGGAAACTGCAGTAGTTTGAGTACTTAAGGTTTGCCTTGAAAAAATAAAAAGAGAATTATTTTATCCATTACACAAAGCAGCAATGTTGAAAGGAAAGTTCCAGAGTGTATTTCAAACTCTACAGAATTGCTCTGCTAATAAACCTGCCCTCTTTAGTTTCATTTTTCTGGTGAGAATTCGCTCCAATCGAGCATTACAGCTCAACAAAACTCTCCACCAGCATCTGCGTTTAATACTGCATTTTACACCTCAATCTTTTAATTAAGGCGTGCTATGCTACTACATTTGGAGGAGGATCAATGGAACAACAGAGATGAATGGAGATGGACTATAGGAAGATGTGATTATGTTGTTGTTTAGTCAACTGTCCGAACACAGGTCTGAACCTCATAAGTGACACCAATAAAGCATCACTCGTTAGGCAACTAGGCACGGAGATAAGGGGAAGAGTGGCCAATTTTTTCCCCCTGATATGATTATATGTCTTGTATTACTCTTTATTATTACGATTATTATTACTACTGGTTATTGTTATTATTATTCCCAGTATCGTATTTAATTTATATTGTTGTAATCATCTGTTTTTATATTTTATGTCAAGTATTACTTTATACTAGGCCAGTTTCTATCTGATGCTTTTCCAATTCACTGTGGGCTGAAGCAAGGAGATGCACTATCACATTTGATTTTAACTTTGCTCTAGAGTATGCCATTAGGAAAGTCCAGGATAACAGAGAGGGTTTGGAATTGAACGGGTTACATCAGCTACTTGTCTATGCGGATGACGTGAATATGTTAGGAGAAAATCCACAAACAATTAGGGAAAACATGGAAATTCTACTTGAAGCAAGTAAAACGATAGGGTTGGAAGTAAATTCCGAAAAGACAAAGTATATGATTATGTTTCGTGACCAGAATATCGTAGGAAATGGAACTATAAAAATTGGGGATTTATCTTTCGAAGAGGTGGAGAAGTTCAAATATCTGGGAGCAACAGTAACAAATATAAATGATACTCGGGAGGAAATTAAACACAGAATAAATATGGGAAATGCCTGTTATTATTCGACTGAGAAGCTTTTGTCATCCAGTCTGCTGTCAAAAAATCTGAAAGTTAGAATTTATAAAACAGTTATATTACCGGTTGTTCTTTATGGTTGTGAAACTTGGACTCTCACTTTGAGAGAGGAACATAGGTTAAGGGTGTTTGAGAATAAGGCGCTTAGGAAAATATTTGGGGCTAAGAGGGATGTAGTTACAGGAGAATGCAGAAAGTTACACAACACAGAACTGCACGCATTGTATTCTTCACCTGACATAATTAGGAACATTAAATCCAGACGTTTGAGATGGGCAGGGCATGTAGCACGTATGGGTGAATCCAGAAATGCATATAGAGTGTTAGTTGGGAGGCCGGAGTGAAAAAGACCTTTGGGGAGGCCGAGACGTAGATGGGAGGATAATATTAAAATGGATTTGAGGGAGGTGGGATATGATGGTAGAGACTGGATTAATCTTGCTCAGGATAGGGACCAATGGCGGGCTTATGTGAGGGCGGCAATGAACCTCCGGGTTCCTTAAAAGCCAATAAGTAAGTATTATTTTATATCTCTTGTAATTTAGTATATTTTATGTCTATTGCAACGAACTGTTGCTCATGACATTAATAAATGATTGATTGATTGAATTTATCGTTATACAAAAAAAAAAAACAAAGTCTCTCAAACTCTGATGGTTAGATGATGATATTTACCGTGGGAATTTGAACATTCAGTAAGCGTTATTGTCGTGGAACTTGTCAATAATAAATCCACATAAATATAATTCATATCTTATTCTAAATCCAGCTGTTTGTACCAGGAAACGAAATAGCTGTAAAGATAATAGGCCTATTCAGAGATAGTCAATAAGCAGGCTACAAAAATGCTTGTCAAAATAAGAGCATTGATATATCAGTGAGGGAATGGTTTGCAGTACAGTCTGAAGTAAAACCTAGGCCTACTGTAACAAGCTGTGTCTTCATTATAATTCATTAAAAGAAATGTGAAAGTATATACACTTACAAAAAGTGATTCGAGGTGATTTGAGAGATGAAGATAGTCTCTGCGATTGGAGATGAACGACTGCATGTGGGAAGGGAACGGATATCCGGCACACAGCATTTCCATTATTGTCATAGCTTGCTCCATAATAGTCATACATAACCACCTGCGGGGAGAATTTCTTTAGAAGTTAAGTTGTGTGCTCAAAGATTTCATTCCGTTAGATCTTAGACTAAGTTTCACACACAGCAGAATCCCGAGAGCGAAATTACCACGTCACACTTTCGCTCATTAGTAAATGCAATAATAAAACAAGAAAAATCAGAGGGAAATGTTAGAAAACAAGCAATTCGACGCCATGGTGTTATGACGCGAGAGTTGCCTCTGAAATTGTTTTTTTACTTGGTTATTTAACGACGCTGTATTTATTTTATTTTTATTCATTTGGTTAGTAAGCAAAATTAGTACAATTCAAAAGTATACAACAAAAAATGATTCTAGCCACTATCGTAAAAGCCAGATTTGTGTAGGGTGTAATTTAAGCCAATAATATAACATAAAATTTACAAAGGCAGTTTACTAAGTACACTAACTTAATTCAGACCGACAACAAACACACAAGAGGAAAAGAAAGAGAAAAAGAGAATAAAACACATTTAATAAAAATTGACAATCAGACAGAAGTCAGTGATATTCAATAAAACATGAATATAGTCGACAGAAATAAAGGGTAAAAAATACACACGTGTTAATATTATATACAGGGCGTTTAAAAAATACGGGGCATAATTTCAGGTATGTATTTCCCATATGTAGACAATCAAAATAGTTCATTACAACATGTGTCCGGAAATGCTTTATTTCCGAGTTATGGCCTTCACAACATTGAAATTCACCGGAACGTTTTCCTTTCCGCAGGTCGTTGCCGTCAAAGGAGACATTAAGAGGGCACTCTGACAGTTCATTCCGAGGCGAAGGTTACATTCAGTGTTGTGTAGGCGTTAGACTGTGCGACATGTATTCAAATCAAGAGCTGGCAGAGATACACTTCATGCACGGTAAGGCGGACGGCAATGCTGCGCTGGCTCGTCGTTTGTACCAGGAGAGGTACCCACAGCAACAATGTCCAGATCGGAATACATTTGTACGTCTCCATTACCGTCTGTGCGAGTATGGAAAATGTAACTCTCCTGGTTTGGGAAGGGGACGACCAAGATCTACAACTCCAGAAGTACCGGTACAGGAGGAGATTCTGGAGGCTGTGAACATGACTCCTTCTATCAGCACACGAAGGGTAGCGTTGCAAGTCAATGTTCCTCATACGACTGTCTGGAGACTGTTGAAAGAGTATCAATTGTACCTTATCATTTGCAATATGTACAGGCCCTGTCACCAGCAGATTACCCTGCACGAGTTAGGTTCTGTCAGTGGTTCTTGCAGCAGTGTGGTGTAAATCCGAACTTTCCTGCCTTAGTATTATTTACAGATGAAGCACAGTTCACACGAGATGGCATAACAAATTTCCACAATCAGCATGTATGGGCGTATGAAAACCCACGTGCAACTGTTCCATCTCTTCACCAGGTGCGGTTCTCCCTCAACATGTGGGCCGGTATCATTGGTGATCGATTACTGTAGTTGGACCCCATGTACTTGTAAACAGACTTACGGGGCAGGCGTACACAAACTTCCTGGAAAACACCATACCTCATGTTTTAGAAGACACTCCACTGATCAATCGTCAACACATTCACTTCTTGCATGATGGCGCTCCTGCACACTTCAGTCGTACGGCTCGCCGGTACTTGGATCGAAGGTTTCCTGATCGATCGATGGATAGGTAGAGGTGGCCCAATTGCTTGGCCTCCACGCTCACCTAATCTGAACCCTCTCGATTTCTACTTGTTGGGGCCATTTAAAACCATTGGTTTATTCGTCTCCGGTGCCTGATTTGGAATCCCTTCGGAATCGAATTGTGGAATGTTCTGAGGACATACGCAATACTCCTGGAGTTTGGGATCGTGTTCGCAGGTCAATGAGACATCGATGTGAGGTCTGTATTCAAGCAGGAGGTGGACATTTTGAACATCTTCTGTAATGACAACGACCTGCGGAAAGAAAAACGTTCCGGTAAATTTCAATGTAGTGAAGGCCGTAACTCGGAAATAAAGCATTTCCGGACACATGTTGTAATGAACTATTTTGATTGTCTACATGTGGGAAATACATAACTGAAATTATGGCCCCGTATTTTTGAAACACCCTGTATATTGTGAATAACTTTATAAAATTCTTTTTTAAAAGGTTCAATTTAAAAAATATATAACATTTAGAAAATGATCTGTAATTTTATTATAAAGTCTTGGGCCGAAACTAGCATCATGTTTAAGAGCTGCATTTATATGACATTTAGGCTCAAACAATGGGAAAGTAAACTTTTGTCTTCGAGTCCATATTCATGTCTATTAGATTTATGTTTTATTTGATTTTTCTGGTAGTAAGTTAGTAAACTATATTGATAAATTTCTTCAACAGTTAATACTTTACAACCTGTATAAATTAAATTTGTTGAGTAATCCATATTTTTGGTCAGACAAAACTTTATCAACAATGAGGTTATTTAGCGTCGATGGAATTGATGATAGCGAGATATCTGGCGAGATGAGGTCGAGAATTACCTGACATTTGCCTTACGGTTGGGGAAAACCTCGGAAACAGCTCAACCAGATAATCAGCCCAAGCGGGAATCAAACCCGCGCCAGAACGCAACTCCGAATCGGTAGGAAAGCGTCTTAGCCGACTGAGCTACGCCGTTGGCTTCGGTAATTGTTGTCCGGACAAGTATTTATAGAGTTAAATGTAAAATTGTATTTTCCTCATTCAGAAAAATAAAATCTTGCAAATTTCCTCATGGACCGAATGAAACACCCTATATCATGTGAAGAATAATTTGGGATTATTAAGTACTAGCCGTACCCGTGCGCTCCGCTGCACCCGTTAGAAATAAATATAAAGTCATTACATAATTAAAATAGGACGTTTGATCCAGGGAACATTCGTGTTTGATAGAAGGATAAATCGTTTAATATGTTACTTAATTTAAATTGCATCCAAATAATTAAAATGCGATCATTTTGGTCCAGAGACACTCATTTGGTGCAATGACAATTCCTTTAACATGTTTCTTAATTGTTATTACATGCAACCATAGTTTAATGAACATTGACATCATTTAGATTTAATGTGTATATTTTATTTTACTTGTTATAGGTTTCCATTGAATTATGGTAATAACTTAATTTAACCCTTGTTTTCTACGTATTCAGTAAATGGCGCTTGGTCCACTATGGTTCTGAAACCTTCAAATAACTTATATTATATTATATTATATTATATTATATTATATTATATTATATTATATTATATTATATTATATATTATATTATATTATTTTATATATTATATTATATTATTAAATTATTATTATTATATTATTATTTTATGAGGTTCAGAAGATTGTAATGGAAATTCTGAAGGCCCCTCTTCAAATTTTACATTATCATCTATATATTAACACGTAAATTTTTGTTTTAATGTACAAATCTAATCCATATTTTGCCCGTTTCATTTCTCTTTATCTTTTATGTTTGTTAATTCCGGATCCCAGTGGTCAACCTCACTTGAGGACGGATGATTTTAAATCTTAGTAGTAGTAGTATATTATATTATATTATATTATATTATATTATATTATATTATATTATATTATATTATATTATATTATATTATATTATATTATATTATATTATATTATATTACATCAGAAGTTACTGTAATAATAGTATAGCCATATTATGCCCATCTAGAGAAACTACATTTTCCAATGGTGAAATAATAATTAATTATACAAATCGGTTAATTTAGCTTCCGATATTACTTCATACAAACACACAAACATTCACTGTAGGCTATCTTTCATAGCTTTCGATTGTTGCTGTCCAACGCCCCTTATAGATGAAGTCATTTCTTTTTTATTTCATTATACGGCCTTAGATGGCAGTTATTTTAATATTAAAACTCGTTTATCTCATTAAATATCTGTCCTGTCAAAATTTTTGAAGTGATAAAACGTATCGAAAATTATTTTTAAAGAAACTTTTGTCATGTAACATTTTTCACAAAAATCAATAATAAGCGAGATATTTCGATTTATTTAATTCGGGTCCCCTTATAACTCCCCTTTTAAATAATGTATTTTGAATGCCATATAGCCTAAAATCTAAGTTACGACGAACTTAATTTATATTCCAATTTTCATCGCAATCCGTTAAGCCATTATCGCGTGAAAAGGTAACAAATATACAGACAGACAGACAGACAGACATACATACATACATACAAACAAAAATTAAAAAGAAGCGATTTTCGGTTTCAGGGTGGTTAGTTATATATGTTAGGACCAATTCCTGTGTGGCTTAGTAGATAGAGCGTCAGCACGTAGAGCTGAAAACCCGGGTTCGAATCCCGGTGCCGGAGAGAATTTTTCTCCGCTACACCGATACTTCATCATACGATAACGCAGAATTCCTGCACGGAAGTATCATACATACTTCGGTAATCGCAATAATACTTCACATTGACTGAAAGGAACACAGTGTAGTCCTATAACATGAGTTTGTGCAACATCTTTTCTTATAAGCAATTTGCTACTTGGAAACGCACTGAATCTGAAATAATTACCACTTTTCATGTGAATAACGATAAAATCACTGAACTGAATAGTTTTAATTTGCGTACCTTTATCCAGATTCCTACTGCTGTTCGATACTCGACGAGGAGTCTTCTTTTTCGCCCTCTTCCGCTTCATTGAAGCTGCTGAAATCAACAATAACAAGCCTCTTGACTACGTTCTTGTCCGAGTGTAACATTTTATTTACAAAAGCTATTTCATTATCAAAGAATAACTTTTTAATTACCCTATCTTAAAATAAAATCTTCGTATCTCAGTTACTCTTACAGAACATCGTTTCTGTCCAATCTTAAGGCATCGGAACTTTCATTTTCTACACGGGAATGCCAAAAATTAAATTTGTTATGTATTTCATTGGCAATTAAAATGTGTCTTAGTGAAACTTACAGCAGACTCCGTATAGGCCAGTTTCTGTCTGATACTTTTCCAATTCACTGTGGGCTAAAGCAAGGAGATGCACTATCACCTTTACTTTTTAACTTCGCTTTAGAATATGCCATTAGGAAAGTTCAGGATAACAGACAGGGTTTGGAATTGAACCGGTTACATCAGCTGCTTGTCTATGCGGATGACGTGAATATGTTAGGAGAAAATCCACAAACGATTAGGGAAAACGCGGAAATTCTAGTTGAAGTAAGTAAAGCGATAGGGTTGGAAGTAAATCCCGAAAAGACAAGGTATATGATTATGTCTCGTGACCAGAATATTGTACGAAATGGAACTATAAAAATTGGAGATTTATCCTTCGAAGAGATAGAAAAATTCAAATATCTTGGAGCAACAGTAACAAATATAAATGATACTCGGGAGGAAATTAAACGCAGAATAAATATGGGAAATGCCTGTTATTATTCGGTTGAGAAGCTTTTGTCATCTAGTCTGCTGTCAAAAAATCTGAAAGTTAGAATTTATAAAACAGTTATATAACCGGTTGTTCTTTATGGTTGTGAAACTTGGACTCTCACTTTGAGAGGGTGTTTGAGAATAAAGTTGTTAGGAAAATATTTGGGGCTAAGCGGGATGAAGTTACAGGAGAATGGAGAAAGTTACACAACACAGAACTGCACGCATTGTATTCTTCACCTGACATAATTAGGAACATTAAATCCAGACGTCTGAGATGGGCAGGACATGTAGCACGTATGGGCGAATCCAGAAATGCATATAGAGTGTTAGTTGGGAGGCCGGAGGGAAAAGGAAGTTTGGGGAGGCCGAGACGTAGATGGGAAGATAATATTAAAATGGATTTGAGGTAGGTGGGATATGATGATGGAGACTGGATTAATCTTGCTCAGGATAGGGAGCAATGGCGGGCTTATGTGAGGGCGGCAATGAACCTCTGGGTTTTTTAAATGCCAGTAAGTAAGTACGTAAGTAAGTATTTCATTGGCAATTACAAATTTCATATTCGAAAACAATGTAATATTCATTCCTAATTAAATTTTAAATGCTAACCTCTACTATGTTACGCAGCATTAAATGTTTTAACCGTTAGTTTCACGACGATAAAGAAAGCTGATCGTAGACTGCAGCTCACAAAAAGATTAGTTTTTCTTGCACACGAGGAACGAACTGAATTGAATAAAGCGTATGAGGAATAGCAGTCAAAAAATCCATGTCACGTCACAAAATAAGACTCTTGACATGTACGTCTACTTAGGGGTCGCTAAATAAAACTACCTTCGAAACATTACAGAGCTGACGGTGCATATGTAGACGTAATATTCATACTTAAGCAGCTCAGAGAGTGAATGCAGAATAGAATTTGTTATTGTCTCTTTAAGTTTAAAATTCCAATTAGATTATTCTCGAAGTATAAACCAAGATTTTTTTTAAACTTTAGACCATTTCGATTACCCATACTCTATTCAGCAAATAGAATATGATGATATCGAAATAACGAAACAATATTATGAAATCAGAATGGCGAAGTAGAATGAATAATTCAGATACTAAGACCTGAACTTCAGCAGCTCTGTCAGCTATAATCGCCGCAGGATCTGCTAAGGATCGAACCCTGTTACCCTTTGATGTCAAGCCATGACGTGATTGAACTATAGCTGGGCATCCATGGTATGATGAGGGAGTATGTTATAGTTCATACTATTCACATCAAAGGGCCGCGAACCGATAAACCAACCAAAGCTGTGGTGTCAATAGTACGAACATGTACAGTATGATTAATACACAGGCGGGTACTTCATACAGCATGCGTGCTATTTTTTCTCTCCGAGCAAGAACGTTAGAATACGAGAGAAGGGCATATGTTCCTGAAGGTATGTTTAGACGGGCCATGTTTTACGGCAATTTGTAGCTGCTGTATGGTCGGCAATGTTGAAGCCATATAGCGAAATATAGGGATACCCTGAACTAGCACCAACAGATAGCGCACGTGTACTATGAGGGATGCGCTTTGCGTGTGCATTTGTTTTTCGGTATATAAACATTGAGGATATACGTTGTGTATTAGTATATTAAATACTCTTAAAAACAACTAAAAATGGCAAATTTTTGTTTTGTTCCTATAAATAAAAACCAGGGAAAGCTTTCTGTCTTCAATCAGATCCCGAAATATTCTGAATATGTGCTTTAAACTTTAAAAAATATAAGTAATTAAATTGGGCCTCGAAAGTATTAAATAAAAGTAACTACCGGTACTTCAAGTAAAGAATTGTAGACTACAGTTTCATTTTAGAAGAGGAAAAAGAAAAATTAATAAAAACATATGCAACCTCGACAGCGAGCTATGTTCGCTTAGATTATATGAGGTAGTTGTAGGAGTCTCCGAAGTTTACGACTGCAGTAAACTCTCGATAAACTGGGATGTTTATTATCCAGGACGATCCGTAGTGAAATCCATTTCGTGAATAATGTTTTTAATGTACTGTACCCTAATTATTAAAACCATGTTTTAACTTCAAATTTTCAAAATCATCCCACACAGTATTCAAAACTGCATGTCCTTAACCTACAAAACACACGACTAATCGCGATACTATTGCGATCATATTATATCATCCTATTAAAAATTGCATTTATCTTTCTGCAACTACAGAAAAAAATACAAGGAATTCAATATCGATAGTCCCTTCCCTATAAAAAGAAAACCACATTGGTGGCTGCATATCCTGTTTTTAGCGTACGGTTCTTAAATATTAATGATTAAAGAGGGCAATATTCACCTTCGACATAGTTCCTATTTTTTTATTCGTGAACCTCCTTCTCAAAGTTCTCGTTTAGGTTCATGAACATTCAATTTACTCGTATCTATATTCTGCATACTGCAGATTTCTCCACCCACCTCGGGGAATCGCTCAATATTATACAGGTTTACGTTATTATTTATTGTAAATTAAATTAAATTATGAGGTAAGAAAATATTGAATTATATTAAATTATACTAAATTATACTAGGTTATACAAAATAACTGTAAATATTTTTTTGACACACACAGAAAACCAATAAGCGGGAAAACGTAATCAACTTCTCTTCAAAATATGTGACTGGTTCTCAGTCAATAAATTGGTATTAAATTGTAACAAAACTAACCTAATACAATTTAAATCTTGTGCAAATTCAACCTCGCAAACTTCTAGCGCAATAATTAACAATAGATCCCTATTAGAAACAAAATACCAAATTTCTTGGCTTAAAAATCGATAATGTGTTAAATTGGAGAAATCATATTAAAGAAATTACCCCCAAACTAAATTCAGCATATTTTGCTATTAGATCTATGCAAAAGATAGTAAATATCAATACCTTAAAAACAATATACTTTGCATACTTCCACTCGGTAATGAGTTTTTGAATAATATTCTGGGGAAATTCCACAGATAGTAACAGTATATTTCTATTACAAAAAAGAGTAATTAGAATAATAGTAGGTGCCAAATCTAGGGAATCTTGTAGGACTATTTTCAAAAAACTACAAATAATGCCCATGGCTTGTCAGTATATCTTTTCATTAATAGTCTTCCTCGTATGTAATCGTGAAAACTTTGTAACTAATTCAACAGTTCATAGCATAAATACACGTCAAAAAATGACTTTCATACTCCATCTGCAAGTCTATCGTGCTATCAAAAAGGAGTGCGTTATATGGCAGTAAAATTTTTCAATAGCCTCCCTATCGATATAAAAAATGAAACTCAAAACATAAAATTATTTAGGGCCAAATTAAAGAAGTACCTAATTTCTCACGCCTTCTATTCTGTAGGTGAATTCATGCCATTCAATAACACTTCATGAAATTGATACTAAAACCTTGTGTTGTACTAGTAGACTATATTGTAAATCTCGTCTGTATATATTTCATCTAGACTGTGACTATAAATTAAGACTTTATAATAGTATTAAGTTTTTTGACTTGTTCCATATTCTAGCTGCAAGCATGTATGAATACCATGGAATGTTAATAAATACAATACAATACAATACAATACAACACAACTGTAGCATATAACATAACATAGCCCTACAACATGTTGCGCCGCATGGAACGCTCCTGCCATCTAGCGGTAAAACTTCGCATAAGATATCCCTATTGTCGTGAGGTTTGGGAATATTGCGGGTAGCATCTGACTATTGCATAACATAGTTGTCTGTGTTGACCACGCGGTGTGCAAAATTATGTGAAATGCCGGGCCACATCTATCTCTGTCGTCGACCTGGTTGGCGAGTTGGTATAGCGCTGGCCTTCTATACCCAAGGTTGCGGGTTCGATCCCGGGCCAGGCCGATGGCATTTAAGTGTGCTTAAATACGACAAGCTCATGTCAGTAGATTTACTGGCATGTAAAAGAACTCCTGCGGGACAAAGTTCCGGCACATCCGGCGACGCTGATATAACCTCTGCAGTTGCGAGCGTCGTTAAATAAAACATAACATTTCTATCTCTGTCTCTTTCGACATGACTTCCTCCCGCTTTCTCTTTTGCCTCACTTTCCCCCGCACCCATTACTCGCAGCTCACAAGCAAACATTCTCATGGGGGGGGGGGGGGAAATAAAAATGTAATTTTTTCTTCCGCCATGTTAATGATATCAAAATAAGTGCTTATTCAAATTTTGGCCACTACGAGGGCCGTAAAAATACGTTTACCTGAGGCCGTTTACAGAAAGAATACACAATTTCACAGAAGGATTTATTAGAACAGATACAGCAATTGTTGAGCTATTTTTCAACATATTACCAACGAAATTGACACATTTGTCATGCCGTGGGATCAACCTTTGTATCCCTGTGTCATAGAAGTCAGCCGCCTGGGATCGGAACCAGTGTGTGACAGCCGTCTGCACTCTCTGTCGATCCCACGGTGTGAAAAATGTCTCAATTCCAGTGGGGAATATGTTGAAAATAGCTCATCAATGAGATTGTACTAGGAGCAAACTACCGATAGCTGTTACTCAACCATTATTAATCGAAGACAATTTTATTGACCCTTCTTTCATTGACGTGTCAAGGGTTCGTGCCATAAGCAATATATCCATAGACAATCTGACAGACACTCATCACAAGATTTAATTTGTACGATAACTGCTACAATGTATGGGGTGAGATGTCCATTGGATCGTATTTTATTACAGCTAACGGGCTAGTCTGCTGAACTGAGAGGACTCATCACGCCTGTGGTTTTCATAAGGCGTTAAGACAAATGTCGGGACCATGGACCAATATAATTCTCCGTACTGTATATTTTGGCGTTTTACATTTTATTCGATCATCAACTGGAGCCTTGGTTTTCGCGTGCCTTTACAGACTTATAAACCAGCTAATTTCGGCCTACACTCACTTCGTCAAGGGCTAGATTCTCTTGAATGACGAGATGGCACCGCTTACCCATTGCACATTTCACCGAATGCTGACGACCACTGCCTTAGACCAAGACGCGGGACCATTTTTAGGTAATGTGCTTCCAAAATTAATTTCATATTTTTCTATAATTTTCTTACTTCGTTTGGATGAATAATTAATTACAGACCTATGGTTATTTTTGTCTATGGGATTTATCAAAGATCAATAATATATTTTTCTATTTTGTTCCATTTTGAATCTTGCTCACACTACTTTTAACACTTGAATATAAGTAATTGTTTAACTAGCGGACTTACTCGTGTTAATTATGTAAGTCTGTGCGGCTTACATCTGTTTCGATGCTTCATCACACCATCCTCAGAGCCTACTAGATCTCGGCGTCATCTCGTACTTCTCTGCCTGTTGTGTGGGTGTGTTTGATTGTTGAAAAGTGGAGTCAAATAGTGTGTGTGTGTACTGAAATTGATCTGTGTTGAGAATTTGATCGGGGTGTGTTTTAGTGTGTTTGTGTATTTCGTATTGTTCTAGTGTGTTGAGTTTTGGTTCTTGGGTTGTATGTCTATTTAAGTAAATATGACCAAACAGATGTATACAAACTGACATGTAATAGTTGCGACAAGTTCTACATTGGACAGACAGGCAGATCATTTCAAACACGCTACAAAGAACACATTAAAGAAATAACCAGAGGACATAATACATCTACATATGTAGATTACATAACCAATGCTAACCATACATACAATAACATAAATGCGGACATGGAAATCTTACACATACAACCCAAGAACCAAAACTCAACACACTAGAACAATACGAAATATACAAACACATTAAAACACACCCCGATCAAATTCTCAACACACAGATCAATTTCAGTACACACACACACTATTTGACTCCACTCTTCAACACTTTTCAACAATCGAACACACCCACATAACAGGCAGAGAAGTTCGAGATGACGCCGAGATCTAGTAGGCTCTGAGGATGGTGTGATGAAGCACCGAAACAGCTGTAAGCCGCACAAACTTACATAATTAACACGAGTATGTCAACTAGTTAATCCATTACTTCTATTTTGTTATTGCACATTATCAACTTCTATTTTTCATATTGTCTATAAAGTCCCATTCACAATCAAAATTAAACATAAACACAGAAGTTTGCGGCCAGGCTACCAAATGGGATCATTCACAATGATTCACATAAGCATTGACATTAACATTACCGTTAGACGTTAACATGAAAGTTTGCAATTTTCATGCTTATGCTTACGTGATTTGCAAACAACACAATCGTGGAGCGCTGAAGTACACGACAGAATATGAGGAAATGGCGTCGTTGTTATGTTTCCATGGTTACCAAATATGTTTGCTGCTATCAAATACCTTAGTATAATAATACCGGACAGCTGTACACTAGCAGCATTGGCGTGAGTGCGAAATATCGCGGACCTGACATCTAGCGGAGCGGAGTGGAATTACGTTCACAAATACAAATAATAACATAGCGGGATTCGGACTATTGTTTAAAACGTGAGTTACTAATGTGAAATTATATATTAAACAATTAAGAAATGTTGAATAGTATTTAATGTAAAATTATTACCTTATATTAGAGCTGCATATTATGAGAATATTGCATACTTCATATTACTTTCCGTAATTATTAATTGTTACATATTATTTTTCTTTGCTTTAGTGAGACAAAATCAGTTCTGACATTAGGAATGAATTTACAATAATGCTTTATATACCCATTGCTGACAACTGCAAAAATAAAAATGGTAGTATTCTGATGCTTGTAATAATTAGTAAAGGCATGTAGACAACAATAAAACTTAATTTGCTAAAACCTTAAAATGTCCAATATATTTTAACTTCTATTCATTTATTAGCCTAAATAAAAAGACTAATTTTTATTGTTCTAACAACACAGAGACAAAGGCATTAGACCTAATAACGAATTTTGTTGACTCATGTTTTATGAACTGTCGGAAATCGAAAGTACGATTTGGAGCAATTTGTAATGCTGCAATTGTCACAATTATAAACAGCACATATACACCCTGACATTTTAACACAGCACTAATTAATAAAAGTATTAACTAGCCCAGCATCAATATACATTGCAGTTGATTACAGCTTGTTTCGCGAGAATCTCCACACCGGCAGGTAGGTAGCAGCACCATCGTCGTTCGCACGCAAAACTGCTAGCTGTCCGGTACTATTATAGTAAGGTATTTGGTTTATGTTCCCATCGTGAATGACGGTATGACTTCTTAATTTCACTATAACGTTTACATTTTTTTTTTTTATTTTATTGGGTTATTTTACGACGCTGTATCAACATCTAGGTTATTTAGCGTCTGAATGAAATGAAGGTGATAATGCCGGTGAAATAAGTCCGGGGTCCAGCACCGAAAGTTACCCAGCATTTACTCGTATTGGGATGAGGGAAAACCCCGGAAAAAACCTCAACCAGATAACTTGCCCCGACCGGGATTCGAACCCGGGCCACCTGGTTTCGCAGCCAGACGCGCTGACCGTTACTCCACAGGTGTGGACTTTACATTCTTAAGTTAACGCTTACGTTATGTTTAATTTTCAGTGTGAATGAAACTTAATAGCGTTAGCATACCGTTAACGGTACGATAATGCTTAAAGATTATTCACATAAAAAGAATTTTGTATTCTGAATCATAACAGAAAAGTAATCCTCCTTTATTCCTAGTATACTACAAGCTTAAGAGGGGACGTTGCTTTCAGCGCATAGGAAAAGTCCAAGATAGATTCCTCGTATTATTCCACAAAGACGAATTCAAGATCAATTTCCATGGATAGGAAACTAGATTTTGATGTACAAAGTTTCTACAGAACACTCATACGGAGATGAATGCATTATATTAAACCAAGTCCTTCAATTCGATAGCGAAGGCCAATGCTTGTGTATGTTCCAGACACGGTCCTTTGATCTCCGCGGTTACTCTGTGCACAGCGCTATCAAAGCAGTTCTCTAGCACTTAGAGCGGACGCCTCAACAAAGAGTGCCAAGATTCATGTATCAACTCAGAGGGCGCGGAGAGCTCAATGATGCCATTTTTACTCTAAAACAACAGACTAACGGGTAGAAAGCAAATTTATATGCAAAATCCATTTTACATGTAAAATTGTGAAAAATGAGCAAAAAGTATTTTTAATTACGCATTTGTCGACTAATTTACATCTATTTTAATTGTGTATATAAATCCATTTTTTGATGAAAGGTATTTTGTAAGTAACAAAACGGGTTTGTATCAAAAAATACTGTCAAGAGATGGATAAGCTTTCTCATTACACGTTTTAGAATTACTCAACAATTCAGATACCTTATCATTAGGGACCGGAGTTTTATGTAATTACATATTATATTCCTTTCAACCTAACCGTATAATAAATAACAAATCTTTGCGAATCTTGTAATTACCATTAATATATTAAAATTTGATAATACATATTTTTACATATTTACCCCGCATTACATATTATGGTTTGGTATTACGTAAATCTACATATTTAGGGGTTTTATTCATTTTTACTTCTCTGAAAGGAAAAAAACTTCTGCTGGGGAAGTTCACAATTTGAAATACACAGATTTAAAAAGCCTTTTTACCTACCCAAGAAGGACATATTTCGGGATGAAACATAACGTCCTTAGTTCCAGGAAATAATAGAGGCACTCACCCCATACCGCCCACTGTAAATATGAGTAAACAAAATGCAACCATTCTCATACAACTACCTTGTATTGTAAAAATCACTCAGAAAGTAGCGTTGCCTTCATGCGGTGGAGTAGGACGAGAACGACATGATTTGTCTCGAACTATAATTGTTCTGCACACGTCTTAAACAAGTTGTTGCCATGCAATTTGCAACCTTACCCACCCTCTTCCTAATCCTTCCAGGGAAAACCCGTGTCAAGTCTAACATGAGACTTTCAGGTTATTGCTTGACCTCTTTATTTTAAATTTAGTAGACCTATATGGAAATGGGGTTTTCCGAGCAATTAGAAAGTATGGTTCTCGGCTGGAATAATCCTGAATGAGACAGGAATGTCACTTTTCAAACAACAGTTTATAAATGCCTATAGTTTGAAGTTTTAGTAGGTACTTGTTTCATACAGGGAGCAGCTAAAGTGCATGTGTCCCACATCTCGTCTTATTATCTCCTAATCCAGTAAAGCGAAACAGTGCTTGCAGTACTGTTGTGTCATTCATTTCACTCAGTTCTCTAGTTTTAGTACTTACAGTATAAAGTGCAAGTGAGTTTATCTACTGCTTTTAACTAACTAAAATGGCCCCTGGATCTTCAACCCTAACGACAAAAATAAAATCATGTATTGCGATGGACGAAGCTTTCACTATAGATGGAAAAATAGTAATGTGTCAAGTGTGCGGTAAAAAAGTCGGGTGCTCTATGAAATCACAACTGGAGAGTCTTAGCTATCCTATACCTACCAGATATTGATATTAAATATTTTCATGATTTTGCATATTTTGGTACATATTCAGCTTATTTTTCTTACATAAATATGTACATATTTCACACTTTGACATCACATAAAAATCCGGTCCCTACTTATCATGATACAAATGACAGTACTAGTTGCAGTGTCATTCCTTTAACTTTACACAAGACATGTACAAGCACCAAAATAAAATGACCTTTCGTTTCCTAGATTGCATTTCAAAGCATTCTCTGTAATTTCAAAAGTTAGAAATCTGAATACATCGATATGAGTGGAAATGAAATAACCCTGCATATCGAAAGGGACGATAGGGCACACGTAAATGAATAGAAAACCTATATTACGTTTTGTGATTAAATCAGGGGTGGCTTTTGGGGTAGTGCCATTGTGCCATGGCACCACTAATGAAGGAAACAAAATATCATATCCTAGAAAGCAGTTGCAATAGTTTATTTCTACACATTTATTCGTATTTCATTTGAACAAGCGCGCGCACAGATCCGGACGCACTCTTGCAGCATTTTTCCGAACGTTGGAGCCACTTCGGCGTGGCACTGCCTACACTGTACAAAAGACTACTGATTCTAGTTTATATGCGTTTCTTATGGCAGACTTTGAGCCGAATTCAATTTGACTCAGTAGTTAATATTCCGCCCGCTAGAGCACAATAATGCAAAAATTTCGCTAGATGGCAGGATTGCTGGAGTAGTTAGGAAGGGAACCATCTACCGCAGACTTGCACGAAACACAAATTAAAGTTCCGCGCCAAATGTTATTGTAATTTTGCCAATTCAAAACTAATGCACATAACTTGTATTTGAATGTGTAAATTATTATCCATTTAACTATATTGGACGCAGAGATAGTCATGGTTCTTTTTTGAAAGGTAAATATTTTTTTCATATTATGTAAAACTGTTTGTTAATGTTGTGTAATATTTGTTTTATTTTGCGGCAACTAAATATCGTACATTGTTGCTATAGTATTGATGCTTCTGTTAACGATACACGAGATCTGTGCAGGACATGAACATGTGTTATTCAGGCCGCTGCCTTGGATTTGTCGGCCTGTTAAATAAAGTGAAAACGTGTTTGTTTATTATCTATATCACTGTTTATCTCGTGTGTTTTTGCCAGTACTTTTACTAGTTATAAAAGTTATTTGCATTTGACTAACAATACTGTGAACGTTTTGATTATCTGTATCTGTAAATTTCGTTATTAGTTTCGGAAATGTTATTGTAACTGTTACTAGATGCATTATTAACTGCACACCTGGTAAAATAGCTGGTTTAATTAATGTGTTTTATTTAACATAATGTAAACGTGAACTGCTATTATCAATTTCACTAGGGTAATTTGCGTGTAACCTTTTTTCGTTTTTGGCACCACCACCAGAATGCCTCACCGGCCGCCACTGGATTAAATGCAAGGTTAATTTATTAGAAAATTAAGTTCGAAGTTTCAGCAGCCCGGCAACATCGCCGCTAACACACACTACTCGTGATACAGATGTAAGAGGTCAACGAACTCGGAGAGTCTCCGTACGTTAGCTGCATTCTGCCGAGACGTTGCAAGTCGCTCGCTTCGTGCAAAGGTTTGAATTTAGGCGTTATTAAAATTAAATTTACACGAAAACAGTCCACGCTATTGAAATACGCCAGAGGAATAAATGATTCTTTATTAGTTTTCCTATCCATATGGACAAAAATCACGATCCTACTCGCAATAGTTACCGAATAAGAGATTGTTGAACATTTGGGAAAAAAAAAAATTCTGAAAAACTATGAACTTTCCACCAATTTGATAGTTACATTAGTTTATTATTTTATTTACACAATTTAAAGGAAATACTTCGCTGCTATTTCTTCAAATTAAAAACATGATAGCTCTTGAACTAATTGTCCAAATTGTTTCAAATTTTCAGGAAATCTATAGCCATTCAAACTGCAAAGGAGGGACTACTTTCATAGAGTTATAAGCATAATAAGGAATAGCATAATTTCATAAATTTTAAGTAAATAATGTAAAATGAAAATGACTTTTTTCCTTATGACAAAATAAAAATATATATATTTCAAAAAAAAAAATTAAACTTAGGAAGGCCAATGTAGTCCATCCTGTAACAATCCATTTCTGGAGTCTGAAATAAAAAAAAAAACTTAGAAGAATCTGACAAGTGGTTGGGGGATATGTTTTTCGTTTTGTGTAGCAACAAATTATTTCCTTTAAATTGTGTAAATAAAAATAATATACAAATATAATAATTACAAATTTGTTGATGCCAAATGAGAGGTTCAAATACCACTTATTTCTGTACAAAAACTAGAAAGATCCACTGAATGATCTCTAAGATATTTAACATTTTGTGAAAAGTTTACAATCTGCAGCACCACTACTGTATGATCCTCCTTAACTTCTTGAATCTTATTGTAACTATGGACAAAACAAGGATCTGTTTTTACGATTCGGAAACAAAAGAATAAAAAATGGTAGAAAATAAATGGTGGTGGTGGTCGTGATCGTAGTGGTCGTGGTGGTGGTGGTGGTGGTGGTCGTAGTGGTCGTGGTTATGGTCGTGGTGATGGTGGTGGTGGTTGTGGTGGTGAATTGAATTGAAAGAGGAGAATTGGGAGGAGAAATTTAAAAGGTACGCAAAACGCGTCCTTGCAAGGGTATCGGGGCTGTAAGAAACTAAATATGTGAGCACCAAGCCTGTTGGCCACTTGTCTCACTTAGTAGTGGTTGTGGTGGTCGTATTTAATTGAAACCGTTAATTCTATCAGGAAGTCTGTTATAAAAGTGGAGTCAAGATAAAGATTCTCGCTCACTCACTCAATCACTCTTATCGGCAATCTACATCCCTTGCAAATTTTAATTCATCAGTTCAACATAGTTGCTCTACTCGCAATAATTGCAATTAAGTTATGTAAGTAACCTACAGATTTTACTCACTGATTCACTCTCATAGATATAAAACTAGGTTGTACATAAAATAGCTACCGAGTATCGAAAGGCAGACTAGATTAGAGCCACAACAATAATGTACTCGTAACGGAAATCACTGCAGTATCAGTGACCAGTGTCATTTCCTACCGTGTGATTACCCCAGCAAGTGTCATATCGCGATAAATTGAATCCGGAGCGCGCTAATTGAACGATGCGGCGTGCGATAGATAACCTGGTCCCAAGGTTCAGTGCGGTCCACGCGTGAGAGGACAGCCGATGAAGCGTAACGGGACGGAAAAGACACAAATATCCGCACCCCGGGGGGATTCGAACAGGGACCTATGGACAGGAGCCATTCACTACCACGTCTGAGGTTGTAAACTACCAGGATACTCTGAAATTGCGAAATTCGAACTTCCGTTTCCCCCCCCCCCCAAGAGTTTACTTCATGTATTTCTAAATATTTATAGCAAATACCTTACTATAATAATACCGGACAGCTGTATACTAGCAGCATTGGCGTGAGTGCGAAAAATCGCGGACCTGACATCTAGCGGAGGGGGATGGAATTACGTCCACATATACAAATATTAACATAGCGAGATTTGGACTATTGTTTAAAACGTGAGTTACTAATGTGGAATTATATATGAAACACTTAAGAAATGTTGAATAATATTTAATGTAAGATTATTATCTTGTATCAAAGCTGCACATATGAGAAATATTGCATACTTCATATTACTTTCCGTAATTAATTGTTACATATTTTTTCTTTGGTTTACCGAGACAAAATCAATCTGGTATTAGGAATGAATTTACAATAATGATTTATATACGCATTGCTGACAACTGCAAAGATAAAATTGATAGTAATCTGATGCTTGTAATAATTAGTAAAGGCATGTGGACAACAATAAAACTTAATTTGATAAAACCTTAAAATCCAATACAGTCTAACTTCTATTTATTTATTAGGTCTAAATAAAATAACTAATTTGTATTTTTCTATCAACACAAAGACGAAGGAATTAGGCCTACTAAAGAATGTTGTTGACTCACGTTTTATGAACTGTCGGATATCGAAAGTACGATTTGGAGCAATTTGTAATGCTGCAATTGTCACAATTATAAACAGCACATATACACCCTGACATTTTAAAACTACTACTAATTCATAAAACTATTAACAAATTAACTAGCCCAGCAACAATATACATTGCAGTTGATTACAGCTTGTTTCGCGAGTATCTCCATCCCGGCAGGTAGGTAGCAGCACCATCGTCGTTCGCACGTAAAACTGGTAGCTGTCCGGTATTATTATAGTAAGGTATTTGTTTATAGGTTACACCATGTCTATTCTTGATTAGAAGTATAATTATTTTATCTCATTTAGTCCAACAATCACCCCACAGATGAATATATCGACAGATCAGTTCAAAAGGGAAACAACTGAAATGTAAAGTTTTGTGAAAATTGAATTTTAAAGCTTCATGTTGCTGTGAAAAATAAGCTCAATGTGACGATCTTCGAGAGTCAGGCAAATGTGTTCCAATTAGTTTTCGATGCAAACGCTGCAACATGTCCGTCGTCACATGACAGGCGTCAACAATGCGAGTCCCAGATTTTCTTCTTGTAGACCTAGCGGTAAAAATCAAGACCTGCGAGAACAGGAGAGCGGGTTGGCTGCATTAAGCATATTATGTAACATGTTTATTTCGAATCAACATTTCCTATGTATGGTGACTTTTTATATTTCATCATTATATCACAGTCTACTATATACAGTCACGAAGCTTGAGTTTCGAGGGTGCTAGAAACAATAGACTGTGCCGGTACTATTTTGCATTGCCTGTAATGAGGCGATATTAGCGATCCTAGTGGTGGGCAACTACCTAATGTTTGCATATTTACTACGTATTGAGCTTCGCGACTGGTAGACTGTGATTATATCTATATTTTTATTATTGCATTGCATAATTTTAATATTTTATAGATCTAATTATGTTATGTTGTACTTGTGCAGTTTTACGAAATTTCAACATAACGAAAATAATTTGATTGACCCCAGAATTCTTTGCACCGAAATTTGATAGTTGAGGTGGTAAATATTAAGAATTTTATTGTGGATATTTCCTTTTAAAATGTTTGGTTGATAAATGAAATTTGATGTGATCTAACTATTCTAATGATTGTTAAAGTTAACTAGTGGCTAAGTTCATTAGAAGTTTAAATTAAATTTTTTCAAGTTTATTTCCAATGAAGAATACCAGACATTTTGAAAGTTATTTGATTCCGTAATACTGAAACATAGGCCTACACCTCTGAATGGTTTTCTTCATGCTAATACTTTTTATTTAACCTATACGTCTTCAGTTCTTGAGTTCCAATGCGAAAACGCAAGTAACAATGTCAGAACGATCAGTCGGTTTTACATGTGGGAGTGAAGCAATAGCTATTTCAGGTTATTGTGGATTGTAGATTAGTTATGAAAATATCCTGCCCTCGTGCCCTCGTGCTCTCGTGCCCTCTGGCCCTCTTCTCTTCTCTTCTCTTCTCTTCTCTTCTCTTCTCTTCTCTTCTCTTCTCTTCTCTTCTCTTCTCTTCTCTTCTCTTCTCTTCTCTTCTCTTCTCTTTTTCCTTTCCTTTTCTTTTCTTCCTGTTTTCTTGTTTTTTGCTTTCTTTCTCCATTCGCTTGCTTTCTAGTGATTCTCAATCTCTCCTACTGTATCTTAGATCCTTGTCATTGTCACAAGTTTCATGTTCAATCTCTACATTGCCTTCAGCGTCATCATCAGCATCATCATCTGAACTTTCATCTGTCATCTGCAGAGTAGTGTCAATCACCACGTAAGTTTTCATCCAGTGTTACTTTGTTAGATAAAACACACTTAAGGGAATAAATAAACTGCACTAACAGAAAATTTTCTATTAATACTGTTGATACGTAAATATGACGTACACTTCCAAATAATTATATCTCGTAATAAGTTGGCCAAGCGTGTAAGTTGCAACCTGCTGTCACGACTACTATAGTCAGCAACGGAAAGACGGAGGCATAGCTAGAAGAAGGAGGTGCTCTCTTGGCTGGAAAAATAGTGAGGATCAATTGTTTATCCATTATACGTCAAAATTACGCACGACAGAAGTTTTAAACAATGGCATTACTTCCTTGTGAGCAGGAAGAAAACAACTGTTTGATCACAGTATAGAGATATGTTCTCTATACTGTGGTTTGATTTCCACATATCCTACAAGTTTAATACAAGTAGTGTTAAGTACATAACAATAACCTTAGTATCTCGTTATCATCATATTACTTCTCTTCAAATAATTATCTACAGCCAGATGGAAAGAAGTTTATGAGATTATACTTTCTCGTGCATAAAATCGAAACTTCACGTTGATGTCGATGTTATAGGCATTCCTAATTTATAGTCTCAACAAATTTAATGTTGACGCAACATCCGTCGATCGACCACGCTGTTACGTAAGTTTCATAGTTTTCAGTAATATATATATATATATATATATATATATATATATATATATATATATATAGCCGTTACTCAGTATATTATAGAAATGAAGATCTAATATAAAATCTTCTTTCTATGCGTCTACTTACTTAAGGCCCCAAAATATTTCACTTTCGTATCATCAGTATACCATTATGTGTTGCATTAACTATAATAATATTTCATTTTTAATGGTAATAATGTCACCAAACATTCTTAAGTTTTGTAGTTCTTAATATCGAATACACAGCTGTACTCGGAAAACTACAGACCAGAGAATAACACTTGTAAATTATTTTTATACGTTATCAAATAAATTACACAAATGAAGATCGACATATTGGCATTATGATGTGAAAAAATCTGACCCATCTGAACTCTAAGTAGGCCTATGTCAGCAATCCTGCAGGTCATGGCCTTCGTGTAATAGTCTATTGTTTATTGTAGTGTGTGTTTTGTTTTATTCTGAAATGCAATTAATTAGTTCTCAAAACTGACGAAAGATGGATTTTGGAAAATAGGAAAATGATGTAGGAAAATTGACATTTCACTGAAAACTACTATTTTTCGGAAAAAACTTTGGGTTCCAAGCTTCAAAATGAGGAATCATTTATTAATATCCGTTCAGCCGTTTTCCCGTAATTTTCATTACCAGTTCAAATTATATATATATATATATATATATATATATATATTGAGTAGATCAGAATTGAATTGTATATGCTTTTAAAATGATTACCAGCCTGTGTAGCTCTACTGATGAATTGTATATAGGCCTACTGTAAATTGAATGGTAGTCTGTATAGCTCAATTGATGAACTGTATATGCTGTAAATTGTATAGTAGTCTGTATAGCTCAACTGATGAATTGTTTATGATTATAAATTGAATTAATCTACTTGATATTAATTGCACAAATTTGTATAGCTTAATGAAAGTATGCTACTTTGTACTGTATATATTTGTATAGTTTTGGCCGATGAATTGTATATGCTTTATATTGAATAGTAATCTGTATAGCTCTATTCATAAATTGTTTGTGTTTGTAATTTGAAGTAGTGTGCATGATATGTATTATCAATTTCTGTATATCACAACTGATCGAATTGTTTATGCCTTAAATTTAATTAACTTACTTGTTTTGTATTATACATCTAGCTCAACTGATGAATGATCGTTTGCGTTTGTAAATTTAATAATCTGATTGCTATGTATTGTATACTTTTAGTAGAGCCATCGGTGTAGCTCAGTCGGCAGACTCGCTGGGCTGTTGATCCGGAGCTGCGTTCGGGCTTGGGTTGGATCCCCCTTTGGTCTTTGGTTTCTTCCGAGGTTTTCCACAGCCTTGGGACTGAAGCCGGATGGTCTATGGCGAGTCTTCGGCATCAACCCCTTTGATTTGATTACCTGGTTGGGTTTTTCCGAGGTTTTCCCCAACCAAAAGGCAAATGCCGGGTAATATTTTGGCGAATCCTCGGACCTCACCTCATCTCACTACATCTCGCCAAAATATTGTAAAAAATTGCACAAAATTGTAAAAATTGTAGAAAATTACTAAATTGTAAAACTATAAAAATTTGTAAAAATTTTAATTGTAATATTGTAAAATTTTGACTTGTTCCACATCTTAAAGCTTCATTGCTCATGTAAGATCTATGGAATAAAATAAATGAATGAATGAATGAATGAATGAATGAATGAATGAATGAATGAATGAATGAATGAATGAATAGATAACTCATATTTTCTCCAATATTTATAGCCATTAATATTCACCATATATGATTAATTGAAGAGTATGTCAGAATTTTTCGAATCGAAATTTTATTTAACCCACCAATAGATTCAATAACAACTGATGTTAAGATAATAGTTCACATGAACATATTTATGGTTAGTGAATATGAAATTAATATTAAGGGAGCAATTTTTTGAACAGTTATTAACATAAAACCATTATTTCACCTTAATCCTTCTATAATACTTGGAAACGACCAATGGAAGGGAGCAGCACCACTTTTTAACAATAAGGGTATGTTAATAGTTATTGATGTTAAATAATTGTTAGAAAATGTATATAGTTCTTCAATAATTGATTTTCTAATAATTAGGAATAGTAGAGTTGATGATGCTAAAGCTTGTACAATGAAGTACTTTATTGAGGCTTCCGTTGTGTACACGTTTTTATTGGTTGATATTAATAATAATAATAATAATAATAATAATAATAATAATAATAATAATAGTAATAATAATAATAATCATCATCATCATAATAATAATGATTTATTTAACCTGGCAGAGTTAAGGCCATACGGCCTTCTCTAACACTCATCCAGGAGTAAAAGTGCGTTACAAAAAACACTACAAATTTACAAAGTACACTACAATTTTACACACAAAACTGAATAAGATAATAATAATAATAATAATAATAATAATAATAATAATAATAATAATTAATCATAAAATCTAAATAATAAGTAAGTAGAAATCAGACATAATATATAACATACAGAAAGAAAGAAAAAAGCATAATAAAATGTGAACACCAGGTCAAAATAAATGAGACATACAAAGTATAAAGTACAAAAAATACAATTATTGATAATAATAATAATAATAAGCAATAATAAGACTAGTAATAATAATAATAAATAAGAATAATAATAATGATAATAATAATACTAATAGTAATAATAAAATAGTGCAGTACAAAGCATACAATGAATACAATATTTTTAAGTACACACAGTAAGGAAAATTATGATTATATATAGCTCAACTTATCACATTATAGATATACCATTATCGGAAAATATGAAAACAAAAATATAAAATAAGTTAAATATCACTAGAACATAAAAATGTGAATACGTGGTAACATGCAATACAACACTTGTCATAATAGTAAGTTAGTTTGGCAACTCGTCATATGATAAATTTCTAACTTGGATTTGAAAGATTTCAATGTTCGGCAGCCCTTGACTTCAGGTGACGAGAGGTAGCAACAGTGAAAGATGAGGAATATAGAGATGATGTGTGAAGTGGAATTTCTAGCGTGTTATCGCGTTGTGATCGAGTATTAATATTATGATATTAGGGGAATAAATGATGATAAATTCATTTCTAACCCTATTTATGCCCCTAATCATGAATTAGATGAAATTGAAATTAATATATTTCTTATTAGAGTTAATAATAAGAGGATTTTTGTTGAATTGTTGGTCATTAGAGAAGAGAGGATTTCCTCTATAAATGGGGTATGAACCCATTACAAAATAGCTTGCTATTCATCCCTTTGTCATATTTCTCGTTCTCCAATTGGTTTGGAGTATTGACAGATGCTCTTTGTTTTATGCAATAGTTTCTCTGATATTTTTATCGGTGTGTTGATCGCAACAGTTGTCAGAATTTGTCTTGTTTCGAACTGTCAACTCTGGTCTCCTGTGCACAACAAAGATACATTTTATATCACCCTCTTAGCTTCTATTCTAAAGCATTTATATTGCAATAATCTGTGGTTGAAATGTCTTGGCTGTCTTCAACTATTCTATACTTGACTTTTCGCCTAAGCTATCTCACTTGTAGTTAATTATACAGCTTTATGCCTGCTTCACCAACATCAATGAAGATATGATGACGAATGTCAAATGTTAAACGATTTTCAAAGAGCTCATTTTCATCTCATCAGCGTTCTTAATCTCTGACATTCGTCAAATTGATAGACTTGTCGTTGACAGTTCGAGCTTTTACCCGAGATCACTATCGTGAAATCTTTTAAGCATTACATAGTTGGCCATTTTAAATGTACTGGTTAATAATACTGACTTAAGAGGAGAGGATGGTATTTTTTGGTGAAAAACGAGTAAATTGAAAAAAAATTATTTAAAATACTTCGTGATATGTGTGGAATGCATTGCATAACATTTTGTGGGCATTTGTGCCCTTATCGGATGTTGAGTCGCCATTTTTAAACTTCCTGCTTTATAGATTTTTAAATCACTCGCCCACTTTTATTGTTGTTTCCGGTAAATTAAATTTTCAACAAATTTTTTTCTTTAAAATACCCTTTGATATGTGTAGAATGCATTGCATAACATTTTGTGGGTATTTGTGCCCTTATCGGATGTTGAGTCGCCATTTTTAAACTTCCTGCTTTATGGATTTGTAAATCACTCGCCCACTTTTATTGTTGTTTCCGGTAAATTAAATTTTCAATTTTTTTTTCTTTAAAATAACCTTTGATATGTGTGGAATGCATTGCATAACATTTCGTGGGTATTTGTGCCCTTATCGGATGTTGAGACGTCATTTTTAAACTTCCTGCGCTATGGATTTTTAAATCACACGCCCACTTTTATCGGTTTCCAGTAACTTCATTTTTTTTATACATTGCCGGACAAAAATGGATATAATTTCTGAACTATTAAAGATACATGCATGAAATTTAGAACACACATTCTTTAGACTATTAGGAAACTTTTCTCTGTAACAGAATTTTGTTAATTGATTTCTTTTTAAAACTACGCCCGTTTGTTTGCAAGAAAGGAAATCAGAAAATTGTTATTAAAATTTAATTGTTTATTTTACAAACGTAGGGACTAATATCAAAATTCTGTTACAGACAGTTTGTAGAACATGCTTTTGCAAATACATGGCACAAAACTGTTTGAATCTATCTTTAAAAACGGTTTAGGTATATCGTTTTTAGTACAATCCTGCATTGCGTATATTTTTTTTCAAATTTGGACCCCCATATAATTTTTTTTATATTTTTATTTGGTTGAGTTGCCACAGCTATGAGCTCTCTACATACAAAAAATTAATATTTTACACCAAATAGGAAAAAAGCTTAAAAAATACCGTCCTCCCCCCTTTATTGACCTTAATAATACATTTCTTCAACTTTCTCTCGTGTTCATTGTGTGGAATGGAGATTTTCATCCAAAAATTAATACGTAACTTATAGCAAACACCCAAAATCCCTGACTTTCTGAAACAAATAACACTTCTAAACATGATGTAATAATGCCATAAAATGTACACAGACAGCAATAAGGATAACAATGGGCATACTGGCAGTGGAATATTTATATATGAAAATAATTCTTATCAAAATTAGAAACCGTGATAACAGTTTAACATTCAGGACAAAATTTAAAGTTATAAAACACGACCCAAGAAGATTTACGGATATTTACAGATACTAAGAGTTCAATACAATATATATATATACATAATTTGAATGGTAAGGGAAATTACGGGAAAACGGCTGAACGGATTTTAATAAATGAAACCTCATTTTGAAGCTTGGAACCCAAAGTCTTTTCAGAAAAATTGTATTTTTCAGTGAAATGTCAATTTTCCTACATCGTTTTCCTATTTTCCAAAATCCATCTTTCGTCAGTTTTGAGAACTAATTAATTTTATTGCAGAATAAAACAAAACACACATTACAATAAACAATAGACTATTACACGAAGGCCATGACCGATTCTCTAATTTTCCTTGGTAGTAATTGAGTCATGCTTCCTATTTTAGCTGCATCTTTAAACTACATCAAAATTAATTTCATATTTCTTTGGTTTAATCAGTTAGATTTGTGATCACTGCCAAGCATATTTTGTTGTAGGGAAAATAGCATGCCATTCCACTTCTTGCTACCGTGATGAGTAAGTTTATTTCCCGCAACCAGCAACGAATGAAACACTGAAACTGCTAACGATTTACGATGGACAATTTTATTTAGGGCGCATATAAGATTCTACAACTCCGACATATTATTCGCCTCATTTTCTGCATCTCAGCAATAGATTCCTCACAACAGCCTATATTATAGAAAATATACGGGATAACATTCATTGTTACACAAATTAATCCAGCAGTATTTGGTACATCAGTATTGTCTGGAGGAAGCGCAAAAATTACAATTCCTAAAAAAAGACCAAAAGGTATTACTTACTGGTAAAATAAGAGGCCTACAATATTTTGTATCTCTTGATCACCTCAGCAAGATCTCTTAGTGGGAAAAAGTGATTCTGCCCTCTACATTTCGGGGTAGTTCACGAAACATGCAGCAGCTATACCAAGATGCTAAGTTTTTTGTTCACAGCATGACAAACTTACATTTTCTTAACTCTCACCTACAATCCACAATGACCTGAAATAGCTACTGCATTACTCCCACATGAAAACTCGCTGATCATCCTGACATTGTTACTAGCGATTTCGCATTGAAACTCAAAAACTGAAGACGGATAGGTTCAAGGAAAAGTATTTGGCAAAAAAAAAAACCATTCAGAGGGAGTATGTTTCATTATTATGGGAGAAAATAACTTTCAAAATGTCTGGTATTCTTCATTGAAAATAAATCTGGAAAATGTTTATTTGAACGTCTAATGAACTTAGTTTGCAGCATTTGCTGCACAAGGCACTAGTTTTATTATAAAAGTATCAAACTTTAATTTTTATAAGACCAGTATTAGGTCTAATGTAATAAAGGAAATCGTGAAATTGGAGCAGGTTCTGTGCTTAGGTATAAGAATAATAGTTTCTTGTTGAGACCGGGTACCAAGGCTGTGAAGAGATGAGATATTCTGAAACCGACATGACAGGTAAGATGGACAAGAAGTGTGCATGATTTGATTCAGCAGCGAGAGTGAATGGAAATTTCTGCGTTTCTCAAGTCGGAGCCAGGACAGCTGTTCGAAGGATGGTGAAATATGGTCATATTTCCGAATGTTGGATATAAATTTAAGTATGGGCATATTATGGACACGCTGTAGCTTTATGGCTAATTTTGAAGTTATATCAGTTAAAAGAACATCACAGTAATCAAATAACGGCAATAAAGAGTCTGGATAAGGATTTTTTTCAGAGAAATGGGGAGATATTCTACGTGGGTTAGGAAGGGGAAACTGAGAACACTTTTTTGTAATATTTGCAATCTGATTGTTGCAACTTTTTCGTCAAAATAGACAGTAGAGCTATAAGGTATATAAATATTGTTTTTTTGGGGGGGGGGTTATTTTACGACTCTGTATCAACATCTAGGTTATTTTGCGTCTGAATGAAATGAAGGTGATAATGCCGGTGAAATGAGTCCGGGGTCCAGCACCGAAAGTTACCCAGTATTTGCTCGTATTGGGTTGAGGGAAAACCCTGGAAAAAACCTCAACCAGGTAACTTGCCCCGACCGGGATTCGAACCCGGGCCACCTGCTTTCACAGCCAGACGCGCTGACCGTTACTCCACATACATACAAAAAAAATAATAATAATATTTTACACCAAATAGGAAAAAAAGTTTAAAAAAATATCATCCTCTCCCCTTAACAGAACATCGCAATAATCAAATAACGGCATTATAAATGTCTGGATAGGAATTTTTCAGAGAAATGGGAGGGGATGTTCTATGTGGATTAGAAAGTGGAAACTGAGAACACTTTTCTGTAATATTTGTAATCTGATTGTTGTAACTTAAGGGAACCAGGTAGTGATTAAGGGTCAAAAATCCGATTTTTTATTTTGTGTTTTAAAAACAAGTGCAAAGCTTGCTCTTTAAAACAATATAAAAATATTGTGGGGGTATTTCTGCAGATAAGCCCGTTAAGCGGCCTCTTTAAATTTGGAGGTGCATGTAATTCATATGTTCTTCTTTTTTTTAAAAGCAGTTTTCCATAAGTTGACATTTTCCAAACTTAAGTGCATTTTTCTCTGAAACTACTGAATCTATTTACATTAAATTTTTACATTGTTTTCTGCAGCCTGTGTTTTACATAGTAGACCTACGGTTTTAAGAATATCATATACATAACACGAGAAAAAATTATATATGCATTGAAAAAAAATTGCAAAAATATTAAACAATGTTCAATATTTTTTCTGTTTCACTAGGGGTGATATATTTAACTAAATTTTGCTTTAGAATTTACATTATGCATTACTAGATAACTTAAAAAAACTCAGGGTATATGAGTGAAGATTGTAGCAAGTAATGTGCACTTGAAGAATGAGGTACACTGAGAAAACAGATTATCAGTTAAGGCCTTTATTTTGCACTTGGATACAAAAGTAATTAGTCGTCTTTTATACCACTGAATTCTAAATGATTGATTGTATAGGCACGGAAGTTTTTATTCCATTCTGAGCACTAAAAGCCTAGAAATATTGAACTGAACTTTTGTACTGAAATTTTTTCATTGCACAGGCATCACTACCTACTACCCTTAAGTTTTCGTCAAATTAGACTTCCAAATTTTAATAGCAGAGCTATAAGGTATATAAATATTGTATGTCGTACTTCGAAAGAAGGTAATACTAGTCTCTTGTACCCTAGAACAGGTCTAATAGCCTGCGATTTCAATAGGGCTTAATGTAAGCCCATATTTTTGACACCAGTTGTATATTGAAGTTAGACCCTCATTAAACATTTTCAATGTATCATATTCATCATTTCCGGGCGGAAATTTAAATAAATTTGAAGGTCGTCAGCGTAAAGATGATATCTGTTGTGTTTTGGTGGGAATGCAATAGCCTATAGACAGCAATAAGTGGCGAAATTCCATAGTTAATGGTCTTCATGTGTTTAACGTAACACAGAACGAATATGTCCGTGTGGAGTAACGGTTAGCATACCTGACCGTGAAACGAGTGGACCCGGGTTCAACTCCTGGTTGAGGTTTTTCCGGGATTTTCCCTCAACCCATTGAAATCAAATGCTGAGTAACTTTCAGAGCTGGACCTTCATCTCATTCAGACTCTAGATAACCAGCGCAGTTGATAAAAGTCGTAAAATAACCAACTAAAAAGAGAACATAAAGTAAATTACATAAATCTAAGTGAGTTCCTATGAGAGGGAGAAAATTTAATTTTAATATTTTTCGGTAATTTAAGAATGTATCTCTGTCAAAAAATCTGAAAGTTAGAATTTATAAAACAGTTATATTACCGGTTGTTCTTTATGGTAGTGAAACTTGGACTCTCACTTTGAGAGAGGAACAGAGGTTAAGGGTGTTTGAGAATAAGGTGCTTAGGAAAATATTTGGGGCTAAGAGGGATGAAGTTACAGGAGAATGGAGAAAGTTACACAGCACAGAACTGCACGCATTGTATTCTTCATCTGACATAATTAGGAACATTAAATCCAGACGTTTGAGATGGGCAGGGCATGTAGCACGTATGGGCGAGTCCAGAAATGCATATAGAGTGTTAGTTGGGAGGCCGGAGGGAAAAAAACGTTTAGGGAGGCCGAGACGTAGATGGGAAGATAATATTAAAATGGATTTGAGGGAGCTGGGATATGATGATAGAGAATGGATTAATCTTGCTCAGGATAGGGACCGATGGCGGTCTTATGTGAGGGCGGCAATGAACCTCCGGGTTCCTTAAGAGCCAGTAAGTAAGTAAGTAAATTTAAGAATGTCAGTAAATAACACTGGATTAGACGAACGTGCAAAGGAAGAATCAAAAACAACAGTAAAGAATAAGCAGCGTTGACACCTACGCCACCGGAAACTCGTAGATGCGATCTCTCTCATATCTAAAATCTACTCTACTGAGTGGTTTAGGAAGAAGTTCAATAAAACCAAGACGAGAAGTATTGTTAACCAATAACCACGATGGGTTAAATATATAGGGGAGAGGGAAATCCCATGTAATCCCCGACCAACTCCCTCTCCTATCTGTTTGCAGAAATCGACATTACAGTATTGATTCAGTGCGAACTCGCTAATCTGCGGGCCGGCTACCTTACCACCGGCAATCCGTCATGGAAGTGATTTATAATAGTTCCGGGTCATACATCCGGAATTTATTGTTTGAATCCCGGCCTGGCTCTCCGCACTCACGTTCCTTAATTGACCGGATTCTGCTCTTTCCTCCACTTTCTTATTCGTGCATTTGCCTGATTCAGATTTCTCAGTCCATCGCAAATTTCGTTATCACTTACTCTTCATTTGGATGTGCAATTTTGAAATTTAAATCTTTAAAGTTGCCTGAGTGCTTGATTTGTCTTACTGTCTGAATGAATGAAGGATTTGTATGCGTCCGATAGACATTACTTAACAGTTCAAGAACCTGGAATTTCACTCAAGTTATACTGACTATTACACTTTTACTAAGTCACACTACTTTCGACCAATAAAACGGTACGAAAGTACGTCTTTCAACCAATCATGGCTGCTTATCGCACAATTTTATCGCGTCCCTAGCATTTGTTTAATTACATCGCGTCCCTAGCATTTGTTTATTTTTATCACTACTCTAGCATTTGTTTCTTTGTTTGCCAACATTTCTGGACGTCAAAAAAAAGAAAATTACAAACCACTCCAGTCGATGCACAGCACTTTCAAATATGACTCGCATTGGCATTCAAGAACAAGAATTAATAAAGATCACTGGTCATATATGAAGAGCACCATTCGGAAATCCTGAATAAGTTGAGGGATACACCATGTACATCACCGAGTTCACTTCTTTTACGCACACGTCCAATATAACATCAACTGAACCACCAACCACTAAAACATTCAAATTTGAAAATTGTACTTTCAATAATTATTTCTTTTAAAATTATTCGTGCTTATTTTTTATTCCATCATCGTTAATTAAAACGTTTCTTGTTTATTTCATCATCCCTAATTAAAACTCTTCTAACACTTCTTTATATTATACAGGTTATGTTTGTTATAGCTTCTGCTATATGATATTATGGATAGTCACGTATCAGAGATTGTTTAATACTAAGATTTATTGAAAATCATCTGTCAAGTGACGTTGATTACTGGGATCGGGATGATTGAAGTGGAATGCAACTGTTTTAATAAAAATGAAACTGAATCAACAAAGCCTTCTTGACTAGTAGCCGTCCACAGAGTTCAATGAAGATTCCATAGTTGGCATAACTGATAACAAGAAAACATAATTATAAAACACTACTGCCATCTAGTGTAATGTTGAGATGGTACATAATACATTTTAAGACAGTTGTATTTTCGTAAGTCAATTAATATTGCATTGTATTGGAGTACTTCGTTACTTCTAATCTTTATATACTTTCTTCTAACCGTGTAATAGTCAATTAAATCCCACTCGAGTTTTGATTTTCTCTAGATAAATCTGCTCGTGTTCCACTCGCAGGTTTATCGATAAAATCAAAACCTCTAGTGAGATTACTGTTGATAACACAAATGTTTGTTTTTATTTTTATTTGTTTAGTAAGCTGTGTCTTTTGGCAACCCTTACTGAAGGGCAGCTACCCTTGTGGGATTTATGTATGAAAATGTGTGTGCAATACTACGAATAAATTTTCTAAGAATTTGACATCTCATTCAAATTCGTTCATAAATGATGAGCTAAAATGTAGAAGTGTACCATGGACGAGTTCTTCACTATTTTGTAACTTAATTCAGAGTCTCTCATAAAATAAATGTGAGTAAAATATAGCTATGTAGCCTACTATAAATAAGTTCTTTCAAGATTCTGTTAGTTCATTCAAGATCTCTCAGAAAATATTGCCTTTACAAGTGTAAGTGAAGTGTGTTGTGTCAGTGAAGTGTGTTTGTGTTAGTGAAGTTTTATAGTTTATAGTGGCAGTGCAAAGTATTTGAACAACGAAATGTTTTTGAAGTGTTAGTGAAACAGGATAGAATCAGTGAAATGTGTCGTAGTTCCAGTGCAGTGAGTGAGTTGACAGCGAAATGAGTGTAGTGCTGAAAGGTACTTGTGCAGGTATGAACATATCATACTCGTGGGTTTCAGTTCGAACTTAGGGTTAAGATACAAATTCATTTACTTGAAATGTTATTTTAAATGATCGTGCTTCATTTAATTTGGGATGATGATGATGATGATGATGATGATGGATGATGATGATCATCATCATCATTATTATTATTACTATTATTATTTGCTATTAATTATTATTAGTATTTATTATTATTAGTATAATTATTAATTGTGTTTTTTATTAGTTGTGTTAATTATTAATTGTTATTATTGAGTGTAATTAGTTACCATTGCCACCAGGTATTTATTCATTTGCAGTGTGAGTAAATACATACAATATAGATACTTATTATGATTAACTGCACAAGAACTTGTAATTTCGATCAAGTTAATACATGACAAATATGTTTAAAATGTTAAAGAATGTTTAATTTAATTTAAGTTCTTTCATGAAAAATGCGTGTATAATATAGAATTAGGAATTTAATTCAATCTCATGAAAAATGTATGTAGAATAGGCTATAGAAATTTACTAAGAATAAAATTATAAAAATTTGCAACTTAATGCAACCTATTCATTCAAAATTTCTATGCAATTTTGAAAATTGTTACTATTAAATTGCCCAAGAGTTTGAAATCTCATTCTGTAGCCTAATGGTTAATCTCTCTGCCTTCCACCGTGGCGACCCGGGTTCGATCCCCGTCTGAGTCACGAAGAAAATTGTGGTGAACAAAGCGGCTTTTTCTAGGAGTTTTCCCGTTTCCCCTCTCCATTATCATCATTCCATCAATACTCCACAATCACCCTCACTCTGCCAGATCCCGAGCCAGGCTTCCAAAATAAAGAGTGGCTGAAAGATGTACACTTTCGTGTTTAATAAAAACTATAATTGTGTTAAAGAACAGAATGCACGCCAGACCAACTCCACGCTAGAAGCCTGCAGTGTCAAAGTATAAGAAGGCCACTGAACCGCTCTGAACTTGAGGTAATGTCCCTGCCGGGGACAGCAATCTAGCCGGTGCAATTAGTAGCCAGTCCCTACCATTAGCTATCACGCTTTTACCGAAACCGTTATGTTGCATCAACTGGAGAGTTAAATGAAATTAAAAATGTCAAATTAAATGACAGTAGCTATTTTCATGTTATCTAGTAGACATTTTCCTGAAGAGAATCACAAAAAAGAAAAAACAATATAGTACATCAAAATTAAACATCTGCGTTGTTAATGCGTAAACAAACTTGTTTTGAAAATAGTTATAGGGTGATGATGATGATGATGATGATGATGATGATGATGATGATGATGATGATGATGATGATGATGATGATGATGATGATGATTGTATTGTATTGTATTTAGTAATATTCCATGGCATTCATACATCGCTTCACAGCTAGAATGTGGAACAAGTCAAAAAACTTAATACTATTATAAAGTCTTAATTTATAGTCACAGTCTAGATGAAATATATACAGACGAGATTTACAATATAGTCTACTAGTACAACACAAAGTTATTGAATGTTATGGATTCACCTACAGAATAGAAGGTGTGAGAAATTAGATACTTCTTTAATTTGGTCCTAAATAATCTTATGTTTTGAGTTTCATTTTTTATATTGATAGGGAGGCTATTAAAAATTTTTACTGCCATATAACGCACTCCTTTTTGACAGCACGATATACTTGCCGATGGAGTATGAAAGTCATTTTTTGACGAGTATTTATGCTATGAACTGTTGAATTAGTTACAAAGTTTTCACGATTACATACGAGGAAGATTATTAATGAAAACATATACTGACAAGCCATGGGCATTATTTGTAGTTTTTTCAAATAGTCCTACACGATTCCCTAGATTTGGCACTTACTATTATTCTAATTACTCTTTTTTGTAATAGAAATATATTGTTACTATCTGTGGAATTTCCCCAGAATATTATTCCAAAACTCATTACCGAGTGGAAGTATTCAAAGTATATTGTTTTTAAGGTATTGATATTTACTATCTTTTGCATAGATCTAATAGCAAAACAAGCTGAATTTAGTTTGGAGATAATTTCTTTCTGTGATTGTAATTAAAAATGGAAAATGAGTTATAAAATATGTGTATGGAGTCTTTATAAGCAATATGATTATTAAATAATAATAAAGATACGAGGAAAAGACGATCAAATATTTCATTAGAGCTAGGAATATTTTAAGGGGTTAGATAAATGGTATGTACCGGTACATAGTTTTATTTTTGCTGATTTTTTTTAGTCAACTGTCCGGAAGACAGGTCTGAACCTCACAAGTGATACCCTAAATCATATATGTAACAGATTGCTCATCCCTATGTTAACATCGTTTGCACTTTGAACAGAACAACCGCCAGGATCGCCACCCGTCCACCGTAAACAAACACGAGATGGCAGTACAGTTGCTAATGCAATTCAAATGGGAGTTATGACGTGACTCCTTATGTAACAACTAGATGGCAGCATAGTAAACCTGACAAAAGTTGTTATCGCCAAAGCCTATAAGGCCGAGCAATCTAGGTACAATTGATCTAGGGTGATACCAAGAAGGCATCACTTATGAGGCAACTAGGCCAGGAGATAATGGAGTAGTTTGGCCAGTTCCTTTCCCCCCTCTGCTAATTATCATATATTATTTGAAAATATATTTTTAAATTTGCATACAAGAGTGTGAGTGCACATATTTCAAAAAGGAATTACTCGTGTGTAAGAACCACTATTTTTACTGGCATTTCGTAATAGGATAATATTTGAAATATACTATAATAATAATACTTACTTACTGGCTTTTAAGGAACCCGCAGGTTCATTGCCGCCCTCACATAAGCCCACCATTGGTCCCTATCCTGTGCAAGATTAATTCAGTCTCTATCATCATATCCCACCTCCCTCAAATCCATTTTAATATTATGTTCCCATCTACGTCTCGGCCTCCCTAAAGGTCTTTTTCCCTCCGGCCTCCCAACTAACACTCTATATGCATTTCTGAATTCGGCCATACGTGCTACATGCTCTGCCCATCTCAAACGTCTGGATTTAATGTTCGTAATTACGTCAGGTGAAGAATACAATGCGTGCAGTTCTGTGTTGTGTAACTTTCTCCATTCTCCTGTAACTTCATCACTCTTAGACCCAAATATTTTCCTAAGTACCTTATTCTCAAACACCCTTAACCTATGTTCCTCTCTCAAAGTGAGAGTTCAAGTTTCACAACCATAAAGAACAACCGGTAATATAACTGTTTTATAAATTCTAATTTTCAGATTTTTTGACAGCAGGCTGGATGATAAAAGCTTATCAACCGAATAATAACAGGCATTTCCCATATTTATTCGGTGTTTAATTTCCTCCTGAGTATCATTTATATTTGTTATTGTTGCTCCCAAGTATTTGAATTTTTCCACCTCTTCAAAACATAAATTTCCAATTTTCATATTTCCATTTCGTACAATATTCTCGTCACGAGACATAATCATATACTTTGTATTTTCGGGATTTACTTCCAAACCTCTCTCTTTACTTGCTTCAAGTACATTTCCCGTGTTTCCCGTAATCGTTTGTGGATTTTCTCCAATATATTTACGTCATCAGCATAGACAAGCAGCTGATGTAATAATAATAATAATAATAATAATAATAATAATAATAATAATAATAATAATAATAATAATAATAATTCTGTGGTTAGATGTGTTAAAATATAATTTGATTATAAAAATCACTCTAATTTAAATTCATAATTTCTGTAAATTACTTGAATTTCTTACACCTATGTAATAATAATAATAATAATAATAATAATAATAATAATAATAATAATACTAATAATAGTAATAATAATAATAATGATAATAACAACAACAATATACTTTTGACGTACTTTCAGTTCTGAAAGTCTAAACAAATTTCAGCTTTCTAACATAACTGGATTTAGGGATGTTCCTGAAAGTCTCGTCCTGGTTGTACCGGTACGTGATTTACGTATAAAAGCTTTGCGCACTAAATATGGTACATTTTAGCTTACAATGCCATTATAAAGTCAGAGATCGCTACACACATTAAAATCATTAAATAATGGACAGTCATATGCACTGATGAACAAGGCAGATAAAAATCCACTTCCAATAACAAGCATGAATCATAATGGACATACATTAGCTGCTGCCCATCACTGCACTGCAACACGCCACAGTTTTCAGGAAAACGACCACAGAAACTCATATTTGAAACTCAATACTTAATAAATATTATTTTAAGAGCTTATTTAACATGATTTAGATACAGGTCTATTCAAAAAAGCTGTTATCAAAGATCTAGCAGCTACCATGCAGCAGTTTGATACAATATTCTGCGTTCAAAATCGATGGATTTCAAAGGGTGATCAAATCCTTAATGTAGTTTCTCAGAAAGGGAAGTAAAACTCTTGATGCCTAAAAGATTTCTGTTCCTGACAGAGGGTCACAGACAAAATTTACTGGTCATTACTCGCTCAACATGACAAGTACCCAGCAGTGTTCGATAATACCGAGAGATTGTATATCAGCATATATATTTCGGACTTCATATTTGACCAGTTACTGGAGATCAGTGTATCGTGATGAGGCTGGCGAGAGAGAAAAGCTGATGTTATTTCTTTGGGTGTAACATCGCAATAGCAGTGATATCATCAGATCCATACATATATTTCCAATAGCAAGTGAAGTATCGTAGTAGTACTTACAAATGGCTTTTACAGAACCCAGAAGTTCATTGCCGCTGTCACATAAGCCCGCCATCGGTTCCTATCCTGAGCAAGATTAATCCAGTCTCTACCACCTCCCTCAAATCAATTTTAATATTATCCTCCAATCTACGTCTCGGCCTCCCCAAAGGTCTTTTTCCCTCCGGCCTCCCAACTACACTCTATATGCATTTCTGGATTCGCCCATACGTGCTACATGCCCTGTCTATCTCAAACGTGTGGATTTATTGTTCCTAATTATGTTAGGTGAAGAATACAATGCGTGCAATTCTACGTTGTACAACTTTCTCCATTCTCCTGTAACTTCATCCCTCTTACTCCCTCTTGTAGCAGCAGCAGCAGCAGCAGCAGCAGCAGGAGGAGTAGTAGTAGTAGTAGTAGTAGTAGTAGTAGTAGTAGTAGTAGTAGTAGTAGTAGTAGTAGTAGTAGTAACAACAACATAAGTTAACAATAACAATAATAACATAAAATAATAATAACAATAATAATAATAATAATAATAATAATAATAATAATAATAATAATAATAATAATAAAATTTGGACTCTCACTTTGGGAGAGGAACAGAGATTAAGGGTGTTTGAGAATAAGGTTCTTAGGAAAATATTTGGGGCTAAGAGGAATGAAGTTACAGGAGAATGGAGAAAGATACACAACACAGAACTGCACGCATTGTATTCTTCACCTGACATAATTAGGAACATTAAATCCAGACGTTTGAGATGGGCAGGACATGTAGCACGTATGGACGAATGGAGAAATGCGTATAGACTGTTAGTTGGGAGGCCGATGAGAAAAAGACCTTTGGGGAGACCGAGACGTAGATGGGAAGATAATATTAAAATGGATTTGAGGAAAGTAGGATATGATGATAGAGAATGGATTAATCTTGCTCAGGATAGGGACCAATGGCGGGCTTATGTGAGGGTGGCAATGAACCTCCGGGTTCCTTAAAAGCCATAAGTAAATAAGTAAGTAATAATAATTAATAGAACAGTTAAACATTATTTCGAGTGTTTTTATGAAAATTAATAATAAATAAAATAATAATTATTGTATAATGTTTCAACACTGCATATTATAAAAATACGAGCTTGCATGATATAAAAACTGTTACATGGTTCTTCACATTGTAACAGAGTGTTAAAATAAATATGTTGTAACGTTTCCAAATTATTTAATGGCTTCGATACTCTGAAAACTTTTAATTCAATATGCGGTTAAAACACTCAACAAAAGCATAATCGCAATCAAATTACCACGAAATCTGTAATGGGAAATTCGATATGAAATATCTGCCAGTAGCACTAAATTCATATTCAGGTCTTCTCAAAGTATTATAAAAGCGCGGAATTAAAATATTTCCCAGTAAAAATTAAAAATATAATTTCTATAACGATTTTTTCCTCCTTTACAACAAATATTAGCTCTCTAGCCCTCTTTTACTCCTTTCTTTCCCTCATCTTTCATATTTATTCATTTTCTTTAAAAAGCAAGAGTTTTAACATCGTTAGGATAGATCTTCTGTCAACACCAATTGGACTCTTTAATTTCATAATATAATAATAATAATAATAATAATAATAATTATTATTATTATTATTTTTATTTATTTATATATTTATTTATTTATTTAATCTCACAGAGCTAAGGCCAGTAGGCCTTCTCTCCCGCCCAGCCAGACTCTAATTCTAATTGAATACAATTGCTTACATAGTTATTACATTAATATCTAGACCATAAAACAACATGAAAGAAATAATGAAAGTTGGATAAGTAATGTTAGTGTGACAATAATAAACATTGGTAAGAAATAGTTATAATAATAATAATAATAACAATAATAATAATAATAATAATAATAATAATGAGATAATTTAGATATTTATCTGTGATATATATAACCATTAAACATTGAGAAACCTGAAACAGCTATTATTGTTAACAAGAATTGTTAAAAAAATATCTCGTTAGCCTATTCTTAAATTGGTTTGATGTCTGACAGTCCCTGACATTACTCGGTAGGGAATTCCAAAGTCGAGGAACAGCCACAGTGAAAGAAGATGAATATGAGGATGTTCGGTGGGAGGGAATGGATAATATTGAGGAGTGTTGTGATCATGTGTCTAGGTTATGATGGGTGGATAAATTTTGAAAACGAGACGCAAGATAGACAGGAGTGGAGAAATGCAATATGTGAAAGAGAAGGGAAAGACAGTGGATTTTCCTACGATCTTCTAGACGGAGCCAGGACAACATTTCGAGGGATGGTGTTACGTGATCAGCCCGGCGAATATTGCAGACGAAACGGACGCACATATTATGAACACGTTGTAGTCTCTGCGCCGAAGTAACGCTTAGGTCAGTAAGCAGAATATCACAGTAATCGAAGTGGGGCATCACGAGTGTTTGCACTAACATTTTTTTTTTTTTTTTTCATGGAAAAGGGTAGAAAATTCTTCAATCGCCTAAACGAGTGGATTAATGAGAATACTTTTTTGCAGGTTTCTGCAACTTGAATGTTCCAATTTAAACTTTTATCCATATAAATACCTAGATTCTTTGATTCAGTCCACACCTATGGAGTAACGGTTAGCACGTCTAGCCGCGAAACCAGGTGTCCCGTGTTCGAATCCCGGTCGGGGCAAGTTACCTGGTTGAGGTTTTTTCCGGGGTTTTCCCTCAACCCGATATGAGCAAATGCTGGGTAACTTTCGGTGTTGAACCCCGGACTCATTTCACCAGCATTATCACCTTCATCACATTCAGACGCTAAATAACCTAAGCTGTTGATAAAGCGTCGTAAAATAACCTACTTAAAAAAAATTACTGATTCACTGAACGGAATTTTGGTGCCGTATATTTTAATCGGGGACAAATTTGGTATGGTAATAGTGCTTAACAAACGTGAATGGCCCACAATGATTGACTGTGATTTTTCTGGATTTTAGTTTAAGTTGGAATTTCCGTGTCCATATCCAGATATAATAACTGGACTTAGAAGTTCAGGTCCCGATGGAAGAGATACAGGTTGAGATGGGGAACAGACTAGGGCTTGTTTACTTTTTCGAGTCTGGTTGAAGGTTTCGTACGTACTAGAACTGAAGCTGGGACAATTGGGACTACGTGAAGGCATTGCGATGTCGAGAACGAAATTCAATTGAAACAAATTTCTAAATATACATTATTAAATTCCTTTCCAAAAAAAAAAAAAAAACTTACAGAAGAAAGAAGTAATTTTATTTGAAATGGCAAAATGCGTCACAATTTGTTAAAAAGAAACACAGCCTTAATTGGGGACTAAAATATACAGGGTGTTTCCAAAGTAGTGTTACAAACTTTAAGGGATGATGGCGAAGGGCACGTGTATCATCAGATAAGGAACCCTGGTCCGGAAATGACCGAGTCGAAAGTTACAAGCAAAAATAGTTCTGTGGAACTGAAATAATTTTATTCCTCTGTACACCTTATTTATGTGTATTTATCTGTAAATCTTACACATACTGTATTCATCTGACGTTGTTTACGTTGTCTACTTACAGTATTCCATTCAGTGCGCTGTCTGAGGGATGGGGACAGGAAACTACACTAAAGCAATGCAGATAGCGTAATGTGTAACGAACATGGTCGGTCCTGATATGCACGTCTGTAGACAGCAGTGTATGTGTACAAGTTGCAGTGTCCAGTCGATCAGTCCTAGTGAAATGTAGGAGTACACGAGAGCGGAATAAGCAGACCTGATTTTCGAATACGGATGAGCCAATTGGAACAGTAGACAAGCTCACAGATTGTATCGGGGCAAGTACCCACGTAGGAGACATCCGGCCCATACCATTTTTCCACGACTGTTCCAAAAGTTAAGGGAAGGAGGGCTTATAACTTTCGACTCAGTCATTTCCGGATCATGGTTGCTTATCTCAAATTGATACATGTACCCTTCGCCATCATCCCTGAAAGTTTGTAACATAACCTCGGAAACACACTGTATAATGAAATGACATAATTTTGAAGTACCGGTAGACCTTATCTACTGTATATTTCAAAATTATACCGTATAAATTCAAATTAGAAATTGGAGTTATTTAGAATATACAATTAATTTTAAGTCAATATTTTGTGAAAATGAGATTTTTTTACATATTCTGAAAGCGCAAACAATTCTTTACAATCGGTTAAACGGCTAAAGTCAATAAGACTTCTGACTGGATTTATAGAGCGTTACCAAATGTCCTAAGTACTTTTTGAATCGAGCACACACAGAATAAAGGACTTAAGAATATTTAATACTTTATTCCTTACAAAACATCACATGTTTACTTTCCATGCTTCCCTATTAAAAAGGTCTAACTTGTATTTTAGCCATTTTATCACATACTGATGCCCTTTCCTTTTAAAACTTTAAGCACCAGGTAAACAGTCCTATAATAATTGTTTAAGACCCATTTGGCATTTCTAATAATTTATATTTCTCATTTATTTTGACATGAAAAAGGTCTAATGTTTAATAGTCCCTTCTACTCAGTTTGGGTTCTAGTCTTAAAACGCCTAAGTGCGGCTATTTTTGGAAATAATCAAGAAAATTATTAAATGAGCAACATTACCTGTTTTAGAAGAAATATAAACAAATAATATCCAGGGAAAAAACTCTTAATTAAAAAACTCTATAATTGACACCAATTTCAATGTTTCTACTGCTCTCCTGAAAAGTATAACATTTTTACTTAAGACCTTTTTCCTCCCGGCCACAGACTCTGCAAATCAAGACAAGTCATTATAACATGCACAATAAATATTTGGTTGCTAGGGAAACATGGACAGCAGATGAGCGAAAATTTCAGTATTGTTTATTTTGGCACATATTGTAATAGAAGTAACGACAGAACTACCGGCGTAGCTCAGACAATAGCGCGTTTGCCTATTGTTCCGGAGTTGCGATGGGGCGTGGATTCGAGTCCAGTTTTGGCCGAGTACATGTGTTGGGTTTTTCTAAGATTTTCTCCATCAATTTGTAAGGCTCATGTCAGGTAATGACATGGCGAATCCTCCGTTTCATCTTGCTATCCTCAACTCTATCGAACAAAAAAAGATAACGAGACGTCCTGGGTATTAATGCTATAGTGGTGGCGGCAGGAGTGTAATAATCCTTCTCGTCAATTTTTTTACGGAATGAAGATATAATAATTGGATGAGACTATCGTGACAGAACAGTCGCCAGTTATGAATGAAGATACCGTACGTTGATTCTAATCCCACAAAGCGGGAGCACAGACAATAATAATTTAAATTATTGTTTTTATTTATGGAAACTTGTGAAAGAAGAAAAATAAAAATGAAAGGAAATGTCAGGAGCTTGCTGTATCTCTTGATAAGATAGCATAGCGTTTCTTAAATAATTCCAAATTGCTATTATGCGTCTTCATCAAGAGAAGAACTAGTTTAATGGACATAATTCAACCTTCTGAAAATTAAAATTAAGGTGACATTCAACATTTAATTTTTTTAAGGTGACATGTATTTATCTAGGCTGACGAGTTTACTTCCTTGTTTTGAATTGTAAATTATTTAAAACTAGCGTGTAAGAGGGCCTTAGACTAGAAATAGATTAGAAATGTTTAGTTTAAATGTAGTTCTGTTTATAAGTATGCATAAGGATGTAATTATTTGTCTTATTTGAACTGTTGTATCAGTGAAGCGAGGTGAGTCAGTGAAGTTATGGTTTTACAGTGCAGTGAACAGTTCCGATCAGTGATAATTTATAGGGCCAATGAAATGTGTTCTATAGTGTCAGTGAAATGTGTTACAGAGTGTCAGTGAAATGTGTGCTAAAGTGTCAGTGAAATGCGTCATAGTGCCACTACAGGGAATGAGATGAGAGTAAAGTGAAAGACTATTGAAACTTATGTAGGACCTATAGATAATTATGTAGGTTGTATTGTAAAATTAGGTATTTTATTTTATGTTTTATTATTATTGTGTTAAATTGTATTGTGTATTATTATTGTATTGTGTGTAAAACTGTATATGTGTTGTAAAATTGTATTGTGTATTGTAAATTTTATTGTGTATTGGTTATCATTTTATTGTGTATTGTTAATATTGTATATACCACTGCCACCGGGTGCTTGCCCACTTGCAGTGTAAATAAATACATACATACACATATTGTTAAATTCATGAGTAAGGTAGTGGATTGTTGATGATTGCCCCAACTATTGGAAATCGATCAAAATAATAGGCATCTTGTTTCTGAATATTATCACAGCCACTATTGATTTAATTTTTTGCAGGATTATGCTCCACTTATTGTGGATGTTGAATTAAAGCAGGCAATACTTAGTAATACTGTTTAGCAATATGCTCTCCCCCTTTACGGGAAAGCTTCGTTGTCTTCCCCGTCCGATAATTCATAATCTATTTCACTGAATATCATTAATGTCATTACTAGGCTTCGAGACTTCGGACCCAATAGAGCAGTTCAGTGGGAAATCCGCATAACGGCATAGTGAGTATAGGCCTAGTGGTAAAACGTACAGTGGGTGGGGGTACTGTAGAATGAATGCCAACAAATATGCAAAGGAAAACGCTCTGAATTTGAAGGTTCTGACGAATAATTTGATTTTCATACACACCTATTTTCAAACTGTGTCTGAAACTATTACAGGGTTAGAAAAGTCAGAGCAAGAGATGCCGGAAGCCCTCAAATTAGTTGAGGAAATGACACAGAGAATTAATGAGACACCAAGTACACCGGTTACTGAACGTGTAAAACAGAAGTGGAAATCAATTTTATGTAAAAATAACGGATATGGAGCATTGTGTAACATAAACAGCAAATTAGTGGACATAGAGTCACCCCAGAATAGGATTCTTCGTTTTGCTCCTACCACGTCATGTGACGTAGAGCGCAGCTTTCCACAGTACAAACTTTGGCAGATAACCGAAAAAGATTTACGTTTGAGACACTGAGAATGTATCTTGTAGTACATTGCAATTCGGTACTGCAACTGCACTTCCTAAAGACGACCAATAGGATAAATGAAAAAATTAAAATTGCTACATGTACATAACACTGTGTATAATTAAACACAAATGCTTATAAAAGACAGGAGAATAAATGCTTTTCACATTCTTTTGACATTATCATTGTGTAATGTATATTTACTTTCAGAATGTACATGTGTATGTGTTTCCCCATACTACCGTACTCTACTCTAAATAGCAACGTTGTTACCTCAACACATCTCTATCTACCTGCAGCGAGTCAACAACCTATAGTGCATGCACAGTAAACTTATTGTATCGGGTCCAAAGTCTCGAAGCCTGCTCATCACTATTGGAAGCAGAAGAAGCCCCACAGGATTGCAGTAGCTGTTGGGTTCTCGCCACGGTAAAAAGAGAAGCTCGGCGATGATTTGCGATGACTGAAGACGTCAGAGCGATAATGCGCTTTGCGAGGCTGGCGTCTTGCAAGGAGCGCTCGTAACTCTCCCTTTCTGAGTATTGCACGTCACAGCGAATCTCTGGAAATCCTCGTAGTGGAATAAAAACCGTCGCTGGCACGGAGAGGCACGGGTCTGGACGTTAATATCGATGGAGAACTTTACAAGACATTTCTGTGCTTGGGGTTTTCCTCCTTTCAATTACATCGGGAACTGCAGAAATTGCGGCAAGCTTACTGAGGAACAGAAAATGGGAAGCTCAGTCGTTGCTACGTAAAATAAGAGACTGGCTGTCGAAGTGTCCTCACTGCACATTATAAAGAAAAGAAGATAGGGCTCAATTTTTTATATAACTTAATCACGACATCACATCATATGAAAGTCCAGTGTTGTTACATAGGTATATCGGGAAGTCAGCTGAGTTAGCTTCAGACTGCCTCAAGAGCCATCTTTGCAGAAAGGTACCTTATTCTTCCTCCAGAGATCGAATCCGCTGCGTTTCAGTCTCTTAACTATAACTGTAATTATAACAAGTAGCGAACCTAATATTTCTGGACGTGTTAGTTATGTGTCTCCGTGTTTAATTCTGAGGTGTAATAACGTTAATGCTTACTGGTTAGGGAAATGAGAAAGGGTGCAAGAAGAGGCCACGGCTTTTTACAAGTTCTTTGTCTGCAATCACAAAGAAAGGACATTTGCATAACTTATTATTATTACTCAGTTCGTAATTCATTCAGTTAGTTCACAATTCATTCAGTTAGTTCACAATTCATTCAGTTAGTTCACAATTCATTTAGTCATTCAATCAGTTCACAATTCATTTAGTCAATTCACAATTCATTCAGTTAGTTCACAATTCATTCAGTTAGTTCACAATTCATTCAGTTAGTTCACAATTCATTCAGCCATTCAATCAGTTCACAATTCATTTAGTCAATTCACAATTCATTCAGTTAGTTCACAATTCATTCAGTTAGTTCACAATTCATTCAGTTAGTTCACAATTCATTTAGTCATTCAATCAGTTCACAATTCATTCAGTTAGTTCACAATTCATTTAGTCATTCAATCAGTTCGTAATTCATTCAGTTAGTTCACAATTCATTTAGTCATTCAATCAGTTCGTAATTCATTCAGTTCACAATTCATTCAGCCATTCAATCAGTTCACAATTCATTTAGTCAATTCACAATTCATTCAGTTAGTTCACAATTCATTCAGCCATTCAATCAGTTCACAATTCATTTAGTCAATTCACAATTCATTCAGTTAGTTCACAATTCATCCAGTTAGTTCACAATTCATTTAGTCATTCAATCAGTTCGTAATTCATTCGTTAGTTCACAATTCATTCAGTTAGTTCACAATTCATTTAGTCATTCAATCAGTTCACAATTCATTTAGTCAATTCACAATTCATTCAGTTAGTTCACAATTCATTCAGTTAGTTCACAATTCATTCAGCCATTCAATCAGTTCACAATTCATTTAGTCAATTCACAATTCATTCAGTTAGTTCACAATTCATTCAGTTAGTTCACAATTCATTCAGTTAGTTCACAATTCATTCAGTTAGTTCACAATTCATTCAGCCATTCAATCAGTTCACAATTGATTTAGTCAATTCACAATTCATTCAGTTAGTTCATAATTCATTCAGTTAGTTCACAATTCATTCAGTTAGTTCACAATTCATTCAGTTAGTTCACAATTCATTTAGTGATTCAATCAGTTCGTAATTCATTCAGTTCACAATTCATTCAGTTAGTTCACAATTCATTTAGTGATTCAATCAGTTCGTAATTCATTCAGTTCACAATTCATTCAGCCATTCAATCAGTTCACAATTCATTTAGTCAATTCACAATTCATTCAGTTAGTTCACAATTCATTCAGCCATTCAATCAGGTCACAATTGATTTAGTCAATTCACAATTCATTCAGTTAGTTCACAATTCATTCAGTTTACAATTCATTTAGTCATTCAATCAGTTCGTAATTCATTCAGTAAGTTCGCAAACTATTATTAACATTTAAGCAAATTGAATATAGCCTCAAGTAGGCTACCTCTAGTATTTTCTTCCTTGTGTTATTTCATCTTAATGTCTGTAATTTAAGATTTGGAATTACAGTAAAATGAATAAAATGGAACAAAAACTTCACGTTGACATGCAAGTTGCTGTTGAAGACATTGGCAGCAGAAAGCTGTGTGCTGAATGTTTAATTGTACAAATGATTAACGTAGATGTTTGAACTCGCAACGTGTAGATTTTTATCGATTTCAGCAGCAGACTGCCGACGGAAGCTGTTACGTGCTCCAAGTGTTGATTCCTCTTATGTAATGAGGACGGCTACACAATAGGAGCGGCAGGCAGGAATTTGCTAACTTCAGCTCTAACACTGTTTCAGAACGCCTCGCAAATTATGTGGCTACCAGGTGTTCCGTTGCTTCTTCAACTATAGTTTCAATTACAGTAGGCAGTACTATTATGTGAGTTTACACCTACTCAAAGCGAAGAAGGATTCTATTAAAGATTTCACACTCGTCTGTTTTCTGTTATACACGATTTCGGCCATGTAAATACAAGGTCGTCTCACCGAATTTAGCAGCAGTATGCGAAGGGAATACATTTGACTCGGCTGGGTTTGAACCTGCGATCTGTGGATCCATTGTCTATCAAGAAAATATCTAGACTACCGTGTACAACTCCGCAAAATAGCCAAATAAACACTACCCCTTAGTATTGTCCCAAGTTACTATGGCAAAAGTGGGGTTAGCATTGTACCAAATATATTCATTAATTTGGATTATGCTACTAAGATTTCTTTCAAATCATCCGTCCTCAAGTGAGGTTGACCACTGGGATCCGGAATTAACAAACATGAAAGATAAAGGGAAATGAAACGAGCAAAATAATGATTCGATTTGTACATTAAAACAGAAATTTACGTGTTAATATATAGATGATAGTGTAGAATTTGAAGAGAGGCCTTCAGAATTTCCATTACAATCTTCTGAACCTCATAAAAGGGAATTTTAAAGGATTTAAGGATATTACATGTAAATTTTGGTAAACAACCCCTCGCTCCAAATAGTAAGCCTGTAACATCCCAGTTGTAAAGCGAAATGCCATATTTTTCACTGAGGTATGGAAGACAAGGTACATATTTAGCTCGCTTGTCATCATTTATCTGCAGTGCTTGATTCGTGTCTCGTTCAAAGCAAATCGTAGGGTCTAAGACCATCGCTTTCTGGGTTCTTCTATTCATGGCAATTATATCGACTCTTCTATGAGAATTATCTTGGGACACACAATGAATCTCCTTATGTACTTCCCATCCTAAATGGCTAACTTTAAAATATGTAAATGATAGTAAATAACCTTGTCTGAATCCTGTAATTATTTCTTTCAGATGAGATTTTTAATTATTTTTTTTATTTCGAAGTAATTCTATATCACATTCTGAAGTGATATATATTATAAGAGTGATATTATACCTTTATTGTTACTGAACTTAACGGTATCAGAGTTAACCTGTAATATGGTACCTATTATGTAAATAAAACAGCAGCTCCATGTTGCCATAGCAATGGAGACGCACAATTCGCGCCGCCCGGTGGAGCAGGCAGGTACTTCCAATAATATTTAATATTTAGCACCGCGGGTCGGCCGTAACGTGCCAACGTAGCAGTTTTCATAACTCTGCATTCAGTAGCAGACCAATTAACTACTTGGCTAGTGACGTCAAAGCCCTGGGCGACATAAATTCACTATGAAAAATGATGACGCGACAATCACGTTGCACATTCGGGACAAATGGCATAACAAACACTTTGCAATATCCTACAAACTATGCGGAATGCATAACAGGAAGGGTAAAGAGTCTTCATAGACAATTACGCAGGCTATTCGTACATTCCTTTATTATTCTGTCCATAAACATGTTATTGAATTTCACAAGTCCACCTGCTTTCATTATATGAAGTAGAAACTTAAAGTATTGTGATATCATAAAAAAACTGTATTTCGAGATTTTCTCTTGATTATCTACACTTTTTCATCATCGCTGATAGGCTTCAGAAAAAGTGGTTTTCATCCTACCGACTGTGCTTGTATTTACGATAATATCTCCTCAGCTACTAGACGGATTCTGTTCGTATTCAGTATCTGTGAGTTAATTCATTCTGAAATGATGCACATGAAATGTAATCATTTGCAATGAAAATGAGTAGGCCTTTATCTGAAATTTAATCTAAAATAATTAATATTTATTCGTAATCAGCTTCAGCAGTTTTGAATAGGTGACAAAGTAATAAATTTGATGATCAGAGGGCGGATCAGAGTGACAGGTTCCGTGACTTCATATTACTGATGCAGAGAGCAGAATGTCTCTGTACGTGTTCCCTAGGTACAGACAGTGGGTAAAGAATTATACAGTATGTAGTAGGAACATCATGTTCCGCTTCGCAAACAGGTGGCGTATGCTACTACTAGTGAAAGTAAATGCGAAGTTATTACGTGGGAATACGACTATCCGATAAACTACTCATAGTAGTGGCCTACTGGAAAGAAATATTTACTAACGTGTGAGACGACAGAAATGGTGAACCACACAACAATGGCAATCGTATTTTCTAATGCCATGGATATTTTGTGGCCTAATGGTATCAGGTATAATAATGTATTTCCTTTAGCCATAGATGCTGAGCCCTGTATGATAAAGACGGCCAAGGACACAAAAATAATGTATCCTAAGTTAGTTCACCTAGCTTGATTAGCACATGGACTCCATAGGGTGGTCTATGGCGAATCCTCAGCCTCATCTCGCCAAGTGCCATCCCGCTATCACCAATCTCATCGACGCTAAATAACCTAGTAGTTGATATAGCATCGTTAAATAACCAACTAAAATTTAAAAAATTAAATCCATAGGGTGGCGGAAGTAATTCACTCTTCTTATAGTGACGTCGATAGCTTTATAGGTAATGTTAAGAAAATTTTTCTGAAAGCACCTTCCCGAATACAAAAATTCAATGAAATCGCTCCCGGGTTCCCCTTGCACCAAACCCCATAATAACAAGATGGGGTAGTTGGCTGGACGCTGTCTTCTATTATGCCACATATTATGTTCCAATTGTGAAAGTGATCAATATATTCTACAGAGGCACATGCAATTGAAATAGCAAAATCCCTCATTTCAGTTGATTTTTCGAGCAGTTTAGATTTCATACCACAGAACTTTTGTCACTTACCGAAAGCCATAACGTTGTTACAAACATCTGATTTACACATGCTAAAGACTATAAACATAGTGGGAGAAGTAGGTTATCTGTAAAACTTAAGGAAACCAAAGCCGGAGAAGTTACGAAAAAAGTGAAAGAGGAACTTCAGAATGTGTTAGTAAAAATAATGATTTTTCAATCATGTGTAGTGTGCGAGATGTGTTGCTGCAAAAACAAACACAGCCCTCCAGATCAAACAGTGAAAGAAATATATCAGATATTGATATAAGTTAGTATATTATTCGTATGCACCTATTACGTCTTGCGATGTCGAAAGGAGTTTCTCGCGATATAATTTTTGTTTAAGTGAGAGATGCAGAAACGTTCACTTTGGACAATCTCCGCATGTACATTATTGTCCACTGCAATGCACAGACTACGTAGTATTCACTTTACACGTGTTTTATAACGGAATACAAAATCACATGTACAACACAGTGTACGCATTCTTTTGACACAACTGTACGGACATTGCAGGTACGCGCCCGCTGTGTACTTCTGGAGTCACCGTCTCTGCTACAACATAAACAGACTACAGTAAATGGTGAGTAAACTTGTAAGAACAGTCACTCTGACCCGTCCTTTGGTGATGATATAGGCAGTATATAGAATGAATCGCATTTAATGTCATTAATTTCAAAGGATTATTCTTATAGATATTTCATATAAAAAGTTTAATACAATTTCGCTCGTTTTTGCTTCCTTTTCGAGATAAAAATTGTTTTATACAGTCGGACACTAAAGTCTACATACACCCCCATTTTTAGCATATTTTGCACAACCCTGAATGCACAGATGTTAACGTGAAACTCTATGTCTGCATCCACTTCCATAACAACAAAAACCAAGGCATTCAGACCAGTATCTTGCACTACAAGCTTGTTAGATGCAACTGTTTGTGTTTACTGAAGTACAGAAGTCAACATACACTGCGATTCTTTCGTCAGTTGTAGGAGAGAGGTTCCAGTGAACACAGTGAAATTGGTGCAGTTTGTTGATACAGTAGATGTGTATTACAATACATGATTTGATCGCGTATCATGGATCCAAAAAGAACTGAAATATCAGTGGAGGTAAGAAAAAATATAATTGAGCTCAATAAAAAGGGCTTTCCACTGCGTAAAATTGGGGAAATTGTTAGAAGGAGACATGCAAGTGTCCAAACCGTAATAAGGAACTACAATGATCGAGGAAGTGTAGAAAACAAAGCTAGATGTGGAAGACCAACAAAATTATCTAACAGGGAACAACGACACATCATTAGAAAAGTGAATCCAGATCCCAAAATTACAGCTACGGAGTTGGCGGTAGATGTCGCAAATACTAGTGGAAATATTGTTCATCCCATCACAGTACGAAGACTTCTGAAAAAGCATGAGTTTCAAAGTAGAATAGCAAGGAAAAAACCGTCCATAAGCATTGTAAATGGACAGAAGCGCCTAGAATTTGCAACTCTGCATCGAAGTAAAGATTCCACATATTGGAATACAGCGTCTTTCACGGATGAGAGTAAATTCAACATCTTTCAATGTGACGGAAAGCAAAAGGTGTGGCGTAAAAGGAATGAAAGTTTGAAAAAGAAAAATCTTGTCCCATCAGTGAAGCATGGTGGTGGAAATATTCTTGTATGGGGTTGCATGTCTGGAGCTGAGGTTGGGAATTTCGTATTTATTGAGGACATTATGGATGAATGGAAGTATCTCACCATATTAAAGGAGAATTTGAGACAATCTGTTGAGAAACTGGGACTAGGAACAGACTGGGTGTTTCAGCAAGAAAATGACCCCGAGCATATGGCCAGTGTCGTAAAAGAATGGCTACTTTACAATGTACCAAAACAGTTGCATTCGCCTCCCCAGTCACCAGACATCAACCCAATTGAACATCTTTGGAGAGAACTAAAGCAGAGGAAAAAAAAATAGAAAAGCAAAAACAAGAAGGATTTGAAAGCTGCCTTAGTGAAAGAGTGGAACAAATTTATATCAGCGGACACAAAAAAAATTGGTGGAATCTATGCCTCGACGTTTGGAAGCTGTGATAGGAGCAAAAGGTGGAAATACAAAATATTAAATGGTGCCTGAAAGTGAAAATAATCAAAATGTATGTTGACTTTTGTACCTGAACGGCTTTTCTTTTGTGTGCTTAAGATGTTATTATATGGAACTGTTATTAATAATGCAGTATATATGTTGTTTTTCATTTCCTAAAATGTCTGTTTATGTCACAGAAAGTGAATACATAATATTTTCTTTATTGATTTTGAATTTAAGTGTTATTTTTAGGGTGTATGTAGACTTTAGTGTCCGACTGTATGAAACATTTCATAGCCTGTTTTGGGAAAGCCATTGATTTAATTCCCAATATGCTTAGTTAATTTAAGGGAGCAATGTATTATGATAATAAATGATTGAAAGAATTTTACTTTTGTCCATTAAGTGTAAAGAATCTGAAATCTAAAGAAGAAATTAATAACAAAGTCAAATTCAAAAGAAAGTCATAAGAATTATGTTAAATCTCCCCACCAACACAAGCTGTAGATCTTATTTCAAAACTCTAAACATTCTCACTGTACCATGCATTTATATATACGAGATTTTGATTTGCGTCCATAAACAACTCCAAAAATTTACCAGAAATGAACAAATTCACAATCACTGTACAAGGAGAAGGTCTAATTTGCACCTGTTTGGACACAAAAGTTCTCTTTTTGAAAAAAGTTTTTCCTATAACAGCAGACTTCTTTATAATAAATTACCCGGGTCAATTAAACACTTAAATGCTGATGTTAAATTCAAAAAAGAATTAAAGAAATTTCTTATGGATGGTTGTTTTTATTCAGTACAAGAATATCTTGAATGTTAGTATTTACAGTTATTAAATGTTGTGTTGTAGGTACAGTGGCTCCCATTAATATTCGGTTTGACTGACATGTAAGATTAAAATAAATACACTAATTATTTTCAAAAAAATTAATGAAAATAAAAATGTGCACTATAATAAACTTAAAAGTGTACTCTCCGCCAAATTATATGGAATTACAACAAAATGAAAAACATCTTCTCTGTTACATAAATAAAAATTATAAACATTGTTACATTATTTGTGATATAACATAGTGCCTCATTAATAATCGGTTTGTTCAATTCAATATTTTGTTGAAAACCCCTTTTGCCTCAAAACAGTCCACCAGCGCCTTGGTATGCTCCTGGATAACTCCGTAGTAAATTGGGGAATAATTTTCGTCCATTCTTCCGTTAATCTCCGTTTCACTTCTGTCTTGGAAGTGATAGGAAATTGTTTGATCTTGCGATTAGGTTTCTCCCACAGATTCTCAATCGGATTTAAATTTGGTGGTTGTGTTAGTGTTCGGACAGTTGTATAGAAGCCATAAACGCACTTTTTCATCTGTATGTTTAGGATCATTGTCCTGATAGTACTTGAAACTGTCTTTAATCCCTGGACTCTCTTCACTTCGTTTTAAATTATTTCTCATAATGTCCAAATACACATGCTAATTCATCCTTTTTTCTATGAAAAGTTCACTAACCCCACCTGCAGCCATACAACCCCATACCATGACGTTGTCCGCACCGTGTTTCACTGTTGGCAACAAATTCTTTTTTTTTTTTTCGAGATCTTCATTTTTCTTACGCCACACGTACTGTTGTCCATCCGACCCGAATACGTTAAATTTGCTTTTCATCAACAAATATCACATCGTCCCCCAGTCTCCTCTTTATGGACATGTTCCCTTACGAACTGAAGCCGCCTCCTTTTATTTATTTCATTTATGTAAGGTTGTCTCCTACACACTCTCCCATTAGACCCCTTTTTCCTCAAAACTCTTCGAATTGTTTCGGCACCTACCTGCTTGCTAAACTCCTCACGAACACATGCTGCAAATTTCGTTGCACTTAGCCGAGGATTTTCTTTTATTTTCTTCAGGATGGAGCATTCTTCACATTCAGTTAATTTTTTTTTGCTGCCCTTTTTTTTGGTATGTATTCAATTCTGCCTTCGTTTCTGTTTCTTCTCACTACATCCCCAACTGTACTCCTACTCATACTAATATTCTGGCTATTTTTGTGTACTTTAGCTCCTTTTCGTCATGATAGATCACAAAAGTTGTTTTGTTCCCTTTGCGACCAATTTGACGACCTGCAGATTAATCCAACCTCGCCTGGGCTGTGCACCACGTGTAGACAGAATGATTGCGCGTTCGCTACTGAACCCTACAATGATGTCAACAGAAAACGTGCATTGGATTGAAAGCAAATAAATCAAAACCGAATATTAAAGAGAGTGGGCCTTCATGTTACTTACCGATTAATTGTTATTACATCGTAAATATTAAACTTTCGGTGTAAATTCTTTAACGTTATGTACAAAGTGTTTAAATGATTTATCTGCAACGAAATGCAGGTTCGCTTGAACAGAGAACAAAACAACAATAGCAAAATATTGTAAAACCAATCACGAACCGAATATTTATGGGCGCCACTGTACATATTTATTAATAGTAGGTGATAAAGGTTTCATACATAATTATTAATTCTAGGTTTATTGTGCGAAGATTTGACAATTTTAGTGGTAGTGCTCAATCATTTGTGAGTAAAATACACCATGTTATATATATTAGCATTATTTTGTAAATGTGTATTAGTTTTAGAACTGTTTTTAGTATTAATTTGACGTGTCCAACATCATCCTGTATGATCATTAGGACGAAATAAAATACATACATACATACAACACTGGAATAGACCATTTAGTACAACATTTGTGACAATGACGCCGCTAGAGTGGTCGCAGAACGTTTGTAGAAGGGCGCGATGGGATTTGTTTGTTCTCGGTAATAGAGACTCATGGGTGATGTGAGCTTTGAGATATCGGGCAGTTCTAATAAACACGAGAAAATCCTTGCTGAGTCAATTTCAATGAATTGATTGGAGTCCACATCTGCGACACAAGCGTATGTTTACTTACTCTCCAGCTAGGAGTAAAGGAGTGGGGGGGGGGGGCTTTGTTTGGAGGACCGGTTGCGATGTATCGATTATGATTCGTCGAAGTCTTTCTCAAGATGAAGACCACAAGTTCCGAGAACAGAATCCTTCGTTGTGTTATGCTTCTTTTGTTACATTCCGTAATACTCTTCGATGTAACTTAGGGTAAACTGTACAGTGACTGACCACTTAAGCTAATGAATAACAAAACAATGAAATAGCGGAAAACAGTGGTCACTTATTGAGAGAATTTTAAAGGCATTGGGTCAAGTGAAGATTCAGAAACAAATCAAAATCAATAAACAAAAGAAAAAAGAAAATTTTAATGCAAAGATAAATTAAATAAACACAACAAGTCCACTTTTACAGTTATTGACCGTCTACTGCACAGTTATTGACCACACGCTTATTAGTGATTGACCGTCTACTGCACATTTATTGAATACTCATTTATTAGTGATTGAACAACACATTTTCACAATTTTCACTTTTTTCTTGTCTGTTTCGTTTCTCTTCTTCTGATCTTTCTCATTAAGAACTATTCGCCACCGGCGTAGCTCTGTCGGCAAAGGTGTTTGCCTGCCGATCCGAAGTTTCGTTCGGGCGCGGGTTCAATTCCAGCTTAGGCTGATTACCTGGTTGGGTTTTTCCGAGGTTTTGCCCAACCGTAAGGCAAATTTCAGGTAATCTATGACGAATCCTCGGCCTCATCTCGCCAAATACCATCTCGCTACCATCAATCCCATCGACGCTAAATAACCTCATAGTTGATACAGTGTCGTTAAATAACCAAGTTAAAAAAATAAGAAAAGAACTCTTCTCGCTGCCTTTTCTTTCATTTCTTATTCGCTTCCTTTCTTCTCTTGCCTCTTCTTCCATTTTTCTCTTTTGTGCCTTATCAGAAGCAAGTGTGTGTCATTTCTCTGATGTTATTACAAATGGCTTCACCCAGCACTGGACGAGGACCGAAGAACACTTTTCCTTCAACGGGATATTTGTTTCTGGACGCTAAGATTGCTTTTAGGACACCAAACTTCTTGGCAGCTTCATTTAAATCAAATCCACTGTGGACAGGTTCTGTAGCGTTTCGTAAAGCTTCCCCTGTATAATGCACTTTACCTGGCTTAGGCATTATAATATAGTATCAGTCCTGTAAAAATCCCCATCATTTAACCGATAACATATATAGAATTGAAGCACATTGGTCATTATTCTAACAAATAATTTATGAACGACCAATCACTGTAGTTTGCGGACATACACTTTATAGTGATTGACCACGGGGCATTTTTATGTCATATAAAAACTTTTACAAAATAATATTCTGTGGACGGAAACCTTATACCTTTTCTCACACTGTGAGTGTAAAAACGAGCACCAGAATTTATGTATCCTTTGCAGAATAAATAAATTATTGCGTGCATTATTCTTAGCAATTTCTCTAGTTACTTACACTTGTTTAGGTTCAGTTGCATTTCCAATCGATTTCAGTCCTCTCAGACAACAGACACTAACTCAGTGGGATGAACAGCGACAACTAACCACAAATAAGGGTTGCTACTAGAGGTATATGCAGCAAAAAGTGAAATCACGATCGTGGTTTCTTCACAATATACTTGAAAAAAGGAACCGGTCAATCACCGTATACTGGTCAATAACTACCTAGTTTACCATATATTGATATTTGATCTTCAGTTCCACGAAATACTCACCGGTTTTGCTTAGATTTTCTTTTGTCGAATGCGGTAGAATTTTGTATATATATATATATATATATATATATATATATATATATATATATATATATAGTACTATTATTTTGCGTTATATTTTGAGCAGAGAGTTTATTTTTGTAATATAATATTACACTTCAAACAACTTAGCGCCAATTTACACAAATACAATATATTTTCGTTAACGTCTTTATTCAGTTGTTACAATCTATTATTGCATGTGAGTTTCCTTTTGAAGATAGGTATTGGAGAATTGATTTATATCCACGAAAATGTATGAAACATCTAAATAATATAATTTTTATATTTACATCGTCGTCTACAACACAAATTAACAAGATACTTATTTAAAGTATACAGCATACTAAATACAATAATAACATATTAAGACCTTTTTCCTCCCTGCCACAGGTTTGTAGTTTCAGTACTCCATATGACCAGAAATAATGCTCAACAATAAACACCTTCTCTATTGTGAGAACCATAATTCCAGAAACCAACACAACACAACACTCAATTCACAATACGTCAAACTATCAGCACAATCTAGTAGGCCTATATACAGTCATGAAGCTCTATACGTAGCAAATATGCATCCATAGATAGTTACTAACCACTAGGATCGCTACTATCGCCTTATCACAGACAATGCGAAATAGTATCTGCACAGTCTATTGTTCCTAGTACCCTCACAACTCAAGCTTCGTGACTGTATACACTGGACTGTGCTATTAGGCTATAAATATACAATAAACAAATATTTCGTTGCTAGGGAAACGTAGACTCAGATGAGCGATAATTTTAATACTGTTTGTTTTGGCGCATATCGTATTATTATTTAATATTTTCATCATCAGCATTAATTTTATTATTATTATTATTATTATTATTATTATTATTATTATTATTATTATTATTATTATTATTATTGTTGTTGTAAAGATGTAAGTTTCGCCGTATGATAATTATTCTCACAACGGAAGTGAATGTTGGACCAACGAGTCATACACAAGTTACTGAAAAGAGCTTCTTATTCACTACTCATATAAAATAGAAGTATTGTAATGTTGTAACATTTTATGTTCAAACTTTCACGGAAATATGCAATATCAATAACATACTTGATGTCGGGAAACTGATTTTCTCACAGAGTCCGTTTATCTGATTCATACCGCAATTACTTCTGAATTATTGAACTAATTTTGTTCATATTCAGAGCGTACGACTAAAATATCCGAAATAATACATGTCGATTCGGAGTTGCGCTCGGGTGTGGGTTCGATTCTCGCTTGGACTGATAGTTGGTTGGGTTTTTTTCCGAGATTTTCCCCAAACGTAAGGCGAATGTCAGATTATCTATGGCGAATCCTCTGCCTCATCTCGCCAAATGTCCACACCTGTGGAGTAACGGTCAGCGCGTCTGGCCGCGAAACCAGGTGGCCCGGGTTCGAATTCCGGTCGGGGCAAGTTACCTGGTTGAGGTTTTTTCCGGGGTTTTCCCTCAACCCAATACGATCAAATGCTGGGTAACTTTCGGTGCTGAACCCCGGACTCATTTCACCGGCATTATCACCTTCATATCATTCAGACGCTAAATAACCTAGATGTTGATACAGCGTCGTAAAATAATCCAATAAAATAAATAGATAAAAAATCTCGCCAAATATCATCGCGTTATCACCAATCCCATCGACGCTAAATAATCTAGTAGTTGATATAGTGTCGTTAAATAACCAAGGAAAAGGCATAAAACAGCGATTCTCTGAAAATCCGGCGTGGTCATTAGTTTTCATAAGTTAATTATTATATACCATCTGATAAATGAAGCGGTAACGGTGTTACGTTATAAAAGACGTGTTTGCTTGACAAATCAGTTGTTACATAATTATGTTCAACGCATATCATATATAGTTTATATATCTATATAGGCCTATGAATAATTTTAAAAAGTAATGTAAGCTACCTTTAATTGTAAGAAAAAAAATTGTAATGGCAGGATTAATGAAAAAATAGTAGAGTCAAAATTTGATTTCTTTTATTAAAAAAAATAATTATTACGTACCTAAAGAATTATGTCTCGAATTGAAGATTTCTTCAGGCAATAATTTGAGTACTTAGCGATATGTACATGAATTACTTCTTTGAAATTAACGTAACCATGGCCGTTGCGGGAAAATAACAAAAAGAGACTAAATTCCTGCAAAAAATCATTTTCTATAGACCAAATTGAAAATTATACTCGAACATATCGTTTGTAGCTACAAATGATTTAAAAATTGGCACGGACGATTGATTAGACTAATTATCGGTCGATTTTCACTTGCCATAAAATAATTTTTGTTACCAAGGAAAAATGTTCACAAATAAAGAATGCTCCATGGTTGTGAAACTTGGACTCTCACTCTGAGAGAGGAACATAGGTTCAGGGTGTTTGAGAATAAGGTGCTTAGGAAAATATTTGGGGCTAAGCGGGGTGAAGTTACAGAAGAATGGAGAAAGTTACACAACACAGAACTGCACGCATTGTATTCTTCACCTGACATAATTAGGAACATTAAATCCAGACGTTTGAGATGGGCAGGACATGTAGCACGTACGGGCGAATCCAGAAATGCATGTAGAGTGTTAGTTGGGAGACCGGAGGGGAAAAGACCTTTAGGGAGGCCGAGACGTAGATGGGAGGATAATATTAAAATGGATTTGAGGGAGGTGGGGTATGACGATAGAGACTGGATTAATCTTGCACAGGATAGGGACTGCTGGCGGGCTTATGTGAGGGCCGCAATGAACCTTCGGGTTCCTTAAAAGCCATTTGTAAGTAAGTATAAAGAATGCTCTACAGCTTTCCCTTCAACGACCTCTTTTCCCAGTACTGTTGGTTACTTGACAAAATATATTTAGAATCTCGTTCTAAACCACTAACTAGCATCTCTATCACTATTAAATACTATTTTTATAACCAGAAAAATGTCAGCAGTGATAGCAATATAGGAATAGCTACTTCATATTGCTTTTTAAAAGCTTCATTACATAACATCTAACACAACCGTAAAATTTATATTCAATTTTTTGGAATTAAAAGAAGAGTGTCTTCTTATTTGAGTTCACAGCAGGTCACACGATTTCAGACCTTTGACATCGGAGTAGTCTGAGTGAGACTCGTGACCCGGCACAGCAAGGGCGTGGGTTCGAATCCAGCTTTGATTACCAGGTTCAGTTAGAATTCAACTGTAAAGTGAATGTCAGATAATCATAATGAATCCTAGGTCTCTTCTCGCTAAAATATCATTTCTTTGTTACTATTTTAATCAAAGCTATATAATCTCGCAATTGATACAGCGTCGTTTAACAGCAGACCAAAAATTATATGAACTCATTTATCCATGTCACAGTTGAAGTTCAAGAAACTGAACTGTGGACGGAAATATCAATCGCAACAGAATTGCTGAGAAACATGTATGACGTCACCCTCATGATACCGATTTTTTTTTTTTAAGTTCTCAGAAATATAAAACAGCCACTTACAGTAAATCAGCACTTCCATTTTGTAGGTTACAATCAATATATTTGATTTATTATTCGCCATTTCTCGCTTGTTATGGCAGACTTATCTTGTTATTTTATGTCTATTCGTGGAAGTTCAGAAAATAGTGCTGGTGCTTTAAGTTTAATAGCAGAGGCTACGTTCATTTTTTATTAACCTAATGTCGGTGTAGATGTTCGAGTATTATTATTATTATTATTATTATTATTATTATTATTATTATACTTACTGGCTTTTAAGGAACCCGGAGGTTCATTGCCGCCTTCACATAAGCCCGCCATCGGTCCCTAGCCTGTGAAAGATTAATCCAGTCTCTATCATATCTCACCTCTCTCAAATCCATTTTAATATTATCCTCCCATCTATGTCTCGGCCTCCCCAAAGGTCTTTTTCCCTCCGGTCTCCCAACTAACACTCTATATGCATTTCTGGATTTGCCCTTACGTGCTACATGCCCTGCCCATCTCAAACGTCTGGATTTAATGTTCCTAATTATGTCAGGTGAAGAATACAATGCGTGCAGTTCTGTGTTGTTTAACTTTCTCCATTCTCCTGTAACTTCATCCCTCTTAGCTCGAAATATTTTCCTAAGCACCTTATTCTCAAACACCCTTAATCCCTGTTCCTCTCTCAAGTCCAAGTTTCACAACCATACAGAACAACCGGTAATATAACTGTTTTATAAATTCTAACTTTCAGATTTTTTGACAGCAGACTAGACGACAAAAGCTTCTCAACCGAATAATAACAGGCATTTTCCATATTTATTCTGCGTTTAATTTCCTCCCGAGTGTCATTTATATTTGTTACTGTTGCTGCAAGATATTTGAACTTCTCCACCTCTTCGAAAGATAAATCTACAATTTTTATGTTTCCATTTCGTATAATATTCTGGTCACGAGACATAATCATACACTTTGTCTTTTCGAGATTTACTTCCAAACCTATCTCTCTACTTGCTTCAAGTAAAATTTCCGTGTTTTCCCTAATCGTTTGTGGATTTTCTCCTAACATATTCACATCATCCGCATAGACAAGAAGCCGATGTAACCCGTTCAATTCCAAACCCTGCCTGTTATCCTGGACTTTCCTAATAGCATATTCTAGAGCAAAGTTAAAAAGTAAAGGTGATAGTGCATCTCCTTGCTTTAGCCCACAGTGAATTGGAAAAGCATCAGATAGAAACTGGTCTATACGAACTCCGCTGTAAAATTGGGAACTGTTACAAAGTTACAATGATCGGTAGAAAGTTACCCCACATGACTGTACCACCACTACCACCAATACTAAACACTTTTCTGTCTTACTTTTAAGATTTTTTTTATTTTTAGATTCTTAAGAAGCGCAAATCATTTAAAACTTCCAAATTCCCATGGCAGGCTACCTCTTATGACAACATAAGAAAAACGCAAGATAAGAAACATACTCTCTTCCTATGAATGGAAAATAAATGCCCACTTACTTACTGGAATTCTAATCAAATCCGCAATGTTTGGCCTGAAATGCTGCCAATTCAGTTACAGTTATACATCTGATTTAATTAAGGTAATTGAGTAATTTACGATTTCAAATTTTCTTTGTAGAACGCACCTCATGCGTCTTCTAACAATCCACAGGAAACGTCCTGCTCTTCAACGCAAACTGATCGCCTTTTGCCGATAACAAACATGTTAGGAATGTTGATGTTTCGTCAACTTCTGGTTACAAAATTGCTAGACCGATGTCACAACAAGCTGATACACGTACTACACTTCCCGTGTAAATATCTGCAGCTTGGTCAATGTACCGTACAGTACACTCAGAAATATTTTTGGAACAGACGAGGAGAAAGCGTCAGCTAATAGCGACTGCTCCTGAGGGGACGAGAGTTATCAGATGAAGCCGTCACTGTCCGTCCTCGTACATTTCAGCTTCCAGACATCGCTTGTCCGTCCGGACGTAGCTGTCGCCGGGTCTCGCAAATAAAAAGGGACCGAATTTAAACCAATATTATCTCACTCAATAATATAAATGACCGGTAAATAAATTATAACAAAAAAACTATCTGTAGTAATGTCACGAGAGATCTGAGATTTATCTGGGAAATCTCAGACCTCGAGTGACATTTATTAGGACTATTTCGCGAATAAAATAAAAATTTAAATAATATATCCATAAAATTCTATCACAAAATGTTAATAATTGTATATTAACGAATACTTAAGCTATTCAGACATTGTGAAGTTGAAATACTCGTAGATGAATATCGATTACTGCAATAAAGAAATTCGATATTATTATTCAGTAATGCCAATTGCGAAAAGCGAAATACAGGTTTAACAATGTTAATTACATGTACTGCACTTTTCTCTTATTATTATAACATAAATACATTTTCATTATCTGCTGAAATCATAATTTAATTTAACAGTAACAATTGGGACAGCTATATACCAATGCTTATGTATTCACAGCGAGACATGCTGCTACACAGTGAAGCCATCTCTGTATAGATAGGCCTAATTAAAACACGAATTTTATTACGCAGTTTGATGAAAGACCTTATTATTACTATGCAAGGTCTTTGGGTTTGATATGTGATGTTACATAAATTTGAACATCTGACTTTCTATTAATTGTTTCATTTCATTCACAAAATACAAATTTTATAGGCTACAATTATAGATTAAGTTACCTGTGGGAGCAGGACCAATGTCAGCTGTGTCTTATTTCGACCGTTACAATCAGTGCTACACGAAAGCATTTTTTATAGCTCGACAAACGCATTCTCGCTGTAGTGTGTGACGGAACTAAAGCTGCATCTACACAGTTCAATATTCCAATGGCGTATGCGTGGAATCTGGGAAGAATATTGAAAGAATCAAGTTTAAAAGGTACGTTCAATTAAGATGCATGAAGATTTTGTGTCTACATGGTGCGCCGTTTTGAACATCGTCTTCACTGCGTTAATATATTAATTAATATTAAACATCAATCTTGCATTCATTGTCTTGAAGTTGAAAGAAAAGTTTAACCATGTAGTTGCATCTTAATGTATTCACGATCATCAATTTACGGGGAAACAGTTGGCGACAACGACTAAACAAAAGAACGACCATGCGATAAATTGATAGTGATAAATCTAGCTGCAAAAATTATCGCAAAGTGTGACTGTGATTGATGGGAATTCAAAATTTCATTACACTTCATTGGTCGAAAATGGAATGACGTCATATAAACGAAATAGTTCTCGTAAACTAATCAAATTCTAAAATTACACCTTCTATTATATAGACCTAAGTCAAACAGTCCGCTATGGCCAATACTAGGAGATGCTCGTAATATTCACAAAACAATTTTGTAGAATGACAAATAAAGGTTTATAGGTAGTTTTTTATAATATTAAATTCCTTTTGTGTCATAATTCAAATTTTTGTCATATTTTGGCATTTTAGGGCATACGTGCACGCATATTTCTAGAGATTTTGGTCATACAATTCCGAGCCTACTCGTTAATGGTCGTCCTTCGCCAGTCTAAGGAATCCCTGACACAGCCAGTAACAATAATTTTCGTACGTCCCTTTTGAAGTAAAACAGGGAAATTCAGAAAAACCTTCAGCCTCCTATTTTATTCACCACAAATATCACTCCAGTCAGCTGCGAAGATCAAACCAAACTTTTTACAATACCAAAACTATACCTAACTTTATCCGTAAATTGTATGACTTCAGTAAATGTTTGTAAATAAGTTAATGCAAAAACTGACATATATTCAATTCAATTCAATTTATTTGGCCATTAGACATACAGTTTTAGGCTTCGTCAGAATACATTGAAAAACATATAAATATATTTTTAAAAACACTAATAAAAGAAACAGTAAAATTTAAATAATACAATGAAAACATGAAATAATTTGAAACTTTTAAATTAAAGAAAACTAACTAAATTGCAATTAAACTTATTTATTAAAATACAATTTCATACGAATTTGTGTTGAAAAACTCAGCAACAGAATAAAAAGGATTATTTAATAACCAATTGTAAAATCTAGTTTTGAAGCTATTGATTGGTAATTTATAATATTGACTGGGGAGCTTATTATATAATTTCATCCCCATAATTAAGAAGTTTGTGTTGCTCTTGTGTAATCTACAATATGGAATATTAATTTGTTCACTATTTCTAATTTCATGATCATGTATATTGGCCACTAATGAATAATTGTCGATATTTTGTCGAGTGTAAAGTACTAGATCATATATGTACAAATTTATGATTGTCAAAATCCGTGATTGTCTGAAAACTGGCCGACAGTGTTCCAGATAGTTTGATTTACATAAAATTCTAATGGCTTTCTTTTGTAAAATCAAGACGCTTCCAATTTTGGTTCCATTTCCCCAGAAAATTAGGGCATATTGGATTATCGACTGAAAGAAAGAAAAGTAGGCACATCTTAAATAATTTTGAGAAACGCAAGTCGTTAACTTCTTTAACAAATATAAAACTCTTGATAGCTTTGTGCATATGTATAAGTTATACCTATATTGAATTCGCCCCTAATATTAGTCTACCATTACGAAAATCAGTCTGTGAAAGTGAAAGAAGTATTAAAAGACACAGCATTAATTGTATATATTTTTAAATTCCAAAGTAAAAAATATTCCTCAATATTTCCTAAAGACTTCAAAGTATCATGCGGTAATAGAAAGAAAATTATTCTGAAGCATCTGACAGTGTTAAATGTGCCATAGACTTCATCGTTTTTAAGGGGCTCCAATTATATCTGAAAGACCTCTTTTCCTTTGTGGAAAACCTCATATTAAAATGTAGAAAGTTTTTTTCAGTGTGCGAATTAAAATATCAGACATTTCTAATTCATACAAACAAAAATATTTTGTTTCAAATGAAAGATATACAATACGAGAATAGAGAAACAAAAGAATACTGCACAAATTAACAAAGACTTCCTTTTGCTACATAATATACAATCCCCAGTTCTAGTGTTACTGAGGCAACGGTAAAAATATTCCACGCGTGAGGAAACAAATACAAAACTAAAATAAAACTGTGGAAGCGAATGGATACTGCCGAATTTTCTGTTAACAATCTACTATCAGACCAGGAAAAAGTCTTCAAAAACGATTCGATGGCGTCATAAATAGTTTCGAGAATATATGGTAAATAATACATACGGGCTATTCCATATGAAATCGATCAGTAAAAAACCTCGCATTTTTTTATACTCTAATTGTTTCCCTAGTTATACAAGGTGCTGAGGAGAGTACATTTTCAAAAATATACTATCGAAAGTCAAACGGTTTTCGTACTATTGAGCGACAAATTTAGCGTATTTTATAAAAACAAGCCTCTTTCAGCGCTCAGAACTCTGGAACCATTTACTGCAGAACATTGAACGGGAGCTTATTTTGAAGCTGACATTTGGTAGGTTATGTTATGAAGTAATCCTTATTTTTATTGTACACAGAGAGACAGATAATCTGATTTTACTTACTTTTAGGCTTTTTGCCCATTTCTAAAAATGTAAAAAAAATATTGAGAAAAAACCTTGCATTATTAAGAGGAATTCGGCAATAAGTTTCGAGGGTATTAAATAAATCATTTTCACACGCCTGGACTTGAAAGGCGCAACACAGCTCGCACTGGCCGAGAGATGAAGATAAGCGGGCATTGGGTCTCATTTTACTCCTGTGTTTATGAAAACCTGTGATAAAGCTAGCCCAGCTATGCGCTACTAGACCAAACATCACGTGTTTGTCTCCTGGCCTTGCTTGCCTAGGCTAGCTCCCGCCTCACAGTCAGCTGGTTAGTTCACGCGCGTACTATTTATTTTCTTTATTTGATTTTTGAATACTTTCTTATTAACGTTGCACCAGTAAAAAATACGTGTTTATTTGTACTTTCAATGCGGAATCTAACCATCTATTTTAAAAATATGTCTTAATTAAGAAATAGTTAAATTTCTCCATTTCCATAAAAAGTAAGAAAACCTGTTTACATGTCAATATAAACTTTAACATTTCAGCATCAAAATAAACCATGATTTTGATCATTGGGTGAAAGGGTTTCGGAGCCACAACAGTTTAAAGTTGCTAATTTTATTAAAATACGATAAATTAAAATAGTTTTAATTTAAACACTATTAAGTTCTGATGCCTCAAACTTTGCACAAAGCATTGTATCACAGTTGTCCAAGGACAGAAAAAGTTTCATTGTATTTAAAAATTGGAAGGTCTATTTTCTCTATATTTCGGTCGATTTGAGATGGAATAGCCAATACACAGGATTATTCAAAAACTTATGTTACAGAAGAATATAGTAGACAGGGGGTACTAAAAGAAACATTTTTCATTAAGCAATGTGTCCTATCTCCCACTGGTGGCTGTTAGGCAATTATTCGTATAAGAACCAATGGCTTGGCTCTCCGCTGACTGGGCTTTCAATGAAAAACGGACAATGACACATAACAACTTGTCATTACAAAAGACCTTGGAAACGACACCCCCTTTCTTGTAAACAATACTGGCATCGCCGAAACACTGACTGCCGCATCCGTTGAAATATGTCAGGTGTAGTAAGTATGCTACGGGTATTATAGGCACCGACAATCCGTGGAAGAAAATCATCGACCTGGTCTACAGGCGTGGCATATACAGACGTGGACAAATTATTAGACTAAATTAAGTATATGTGCAACAAAGCTTTTATTTATTGGCAGAAATAATGAACAAAAATGTATTTTGCACAAAAATAATGGACAGAAAATTGAGTCTGGAGGTTACTAATATTTTGTGAACATTCCCTTATTCTTTATTAACACGCTGATTTTGTCAGGGATGCTGGAAACCAAAGTTTGACACTTTCTTTGAATATCAGCATCATTTAGCCAGATATCAGACATTGCTTAAATGAGTCCATATTTTGTTGTAAGCCTCTTTTTGTTCACTCTCTTCTTCAGTATAGATCACAGATTTTCAATTTCGTTCATGTCCGGTCTTCTTGCAGGCCATGGGAGATCAGACTGTTGAATATCTTCTCGCTAAAACACTAGTAATACCAACACAGCTAGACAAAATATACTTAACTATTGTAAAAATATACTAGAAGGTGTAAACGATCATATTTACAACAATAGGGACTTTGTGAATTATACTGATAGTTGATATGACGAATTATATTATGTTTCCAAGAAAAACGTTTTAGTCTAATAATTTGTCCACGTCTGTACTAGGGCATTCAGATATCCCCACAAGAAGAAGCCAAACGGATTAAGATCTGGCGATCTTGCTGGCCATGGAACGGGATCTTGATAACCAATTCATCTATCACCAAATGTTGTCATCTGCTGTTGCGTTGCCGCAAGACTGACGTACGCAGGAGCTCCGTCATGCTGGAACCAAATCCTGGTGCGTACTGCAAGCGGTAGCATTTCCAATATAACGGGCAGGTCGTTTTCCAGGAAGTCCCTGTAATTTTCTCCCTTTAGGCGATTTGACATCACATGTAGACTTAGAAAATGACGCATCAATACCCATAGCAAGAACAAACAATCACAAGATGGCAAACAACCACAACACTAAAATGTGTAGCGCCGTATCGGTGCGAGATAGGACACACATTGCTTAATGAAAAATGTTTTAGTATCCTCTATCTACCATATTCTTCTGTAACATAAGTTCTGAATCACCCTGTATAAATGTTTACTCCAGGCACAGAGAGTGGTTAAAACGGAATTTATACATTTAGTATCCGATTATTATGTATGTTTTTTTAACTTGTTAATTTTATCGCGATAGTTATCTACTCGTAGCGTCTGAGTGAAACGAAAGTGATAATGCCAGCGAAATGAGTCTAGAATCCAGCGCCGAAAGTTACCCAGCACCGTACTAGTTGGATGACAGTTCACTGCTGAGGCATGTGGATGTGAGGCCCGTAATCTGCTGGTAGGCTTTGGCACTGAATGGGCTGTCGCGCAAAGCAGCTGCTGCTGCTACTGCTACTTATTTATGGCTTTTAGAGAATCCGGAGGTTCATTGCCGTCCTCACATAAGCCCGCCATCGGTCCCTATCCTGAGCAAGATTAATTCCGTCCCTAACATCATAACCCACCTCCCTCAAATATATTTTAATATTATCCTCCCATCTACGTCTCGGTCTCCCTGAAGATCTTTTTCCCCTCCGACTTCCCAACTAACACTCTATTTGCATTTCTGGATTCGCCCATACGTGCTACATACCCTGCCCATCTCAAACGTCTGGATTTAATGTTCCTAATTATGTCAGGTGAAGAAAACAATGCGTGCAGTTCTGTGTTGTGTAACTTTCTCCATTCTCCTGTAACTTCATCCCTCTTAGCCCCAAATATTTTCCTAAGCACCTTATTCTCAAACACTCTTAACCTATGTTCCTCTCTCAAAGTGAGAGTCAAAGTTTCACAACCATACAGAACAACCGGTAATATAACTGTTTTATAAATTCTAACTTTCCGCTTTTTTTTAGAGCAGACTGGATAATAAAAACTTCTCTATTGAATAATATCAGACATTTCCCATATTTATTCTGTGTTTAATTTCCTCCCGAGTGTCATTTATATTTGTTACTGTTGCTCAAAGCTATTTTAATTTTTCCACCTCTTCAAAGAATACATTTCCCATTTTTATATCTCCATTTCGTACAATATTCTGGTCACGAGACATAATCATATACTTTGTCTTTTCGAGATTTACTTCCAACCTATCTCTTTACTTGTTTCAAGTAAAATGCTGATGTTTTCCCTAGTCGTTTGTGGATTTTCTCGTAACATATTCACGTCATCCGTATAGACAAGTAGCTGATGTAACCCGTTCAATTCCAAACCCTCTCTGTTATCCAGGACTTTCCTAATGGCATACTCTAGAGCAGAGGTGGCGAAAATGTAATCGTGCGCCGAGCCACTGTGTAACTTGCAATGTGCATAGCACCTATGGAGGGAGGCGGACACCCGAAGGGGAAGTGAAGCAAGTGTCTGACTTATTAACGGATTTTCATTTTCCTTACGTCAAGCACTTAAATATAATTTTATACAGTACAAGGCTACAAACTATGTTTAGTACGTGTAACGAAGAAAGAAATGAACAATATCATAACCTAAAATTAACTGTCTTCAGAATGTCTCTGCGACAGAGTTTCAAAATCAGGAATTATGTCACTTACTGCCAGTCGTAGTTGATCACGAAGGTATTTGTCTGTCAGTCGTGATCTAAATTTGGTTTTTACTATTTTCATTGTTGAAAATAATGTTTCACGAACGTAAGTTGTAGCGAACATGGCTTCAACAGAGCAAGCGAAAGAACGAAGCTTCCGATATTTATTTTTTGGCAAAGATTTGAAAGTTCAACATTTGTCAAGTCCTTACATCTAGATTTCATTTGACATCACATAGTAAATCTGTGAGTTCAAATTGAAGATCTAACCGCATTATTCGTACATCTGCTGAAAAAGGGTCGACGTACAGCGATGATGATGATGATGATGATGATGATGATGATGATGATGATGATGATGATGATGATGATGATAACAATAACACTTAACCTTTTAATGTTTCATCGGTAACATGCAGTAGGTATAATGCCGTTTTATGTTATACAACCGTTTTCCTCGTAATACTTGTGAACAAATCATACATTTAATATTCTCATCATATTGACAGCAAAAAAATGCGTCCTCCCATCCTACTTGGAACTTTCGTACATTGTTTCGAGAGAGACATATGCCACTCGCAGGTCAGAGACAAAATACAAATGGAACGGAGTTTGACTCCAGTGAGTGAGATGGCGGAGAGTGGCGGAGGTTAGAAGCAAGCGAAATGCACAGCTATCACTGCGAGCCACAATGTCTCGCGAGTCACGTTCTCGCCACGGCTGCTCTAGAGCAAAGTTAAAAAGTAAAGGTGATAGTGCATCTCCTTGCTTTAGTCCGCAGTGAATTGGAAAAGAAGTAAACATAACACCAATGGAAAAGTCCAGTCCACATTTTTTGTTAAAGAATACACTTATATCCCTTCCATACTGCGTAGACATTACTCAGTCTGTTTTCATGTGGACGTCGTGTTCACATCAGCCTGGACGTAGCGTGCGTGGGGAGGCTGGCGCTTCGCCTTATAATTGGGCGCTTGCATAGACTCGCCGCCACACGATAATGGCGCCACTGCTGCGTCGACAGCGCAAATAAGCCGCGGAGAGCATGTGGCGTGGTGTTGACACAATTCGATGCTGCAGGTGTAATTTTATGATTACTCTGCGGCGACCCCATCGTGACAGACTTCCTGTTTGCAGCGTATTGTCACTCAGTCTGGATGCACCGCACACAATGTCACAACACGGTGTACATGTGTTTCTACATCTACTGTATATTTACAGTTGTAAACCACTTGTTACTCAAGCCTTAAAGGACGGGCATAATTCCACATTTCTCCCCTTTAGGAATATAGCAATAGACTATTCTACGTAAATCATATTTCTGATAGATAAATCATTCCATTTTCGGCCAACGAAGTGTAATGAAATTTTTAATTCCAACCAATCACAGTCATACATCGCGATAATTTCTGCAGCTCGATTTATCAACAGTAATCTCACTAGATGTTTTGATTTACCTAGAGAAAATCAGAACTCGAGTGGGATTTAATTGACTGTTACACGATTAGAATGAAGTATATAAAGATTAGAAGTAACGAAGTACTTCAATACAATAAAATATTAATTGGCTTACGAAAATACAACTGTCTTCAAATGTATTATTGTACCATCTCAACATTACGCTAGATGGCAGTAGTGTTTTATGATTATGTTTTCTTGTTATCAGTTGTGCCAACTATGGAATCTTCATTGAAGTCTATGGACGGTTACTAGTCAAGAAGGCTTTGTTGATTCAATTTCATTTTTATTAAAACAGTTGCATTCCACTTCAATCATCCAGATCCCAGTAATCAACGTCACTTGACAGATGATTTTCAATAAATCTTAGTATCAAACAACCTCTGATACGTGACTATCCATAATATATAGCAGAAGCTATAACAAAATAACCTAAATAATATAAAAAAGTGTTAGAAAAGTTTTAATTAGGGATGATGAAATAAACAAGAAACGTTTTAATTAACGATGATGAAATAAAAAATAAACACGAATAATTTTAAAAGAAACAATTATTGAAAGTACAATTTTCAAATTTGAATGTTTTAGTGGTTGGTGGTTCAGTTGATGTTATATTGGACGTGTGCGTAAAAGAAGTGAACTCGTTGATGTACACGGTGTATCCCTCAACTTAGTCAGGATTTCCGAATGGTGCTCTTCATATATGACCAGCAGGGAACGGATTTATATGGACTAAAAATATATGAAATATGTAAATATATATGTAGTTATTTTTACCAAAATATGGAATTAAATATGGATTTTTACCAAAATATGGAATTAAATATGGACTTAAAATTATAAAAAAATGACTATGTACGTTAAATATTGGTACATTTTAATCAAACTAAACAAAAAATATAATGGACGTACCTTATCTTCCAATGTAGTTTCAACAAAACACAATTTTTATTGTCTGTTACCATAACAATAGGTTACAAACATTTCTTTCAAGTGCTGAAAAGTGAATCTTCTTCTATTGTCTCTGAGGATAGATTTATACTGACTAAAAGAGCGTTCGACGTCACAAGAAGTAACTGGTACATAATTCAATTTCACAATGTCTGCTGGGGATAAGTCCAAGTTAATCTTCACTGTTGATTCACCACTCATCACAGCAACAACCTTTTGTAGTTCTTCATATCCAGGGTTTTTTGAAAGTACAGTGTCCACCTTAGCTCTTACTGCATCTGCAACTTTACCTCTACCACGATTCAGTTGTTCCACAGTACTATTTATAATTTCAAAACTTTCAGATAGTGAAAGGTGCCTATTTTGGAGACTTTTGAGCGTTTTTATGATGCATGAAAATGTATGCTGAATGTGAGCTAAGTCATTCTTCACACTTATGTCACAGGTAACTGTTTTCGCAGTATCAATTGAGACTGCATCTTCAGAGTCCAATGCAAGGAGAACATTGTTAATAGAGTCTATATGTTCGGCATAATATTCAACTGCTTCTAGCCATGTACCCCATCTAGTTAAAATTGGCTTTGGTGGCAATGGAATTTCAGGGTACATTTCTTTCAACACGTTAACTCTACTGGGAGCTTTGAGAAATACTTTTTTCACTGATGAAATCAACAAATCTACTTTAGGGAAATTGTCTCTGACCACTTCTGCCACACGATGAAATGCATGCGCCACACAAGTAAAATGAGTCAATTTAGGATATACAACAGATAATGCTTGTCCAGCTTTGACCATATAAGGGGCAGCATCGCTAATAAAGAATAACACATTATCGTACATAATACCCTTTGGCCACAGGATACCCATAGCTTCGTTGAACAGTTTAACTATAGTTTTGTTATTGCACTTTTCTAGAACATCACAATGTAAAAGAATTCGTTCAGAATATTGTTCACTTAACAAACCGATAACTACATTACCAACAAGTCTACCTTCTTTGTCGGGAGTCTCATCAATGGAAACCCAAATTGAACTATCTTTAATTTCATCTCTTATCTTCTGTATTGTCTCATCGTAGATGGATGGAGCATACGTCTTCCTAAGTGTTGACTCATCCGGGATTGTATGTTGAGTATATTTTTCAAGGAATTCCCTGAAGACCTTATTCTTTAGTTTGTAGAGAGGAATATCAGCAGAGATGAGAGAACGGCACAGGTCGATGTTAAACTCAGATCTTACATTCGATGTTGTTGGTTGTGTTAAAAACAATTGTCTCTGCTTGGAATTTAGTTGTTTGTTGGCCTGATGTTTACTAGTTGTAATGTGTTGTTGCACCAGGAACTTTTGTGTAGATGATACTGCACACTGACACAAATTACAAAATAATATTTTATTGTCAGTTGATAAACCATCTTCTTTAAATTCTGAAATGTAACTTGTTAGTTTTGATTTTAAATTGACTGAATGACGTACTTTTGGCATATTTACCGTCTTTATAGTATGATTTACAAAACTGAACCTATGTGTACTCTGACTGGCATTTAACTGTTGAGCTGCACAACTGAAGTCTGTTAAAAATTTTAAATTAAATTAATACAGTTTTGTAACTTACTTTCCCATTGTTGATAGGACTGCTAATTTTCAAATAACTCTGATGTTAAAGGGATTACTGAACATGTGTTTAAATCTCTATTGTTGAAATGTATTTTTAAAAGTTAATGGAATTTTGTTTTGTTTTATTGTTAAACCTAATATAATATGGACTGTTTTATATGAAATATGGAAAATATATGGAAATTAACGAAAATATGTACTAAACTCTAAAATATGGAAAAATATGGAAAACAAAAGTAGGATTTTTCAACCCTACACATTGTGAAACATAAAGATAATGCAAAATATAAATTATATTAGCTTCATAAGTAAATATGTATTTACATATAAATCCTTTCCCTGATGACCAGTGATCTTTATTAATTCTTGTTCTTGAATGCCAATGCGAGTCATATTTGAAAGTGCTGTGCATCGACTGGAGTGGTTTGTAATTTTCTGTTTTTTGACTTCCAGAAATGTTGGCAAACAAAGAAACAAATGCTAGGGTAGTGATAAAAATAAACAAATGCTAGGGACGCGATAAAATTAAACAAATGCTAGGGACGCGATAAAATCGTGCGATAAGCAGCCATGATTGGTTGAAAGACGTCCTTTCGTACCGTTTTATTGGTCAAAAGTAGTGTGACATAGTATAAGTGTAATAGTCACTATCAATTTATCGAATGGTCGTTCTTTTGTTTAGTCAGCGTCGCCAACTGTCTCCACGTAAATCGATGAGCATAAATCCATTGTACTAAATAAAGTGCGAAATCCTACTTCCACATCTACGTCTTCATCTTCTAATTCCATGTCCATTGTATCTGAAGAAAATGACACTCCTTCATAACAATTGTTCATTTAATTAATGTATTAATCAGGTTATTTGTAATTATAACTATAAAATGTTTACTTCGGAATATGTATGATGTGACTTTCTTGTGTTAAATTCTAACGTACCTTGTTTACATGTTTCGACCTATTTATGGGTCATCCTCAAAACTGGTCGTTGTTGGTCTTGGCGCCTCTTGTTTTGTTTCCTGTGAGGGTGTGTTCGTGTGGTATAATGTAGAGTCAAAGAGTGTGTGTGTGTGTGTGTGTGTTCTGAAATTGAGTTATGTGTTGAGAATTTCGTTGGGGTTTATTTTCGTGTCGGTATATTTCATAATGTTTTATTGTTAGAAAAAAAATCCCGGAAAAAACCTCAACCGGGTAACTTGTGCCAACCAGGATTTGAATCCGGACTGCTCGTTTCACGGTCAGGCACTGTTTATAGTTCAAATGGTGTAAATAATTTATAACAAAGATATATACAAGATGCAAATTAGGTGAAACCACAGTCTAGTAATATAGTCACGAAGCTCAATACGTAGGGAATACTCATCCATAGATAGTTGCTAACCACTAGGATCGCTACTATCGCCTCATTACAGACAATGCGAAATAGTACCTGCACAGTCTATTGTTCCTAGTACCCTCACAACTCAAGCTTCGTGACTGTATATACTAGACTGTGGTGAAACATTAAAATTCTATAGCTTAATGGTTACAAATACGACAGATTATACATTGTATTCCTCGTGTGAACCAGGCGCTGTCCAAAGCTGGACTTAAGAAAATTCACGATGTAGGAGATCGGTCATTTTTGTGTCTAAGGATGTACAATTAATTATAACGTAGTATAAATAAATAATCTACAATATGATACTAATTTTAGTACCATTTAACTCTCATAATCCTCTCATTAAAATGAAATATAATTCAATATAAAATTATAGTCCAGAAAATTTAGAGACGCAGTCGAACAGTCAATGGGACCTAAAAATCCTGACACTTTTTTCAATCGGTTATTTATGTAGGTATCAAGTACACAGTCCGAAGATTCCCAGTAGAATTACCTAACATTCGCCCTACGGTTGATAAATAAATTCAAGCGGGATTCGAACCTACGCCTGAACACAATCTAGGAGTACGAGTCTTGCTCGTTACCTTCATGTAATTGTAATAAAAATTGTTTTGAATTCACTTGTAGAACGTGTGGAAAAATACATCCAGTAATTAAAAAGAATAAAAAAGAAAAGACTATGAACAGACAGAATTGTATCGGACGCCATCTCCTTTCAGGAAAGCTGAGACATGTAATTTCGTAAAAATCTTGAAGTTAGCAACTTGCAGCATTCAAGTAGGCTACTTTCCATATAGTCTACTTCATAAGGAAAAATAATAAGTATGTGCAGTAGTTTGTGAATTTCCGAGATAGCTTCTCAGACATTGTTCTAACGTAACGCATGGAATTGCTTCATCAGTCACTACAACGCGATATGCAACGTCATATAAACAAAATGTGCTTATTTAATGAGCAACACAACGCCGTCCTATCTCGCAAGACTTTGATTATGTCAGCAACAGGGAAGTATGCACGTTAAAACGAATTCTCTCAAGGTGTAATTCCACATGACGTTGAACGTTACGTAACATAAATTGTTCTGCATGAATACTTTCCTGCCAGGATATAAGGAAATTTCAGCGTATCTTGTTATAGCAATCAAGAAAACGTATTTTCAACGTCAGGTACCGACGATCAAGGCTTTCCTAGAACTGCATTGTCGTTTATTAAAAAAAAAAAAAAGACTGTAGTGTGTTCAAAGCAAGCATGATCTTCCTGTCCAGTCAGGCTTCTGTTTGTTCAGTGTTTTCAATTCACTTTTTACTAGTCATCGTATAGGCTGTGACTATATAATCTGTCCCTTCCTACAAATCAATACGCGTCCCGAACTAGAAGGGTTGCAGGGATGAACTCCAGCCAACAATGGAGCTGCATCTCTGTTGGTAGCTCGTCTTTGGCCCCTCTAAATCATATTTCCTGATCATTAGGACTGTCTAATTATCACGTGTTTTGAAGCGAGGTTCAGTGTGTAAACAACAGCGTGGAGGGAATTAGGAATAATTGGGACGCAGCCAGAGTCAAGAATGGATTATACACTGGACTGTAGACAGGTTTACAACTTAATGAGCCAAATTTTCCCCTTATTATAAACACAGAAATATATTAGATTAAACAAGGCAAATGTTGGAAGAAAAGGACTTCATTCAACATAGTCGCAAACTGGAATGCCACAAAGAGAAATTTAACAAATGCTGAAACGAACTAATGCTAGATAATTACAGCCCGGATTTTATGTAATTACATATTATTTTGCGGCCTGGTAGCTAGAACAACTGGCCACGGACTGGAAGGTCAGAAGTTCGATCCCAAGTAATGACGGGATTTTCTCGTTACCAAACTTCCAGAACGATCCCGAGGTTCACTCAGCCTACTATCAAATTGAGTACCGGATTTTTCTCTGGGGTAAAAGACGGTCGGAACGTGATGTCGACCCCACACACCTACTTTTAATGCAGAGGTCAAGAAAGCATGGTACTCAGCCTCCATGCCCTCCCCCCACGGCCTTCATGACATGTATACGGACTACCTTTATCTTTTACATGTCCTATTGCTATACAGAGTGTTTCCGAGTTGGTGTTACAAACTTTCAGGGATGATGGCGAAGGGCACATGTATCAATTTGAGATAAGGAACCCTGGTCCGGAAATGGATGAGTCGGAAGTTATAAGCAAAAATAGTTGTGTGGAAATGGAATTGTAATTTGGCACCACGTGCCCTCCTTCCCTTAACTTTTGGGAAAATGATATAGGCCGGATGTCTCCTACGTGGGTACTTATCCCGATACAATCTGTGAGCTTGTCTGCTGAAACCAACTAATGCTAGATAATTACAGCAAGGATTTTATGTAATTTCTTGTTATTTTGTGGCCTGACAGCTAGAACAACTGGCTACGGACTGGAAGATCAGGAGTTCGATCCCAAGCAGTGACGGGATTTTCTCGTTACCAAACTTCCAGAACGGTCCCTAGGTTTACTCAGTCTACTATCAAATTGAGTACCGGATTTTTCTCTGGGGTAAAAGACGGTCGGGTTATTTTACGACGCTGTATCAACATCTAGGTTATTTAGCGTCTGAATGATATGAAGGTGATAATGCCGGTGAAATGAGTCCGGGGTCCAACACCGAAAGTTACCCAGCATTTGCTCGTATTGGGTTGAGGGAAAACCCCGGAAAAAACCTCAACCAGATAACTTGCCCCGACCGGGATTCGAACCCGGGCCACCTGGTTTAGCGGCCAAACGCGCTGACCGTTACTCCACAGGTGTGGCTAAGACGGTCAGAACGTGGTATCGACCACACGCCTAATTTTAATGCAGAGGTCAAGAAAACATGGTGCTCAGCTTCTATGCCCTCCCCCCAAGGCCTTCATGATATGTATACGGACTATCTTTATCTTTTACATATTCTATTGCTATACAGGGTGTTTCCGAGGTGCTGTTACAAACTTTCATGGATGATGGGGAAGGGCACATGTATCAATTTGAGATAAGGAACCATGGTCCGGAAATGACCGAGTCGAAAGTTATAAGCAAAAATAGTTGTGTGGAAATGGAATTGTAATTTCGCACCACGTGCCCTCCTTCCCTTAATTTTTGGAACAGTCGTGGAAAAATGATATAGGCCGGATGTCTCCTACGTGGGTACTTATCCCGATACAATCTGTGAGCTTGTCTACTGTTCCCATTGGCTCATCCGTATTCGAAAATCAGGTCTCCTTATTCCGCTCTCGTGTACTCCTCCTTTTCACTAGGACTGATCGACTGGACACTGCAACTTGTACACATACACTGCTGTCTACAGACGTGCATATCAGGACCGACCATGTCCGTTACACATTACGCTATCTGCATTGCTTTAGTGTAGTTTCCTGTCCCCACCCCTCAGACAGCGCACTGAATGGAATACTGTAAGTAGACAACGTAAACAACGTCAGATGAATACAGTATGTGTAAGATGTACAGATAAATACACATAAATAAGGTGTACAGAGGAATAAAATTATTTCATTTCCACAGAACTATTTTTGTTTGTAACTTTCGACTCGGTCATTTCTGGACCAGGGTTCCTTATCTCAAATTGATACATGTGCCCTTCGCCATCATCCCTGAAAGTTTGTAATATCATCTCAGAAACATTCTGTATATGTAGCCTAGATAAGAGAAAAACAAAAATGTCTGCGAATCACGCTAAGAAGCTCCTTATTCATAAGTTTTAAGTTACAGATTGTTCCACAATTATTTTAATGTAGGCCTACCTATATTACATATTTTGATGCATATAAAATATCTTACATATTTTTAATTGTAGGCTAATGCTTATTTTAAAAAATACTGAAAATATATTGTTTTATGATTTCAACCTCGATCACCTCAATTTACCTCTGACTGAGGTTCTGGCTGATATGTACATCTATTAATTATCAGGCAGTACATCTCACTTGACAATATCTCAGAGGAAGAACAATATTGTTTGCGTACATCTTAAGTCTGATTATTGTAATAATTATGTTACTAGTCAGCGATGTATGCAATAGAGGGGGAAAGAAACTGGCCACCCAACCCCACTAAGTCCTGGGCTAGTTGCCTCATAAGTGATGCCTTGTTGGTGTCACTTGTGGAGTTCAGAGCTGTCCTCGTACAGTTGACTAAACAACACCTCAATTAGTGCGTTTGTGAATATTTTTATACCGCCTGTTCCTGTATCTCTCGTGCATACGCCAATCGTTTTCTTTTTTTGCGTCATAGTAAATTCAGATTCTGACAATAATTAAGGAATGGACATCATCTTGCCAACATTGATAGTTTGTATATCCCTCTGAGAGTAACGATAAGTCATGTTTTTGTAAGGAACAAACTGCATCCATTGTATAGACTAATAGTAGCATGTATGTCAAAATGGTGTATGCAAAATTTAGCATGTCAAATTTCATGTCATCGACTCTACCGCTACTGAAACACGTTTAATTATTAATTGTGCTTCCAAATAATCAACTCACAATTATTCATGTAACAAAATGTGCATTGAGGTGAATTGTTCATTCTAGTACTGTTAATTTTATTTTGTTTTGTTCCATTTTATCGACATAGACTTTTGTTTCCTTTTTCTTGCATACTTATAGATTTGTCACTAACAATGAGATAAATGTGACTGACAATCAGTAATTTCACAAAATCAAGCGTTTTAAGCTTTCTGTCGTACTTCAGAATCAGTATAAATTAAATTAATTTAATAAAGCTTATATTTTAAGTCGCATATTTCTTTTTTTATTTATTATAAATATTTATCAACATATTTTGCAAATTTTGGCTACATATTTTTCACTTTCACAGTACATAAGATTCGAGATACCATTAATAGCTTAAGTATATTTACATAGAGTCCAACTTCGATATCTCGAAGTGCTACCGGAAACTCATAATGCTTCGAGTAATCGAAAATTCGAGATATACAACATACGAAAAAAATTCCAAACCATAAATTATATTATTGATGAAAAGTAGTCTGATAAAAACTGCTATGTCATCATTCGTCAAATCACTATATTAAGCCAGTCTTTGAATGAAAGAAAGAAATAAAGAAAGAAAGAACATTTTATTTTTTTATTGGGTTATTTTACGACGCTGTATCAACATATAGGTTATTTAGCGTCTGAATGAAATGAAGGTGATAATGCCGGTGAAATGAGTCCGGGGTCCAGCACCGAATGTTACCCAGCATTTACTCGTATTGGGTTGAGGGAAAACCCCGGAAAAAACCTCAACCAGGTAACTTGCCCCAACCAGGATTCGAACCCGGGCCACCTGGTTTCGCTGCCAGACGTGCTGATCGTTACTCCACAGGTGTGGGAAAGAGAGAAAGAAAGAAAAAGAAAAAAGAGAGAAAGAAAGAAAGATAGAAAGAAAGAAAGCTCGACTGAATGACAGACCGTGGTTAATAGACGCTTTTCGCACCAATTGAAGTACCTGCTGATGTTTTTGTAACAGCCGGTACAACTGCATAAGAACAGACAACTGCGGAGGAGCCAGACACTAGAGAATGGAGCTAACAAGATAAGTTGTGCGGACAATACCCGCTACTGGGTAAAAATAAAATTCTTCGGTACGAGTAATGTATCATTCCATTTGCAAGTTTATGATACGCAATACAAACAAACCGCCAAGAAAATTCACTGGAATAAATCGTCTCATACGATGGAAAAGTAGAAATCAAACGTCGATATTATACTCGACTCTCCAGAGCAGTAGTGCAAAACCGATTCAATATAACATTTGACTAACGGTGACCGCACGCTTAACAACGTGGTGAAGTCATCGAGCGGGAAGGAACGTGACCTCATTCTGAAGGTGCAAACCAGCCTTGCGATGGCTATCCGAGTCTTTTCCTTACCGAGAGATTCTAAAATAAGCGCCGTGTATGCCTGTAGGATAACGCAGCTTCTTGGTAATGCTTTCAAATCGGGTAAACAGGACTGACCAGTAGTTGCCCATCTCTCATGAATAAGAGAAGTTTCCCGAACGAGCGAGCGAACTCGTTGTGGAGTCTGGTCCAACAAAATGACGTGTGTTCACGTGACTTCCTCTACAGCTCTGCCTTATGAAACCTCACTCATTATTTCACAGGCATTAGAGACACGTCACCAACTTCTGGACTGTGAAACTTCGCCCATTTAGCAGACGTTTATGAATATCGTCGCCTTTAGCTATGACTTGACACTTGAGAATCAGCCTTAGACTGATAATAGGGTCTCTCTACAGTACTATCAAAGTTCCTTGACAAAGATCTTTTATAAAATATTTGTGCGAGATCGTGCGTATTTGCTTGGTTTCCGCACAAAACCAACCTGCGGTAAGTCTAAAATTCCACATTCAGTATTCCCAACGTAACACACATAACAATTTCCCTCTTCTTACCGCTTAAGTGACATATTCATTTTACTGCTTTAGGCTTTTAACATATTATTTTTAGAGACGTTCAATATAGTAATAACTATAAATTGGAAACTTATCACTGCAATTTCACCTAAATTGCACTGTTAATTATTGTTTTTAAATATTTGCAAAAATTAAGTAAACTCTACAACTCCACTAAAGTTACTGCATTTCGTGATGCATGTAACATTAAGGAAGCCGTTTGTTTTAAGTTCGCATTTATAGACTGGAGAAAAAAAATACAGACGTATATCACGGCCTGCTGTAGTATAGTAAGCACAGAAAATATTTTAAAGCAACAATGTTGAAGATAGATATTTTTGTTTTCCAAAATCGCCGTCATTGAACAGAAACCAAGATGGAGATTTCATTGCAACTAATTAGAAATTCCTCTTCCAGGTATGTAATAAACGATCTTCGCACAAAATAATGTACGATACATGAGCGGTATGTTTTCTTTCAATTCTCGGAAATTAAAAAAGCTCAACTACGTTTCGCTTTTTCAAACTTTTCCTCGAACATGAAAACTTCAACATACCGCTCTTTTAACGTATATTACTATTATACTAGTATTATAAAATATATGACGGTGTAATGGGTTTTCTTTTATAAAAGTTTCTTTGATTAAAAGATTTTTTATAAAATGTAAGTGCATCTTATCTTTTATAAAAGATTTGAATTCATATACTTTGTTTTTTTTTTTTTTAATTTACTTCCAAACCTATTTCCTTACTTGCTTCAAGCAAAATTCCTCTGTTTTCCTTAATAGTTCATGGATTTTCTTCTAACATACTGTAAGTTATTCACGTCATCCGCGAAGACTAGGATTTCATATAGTTTTGTTAAATGTACTATTGCAGTTTTTCAATAAACTATGTCTGCATGACTCATACATTTCTTCTTTCTTTTGGCCTCCATTCATAAAAGTTTGCCCATTACTGTTTTAGACGAAATAACGTGAAATTTAAAATTCTACTTCTGAAAATGCACAAAATAAGTTAATAAAATTGAAGATTAAAGAAAACTGTCCACGAAGGAAGAAACTGTATTAGACATTTCAGTTTCTCTTACTTAAAGAATTCCCATATGGAAAAGAAGGTAATAATTCTCTTTTCAGGCTGTATTTGTCACTTCTACGCAAATTTCGAGGTTTGTAATTCTGTTTTACGTAACAGGGTTAGAGGACACAAACTGTATATTATACTTATATTTTCCACAATTGTAAATAAATGAACATACGTTCAGTAGTAACATTTTAATCATATAAACAATTTCGATAACAATTTTAAATACGTATAATGAACGAATAGTGCAGACTGTTTTCGAAACAAATATGTTGTACATCTTGATTACACAACTTTTAACACTGTATCACTTCGAAATATGTATGATAAGAGCTTTGTGTTAAAATTTAACGTACCTTGTTAACATGTTTCGACCTATTTTCGGTCATCTTCGGAACTGGTCGTTGTTGGTCTTGGCGCCTCTTGTTTCCTGTGAGGGTGCGTTCGTAGTGTAGAGTCAAAGAGTGTATGTGTTTTGAAATTGAGTTGTGTGTTGAGAATATCGTTGGGGTGTGTTTTCGTGTATCTGTATATTTCATATTGTTCTAGTGTGTTGAGAACACATCACAAATGCCAACCACACCTACAGAGACATCAACACAGACATGGAAATACTGCACATCCAACCAAAAAGCCAGAAACTCAACACACTAGAAAAATATGAAATATAGACACACGAAAACACACCTCAACGATATTCTCAACACACAACTCAATTTCAAAACACATACACTCTTTGATTCTACACTACGAACGCACCCACACAGGAAACAAGAGGCGCCAAGACCAACAACGGCCAGTTCCGATGATGACCGAAAATAGGTCGAAACATGTTAACAAGGTACGTTAAATTTTAACACAAGAAAGCTCTTATCATACATATTTCGAAATATGTTATATTTAAAATTTAAAAGGCATGTTGGTCCGACAAGTTAACATGTAAATGAAGATAAATATCATAAATCTTTCAATAACTGTCTATTTTTTTAATAGACAGTTGTTGAAGGATTTATGATATTTATCTTCATTTAAATATGTTGTATGTTCTCCAAAACGTTATCCTTGTTCCTATGTTAATTCGAAATATCGTGAAGAGAGCAAAACAACTTCTATGTCTATGTATTACTGATGTCCAGTGTATTACTTCGATTATCGTGGAACACTAATGAGGAAACTTTTCTGTGTTTTTATAGAACTTGGGGGAAGTCCATCATAGAGTAATAAGGCAGACAATTATTTTTCCATCCTACACTACTTTTTAGACTTCAAGGTCGATCAAGACAGCAAACTGATGCATCATAACGATGTATTGCATTCATACATTATTAAGATGGAGCCTTGAGGGCAGAGCGCAAGTCGAGGTTTCGAATCTCGCCTACGGCATGGATATTAATCACTGTCCATAAACTGATGTGCTACGATGCCTCGAGCGAAGACAAGCTCTTACAAATTCTACGTTGCCACAGACACATGTGTTCAACTGTTTTATTTCTAAAAGCTGGGGAAAAAGAGACAGAATAGACGCCTCTGAAACGGTTGCGCAAATTTCTATACTGTGATAATATAACGCTTTCCTGCACGGTTGCAACATAGGGTCTCCAGAACATTCGCAACTTTCGTGGCATTGTCTAAGGTAGTGGATGTGAATTCTGACGCTATCTATAGACGTTAGTCTGAACTATGCTACGGTTCACATCCTTGCCAAACCAGCTACACATGCTGGCATCTCATACTTAAATTTAGAGTTACTTCGTAGTCATGGTAACAATACGGGACTGACGGCCTTCTAAACTGCAGATTCTTGCCTACATAATTCGTCAACCTAAAACAAATATATAATGTGGCGGCTCGTGATAAAATATTATGTGTGTTCACAATTTTGTGGTTCCAAAATCGAAGAGAATTTGAAATCGTACGTTTAGTCTAATATGAAATGTCATGATTCCAATGTTTCACTATCGAAAAAAAAACCGTATATAAATTCAAAACAACATATAATAATAATAATAATAATAATAATAATAATAATAATAATAATAATAATAATAATAATATCGAAATTATGTTCACAAAATTATTTTTATTAGTTTAGGTCGAATATAAACTTTACACGTCAAAAATCACGCATATGTCCTATAATTTCTTCGTCCATTACCGTATGTTGAGTATAATTTCTTCTGAAATATGTAGATGGAGATCATAATACATACTAACAAGTCAATTTATAGAATATTCAGAAAGTAAATACGATATTATTAGTAACATTAGTGACTAACAACACAATTACTTTTCAGAGCCCTTTTATTGGTGAAGATTGAAGATGTCTGTCAGAACTTTATTACTGTTTATATAATAATTGTATCTTCAATCAGAACATTTTCAAGGCGAAAATTAAAGAATTTCCTCGAAAATGTTACGTAAGCCTAGTCATTATGTAAGTAGAATAAACAAGAAATATTTTAAGTGAAAAATAATACTGGATGACAAATTGAAGATTTCGTCGCAAAATTAAGGCAAGCCTAATCATTATGTAATTAGTTACTTACTTACAAATGGCTTTTAAGGAACCCGCAGGTTCATTGCCGCCCTCACATAAGCCCGCCATTGGTCCCTATCCTGTGCAAGATTAATCCAGTCTCTATCATCATATCCCACCTCCTTCAAATCCATTTTAATATTATCCTCCCATCAAAGTCTCTGCCTCCCCAAAGGTCTTTTACATTCCGGCCTCCCAACTAACACTCTATATGCATTTATAGATTCACCCATACGTGCTACATGCCCTGCCCATCTCAAACGTCTGGATTTAATGTTCCTAATTATGTCAGGTGAAGAATACAATGCGTGCAGTTCTACGTTGTGTAACTTTCTCCATTCTCCTGTAACTTCATCCCTCTTAGTCCCAAATATTTTCCTAAGCACCTTATTCTCAAACACCCTTAATCTCTGTTCCTCTCTCAAAGTAAGAGTTCAAATTTCACAACCATACAGAACAACCGGTAATATAACTGTTTTATAAATTCTAACTTTCAGATTTTTTGACAACAGACTGGATGATAATAGCTTTTCAACCGAATAATAACACGCATTTCCCATATTTATTCTGCGTTTAATTTCCTCTCGAGTGTCATTTATATTTGTTACTGTTGCTCCAAGATATTTGAATTTTTTCACCTCTTCGAAAGATAAATCTCCAATTCTTATATTTCCATTTCGTACAATATTCTGGTCACGAGACATAATCATATACTTCGTCTTTTCGGGGTTTACTTCCAAACCTATCGCTTTACTTGCTTCAAGTAAAATTTCCGTGTTTTCCCTAATCGTTTGTGGATTTTGTGTAAGTAGAGTAAACAAGAAATATTTTATACAAAAAAAATAATACTGGATGACAAATTGAAGATTTCTATTTTGTTCGCGGTTCTCTCATTAACTGATCTTCGGACCCCCAGAGGGTAGCGGCCCCCGATTGAGAATCACTGCACTAGACCAGATAGTCGGAGGTTTGGCATGAATTTATGGTCTATGTCTGAAGGTTTGAACTAACACACACTACAGACTAGTGCCCCATTTGACTCTAAAAATGTTTAACGAATGCAGTTACCGAAGTTTCCAAGTAGATATGACAACGATCAAGCTGCTATGAAGAATGTTTTCTCAAATATGTTACGAACATAATAGGTAGTGAATATCCATAAATATTTAAGATATTTCGATGAAACTATGATATCTCTCCATACTACACACGGGAGAGAAAACTCACTTAAATCGGTGAAACATTTCCACATTCCTCGGCTTACATATTTCCTCAACTAACCCACTAAACTTGTCACATACCTGACCTCAAGTCACTTAGCTATCTCCTCATTGTATAACACAGCGATCGGCAAATGCAGTAACATTTTTATGAGAAGATGGAAGGAGCAAACGAGGTGAATGAGCTAGACAGGTTTGCTGCGATCGCTGTAGAACGACTGTCAGAGCGAAATGTAAATCAGACGTCAGGGAGATATCGAAGATTGACCGATTTTTTATTTTATTGGGTTATTTTACGCCGCTGTATCAACATCTACGTTATTTAGCGTCTGAATGAAATGAAGGTGATAATGCCGGTGAAATGAGTCCGCGGTCCAGCACCGAAAGTTGCTAAGGGAAAACCCCGGAAAAAACCTCAACCAGGTAACGTGCCCCGACCGGGATTCGAACCCGGGCCATCTAGTTTCGCGGCCAGGCGCGCTGACCGTTACTCCACAGGTGTGGACTGATTGACCGATATTTCTTGAATTTTATCTACAGTAATCTCACTAGAGGTTTTGATTTATCTAGAGAAAATCAAAACTCGAGTGGGATTTAATTGACTATTACACGATTATAAGAAAGTATATAAAATTAGAAGAAATATAATCTAAAACAAGAAAATATTAATTGACTTACTAAAATATGTAAACTAAACTATCTTGGAAATGTATTATTGTACCATCTCATCATTACAAATATTTCGCTAGATGGCAGTAGTGTTTTATGATGAGCTGATCTCTTGTTACCAGTTGTGCCAACTACAAAATCTTCATTAAACACTATGGACGATTGCTAGTCAAGAAGATTTTGTTGATTCAGTTTCATTTTTATTAAAACAGTTGCATTCCGCTTCAATTATCAATATATGTTAAACAATCTCTGGTACGTGACTATACATAACTTCATGAAGCAGAAGCTATAGTACAACCTAAATAAGATAAATGATAAAAAAGTTTTAATTAAGGATGATGAAATAAATATGAATCATTTTAAAAGGTACTATTATTGAAAGTACAATGTTCGCAAACAAAGAAACAAATGCTAGGGGGAGGTGATGAAAATTGTAGAATAAGCAGTCATGATTAGTTGAAACAAGTCGTTCCGCACCGTTTTATTGGTCAAAGTAGTATGACGTAGTAAAAGTGTATAATCGTCATCGAAAAAAAATGTATTCAGTGCTTTTCTTCTGGAGAAAAAGGTGGTGGAACTCTGTATGGATTATAAAATGGCTTCTAGATGATTACCAGGCTTCGAGACTTTGGACCCGATACAATAAGTTTACTGTGCATGCACTATAAGTTGTTGACTCGCTGCAGGTATAGGTCGCGCCAGGGATTTTGGCAGATGGATTTTCTTCATGTGAACTGGTGAGCGAGTCCTCATCGCTGCAAGATCGGCTGTTATCTCTGTCGCAGTGGAATGGGTAGGACATAAGAGTAAACATGCACGCCCGAGTATTTGTGCACTCTGGACAGTCACCTCCAAAAACTAAACAAATATCACAGTAGTCTATATGTGTCTTTGGTATTCCCAAGAAACTTGTTCGATTAATTAAAATGTGTCTCAATGAAACTTACAACAGAGTCGTATAGGCCAGTTTCTATCTGATGCTTTTCGAATTCACTGCGGGCTAAAGCAAGGAGATGCACTATCACCTTTACTTTTTAACTTCGCTCTAGAATATGCCATTAGGAAAGTTCAGGATAACAGAGAGGGTTTGGAATTGAACGGGTTACATCAGCTTTTTGTCTATGCGGATGACGTGAATATGTTAGGAAAAACTCCACAAACGGTTAGGGAAAACACGGAAATTTTACTTGAAGCAAATAAAGCGATAGGTTTGGTAGTAAATCCCGAAAAGACAAAGCATATGATTATGTCTCGTGATCAGAATATTGTACGAAATGGAAATATAATCTGTTATATATATATGTATATGGAAATATGTCAATCCTTAGTCAATAGATAAGACTGAGTTTTACGAAATACGAACATTAAGGGATAGAAAATGGGAGGCAGTAATGATCAAAATAATTACACCGATTTATTGTTTTTAACCAACAGACGTGCAGCCTTTAAATTTAAAACAAAGATTCACTCATAAAATTGGGTTAGACTATTCATCTCATCTCTCAGAATTGTTTCTAAAATGTATAAGGAAAGTAAAAAAATTCAATGTCATGTAGGCTACTACCTTGAAATAACTTTCCCCCCCCCCCCGAGCAGAGAGGAGACGACGATTTTAAAAATTCGCTAAACTATATTTAACTAGAGACGTAAAATTTAAAATGAAGGTTACTCTCTACAATATTGGTTAAACATTCTTAGATTTTTTTAATACCATATCCTAAGGTACTGATGAAAAGGCAGAAGGGAGTGAGAAATCTCATGTCATCCGATCTCGATGAAAGTCGATATCTGGGGATCTTTGCGATCACAGAATACGAATAAGGTATTATTTAGTCCGACTTTGTCCCTGAAGTGGTGGAGTGGGACAAAAATGGGTGAAAAATTAAATTAGATATCTTAGGGGTTTTCGAGACGAAAATTACGAATAATACAATTTGTGCGAATTCAGTATGGCAGTTTCAGTACTATGAATTACATTTAAAAAATTAAACATCGGATATCGCACAGGTAACACATGTACAGTATTTAAGGGGGTATGTAACACCTTTTGATAGTAGGCCTATACATTTAGTAAAATCCAAAGTGTAATTTCTACATATTCTGAAAGAATGTTGTGCTGGAATTTAATATAGTCACCAGCCAATATCTCTAGATTAATAAACAACTTTTTAGAATCCATAAAATACAGTATTTATTGTGAATGGTAATTATATTTTTCAATTGGTGCAATTTGTGCAGGGAAAATTGGTTTCTCCGATATTTTGTACGATTTCGAATATTTTAAAATGCTTTCTTCTCTGTTCTATTCACAATGTGCGTGTGAAGAAATTATTGCCCTTGTAATATCCATTACAATCCTATTTATTGTACTCTTATATAAATCTAACTTCCGCAGCATGCAATTTTACCCAATTAACCAAATTATATTTTGATTCTTAAGAAGAATCGTAATTTTATTAACTTGAATTGTCGCACCACAAGTGGACGATCCCTAGATTATTACTGGACAGATCTTGTATATTGATTTGTAAGGGTAGGATATGCGCAATGCAATGCTTTTTCCTTTTAATTAAGAATTAATTTAATTTAGAAAATGTAGGAGACGTATTGTAAAATCATTGCGAACGGAAGTCATTTACATTTATTAAAGGTATTCTTTGAGTAGGACTGTACCGTGGTGAGTTTCATAATAAGGATAATTGATATGAACTGCTGTTATGAGAATATGAACGACTCAGAATGTTATCGCATCTCGCTCTCGCAGCTTACACAAACAATATTGGCTCTCCTACTGGAAATGTCATCGAGGTCATCTGCCAAAATCGGTGCCTCCGACTATAGATAGAGATGTGTTGAGGTAACAACGTTGCTATTTACAATAGAGTACGGTAGTATGGGGAAACACACACATATGGACATTCTGAAAGTAAATATACATTACACAATGATAATGTCAAAAGAATGTGAAAAGCATTTACTTTTATTTTATTGGGTTATTTTACGACGCTGTATCAACATCTAGGTTATTTAGCGTCTGAATGACATGAAGGTGATAATGTCGGTGAAATGAGTCCGGGGTCCAACACCGAAAGTTACCCAGCAAAAGCATTTACTCTCCTGTCTTTTGTGTTTAATTATACACAGTGTCAATGGTGGAAATAAGCATGTAGCAATTTTAATTTTTTCCATTTATCCTATTGGTCGTCTTTAGGAAGTGCAGTTACAGTACCGAATTGCAATGTACTACAAGATACATTCTCAGTGTCTCAAACGTAAATCTTTTTCGGTTATCTGCCAAAGTTTGTACTGTAGAAAGCTGCGCTCTACGTCGCATGACGTGATAGGAGCAAAACGAAAAAACCTAACATCATTGCAGTCTCTAAGAGACAGTCCTTTATTCTCGGGTGACTCTATGTCCACTAATTTGCTGTTTATGTTACACAATGTTCCATATCCGTTATTTTTGCATAAAATTGATTTCCACTTCTGTTTTACACGTTCAGTACCCGGTGTACTTGGTGTCTCATTAATTCTCTGTGTCATTTCTTCAATTAATTTGAGGGCTTCCGGCATCTCTTGCTCTGACTTTTCTAACCGTGTAATAGTTTCAGACACAGTTTGTATGAAAACCAAATTATTCGTCAGAACCTTCAAATCCAGAGCGTTTTCCTTTGCGTATTTGTTGGCATTCATTCTACAGTACCCCCACCCACTGTACGCTTTACCACTATACTCAGTACGCCGTTATGCGGATTTCCCACTGAACTGCTCTATTGGGTCCGAAGTCTCGAAGCCTGATGATTACTATTAAGAATACGGGAATTTTGTCATTCTTAACCTCCTTATCGCCAGACTTCAAGACTTTCAAGGCCTACGCGGAGTTAAGAGAAAAATTAATTACTTACACATTTCTTGGTTTCATGATAAAAAATGTACCGGAACGCCATTTCGGCGAATTTCGCCAGAAAAAAAAAAACACTATTTTTTTCTTACTAATGGCGGGTTCTTGACTTTTCGTCGTTCACTCATATGAGCCAGTTGTGTAGACCAATTTACCAACAGAGTCGTTGTTGGTCTACGCTACACACACAATGACATGAAATGATGGAGATTTGTTGGGATACCACAGGGGAACAGGAGCTCCGGAGAAAATCCCTGTGTTATCTGGACCGGGATCGAACCCGGGCCCACAGGATTACAAGTTTAGCGCCCTAACCATTAAACCACCATAGTGGCTATATATATATATATATATATATATATATATATATATATATATATATATATATATATATAAAATTTTCAAGACTGAAGACTCCTTTTAAAGATCAAGCAATATCAGATGTCGGTAATTTGCTAGGAGACGTCGTTGCATATAGACCACTTTTACACTAAACCTAACCTTAGTGTATACAACGTATACTAAAAAACTAACCTAACATAACGTAACCTGTCACAGATTAAGGAAAAGGTTAGGTTAGGTTAGGTTAGGTTAGGTTAGGTTAGGTTAGTTTATGGTTTTAGTATATCTTGCAAAAACAAATTTTAGGTTTAGTATAAAAGTGGTCTATATGCAACGACGTCTCCTAGCAAATAATTACCCAGCTGTCTCCCAAGTTGGTATAGAATATCGCTTTTATTTTATGTATTTGAAATGCAGCGGTTAAAATTGCGTTACACTTGTGAATGTCAGAAGAGAAAGAGCGGTATTAAATTGTGATTGTGGTTGCGCGCAATTAATTTTCGACAAATTTATGTAAACTAATATTACAGACTGTTGCGTAGAATGCAATTTATTAAGAAATTATGTACCCACATAGCACTATTCATTCATCTCACGGTAGTATGCATGCTACAGCTGAAACAAAACAGTTTCCACAACACATATCTTTTCCTCGGAGACAATTTAAGTTCGTTGAATACTGCAGATAGCCCAAGGAGACTAGCCTTCTTGAGATAGCTTACAATCTGCGTCCATGCTGATTTTCTTCGTTATGCTAAAATGACAATTTGTGATTTCAGTTCTAAAGAAGAAGAGAAAAAAATGTATTTTGCGTAGGCTTACGTTGACATTTTATAACCAACCTTATGATGGTGTATCAACATGATCATATGGAAGTGTTTAACATTTTACAGTATATCTACTTAATTAAATATAAAATGCTGATTACCTGAATCTCCATAAAACACGAAAATCTGTAGCCTGGTTCTTATTGTTCCTCACAAGATACTATCACTTTCTCGTTCTCAGTTTATTACCACTACAAATGTCAAAAAGAGACACGAACACAGAACTTTCCACGCGGTTATCTCTACTTCAATTACCGGCATTTCAAGAGAGTATTCAGCAATCTAGTAGTTGATACAGCTTCCTTGGATTATCATTTAAAAGGTTTGCTTTAATTTCACAAAAAACACACAGTAACACATTATGTATAGCCTTTTATTAGTCTGAAAAAATTAAATATAAAAACTATAAACCAAGACTGCCGTAATGGACGCTGGAATACAAGACAGTAAAATTAAGTTCGCGATATATCGCAACATTGATATAAGCGCTCGTAGCGGAATAATCTAGCTAAGGGACTGTGATGTTCGTTCCTTAATTCCGTTTATTTATGAAATCCAAAGAAAAGTAGGTACAAATATTTAATTGAGTATTCAGTGTATTATAGTGTGTGCTATTTTGGATACGATGATTACGAAATTCAAAGAGATTCGAAACTGTTTTCCGCTTTCCTCTTGATCATAAATTGTAACTTATTACTTCTGGTTACATATTAGTATATTTCTTTCTCCTACATATACTAGGACGGCTGGCTAGCTCAGTCGGTAGAGCAGCTAGCTACGGACTGGAAGGTCCGGCATTCGATCCCGGGTGGTGACGGGATTTTCTCGTTGCCGACCTCCTAGAACGGCCCCGAGTTCATTCAGCCTATTGTTAAATTGAGTACCGGACCTTTCTCGGGGTAAAAGGCGGTCAGAGAGTGGTGCCGACCATACCACCTCATTCTAGTACTGAGGTTAAGAAAGCATGCCCCCCCCCAAAGTCTCATGGCATGTTAAGGGGCTATCTTTAACTTTATCTATAGCAGCGGTCATCAGAACATTGCACCCTCGGGCTAGCGTCTCTTACCCGCGGACAAGACACTGCCCAGCGTGCATTCGTGACTGCTCTCTACCCCTCGTGCACGACGGAACATATCTGCGGTGTTTGGGTAAAGGGAGATAAGTCATAAAAATGAGTTCGGAGATAAATGAAAATAAAACCTAGAACCCTTATTACAAATAATTTTCTACACAAATAAAACACATCAACTGCTAGTATTCTTTGATTTTTGCACACTCACTTGTATAATTTAACTTGTGTGTTCATTTGGGGAACAAAATTCCACCTGGACAAAAAAAAAATGACTTATACCCGTTTACCCGAACACCACAGATATTTCCTTACCCTACATGCATTTCTCCCATTTCAGCGAGCGCTGACGACCACTGATCTACAGTATACTAGCTTAAATCACCCGGCGTTGCTCGTTTTTCTTTTTCACTGAAAGTTGTTTTTTTGACTGCGCTTTTAGCGGTAAGGGGTCCACGTTTGGGTACCAAAACCATGTATCCAGATCCTTTCCACTTCGACTCGGTGACAACGATGTCAACGTTACACATTTTCGTTACACAGGTCCACACCTGTGGAGTAACGGTCAGCGCGTCTAGCCGCGAAACCAGGTGGCCCGGGTTCGAATCCCGGTCGGGGCAAGTTACCTGGTTGAGGTTTTTTCCGGGGTTTTCCCTCAACCCAATACGAGCAAATGCTGGGTAACTTTCGGTGCTGGACCGCGGACTCATTTCACCGGCATTATCACCTTCATTTCATTCAGACGCTAAATAACCTAGATGTTGATACACCGCCGTAAAATAACCCAATAAAATAAAAAAAAAAAAATTTTCGTTACATTAAACTCCGAAATGTTCTCAGAAATTATATAATTCTACGTCAAGAAAGAACTCTTGTGATACAAACGGCAACAAAAGTGTTGTCTCTGAAGTCGGGACCCAGAAAATAAATGGTCCTGGATTTTAACAGACGTCCCATTGCTTTCGGCATGAAGCTTTCACGCGGAACTGAACGAGGGGAGTCGTAATCTAGACCTAGAGGTACGATTCTCCTGTATTTTGCCCAATGGTAAACCAACTTTGCTCTAGAGTATGCCATTAGGAAAGTCCGGGATAACAGAGAGGGTTTGGAATCAAGTTACATCAGCTGCTTGTCTATGCGGATGACGTGAATATGTTAGGAGAAAATCCACAAAGGATTAGGGAAAACACGGGAATTTTACTTGAAGCAAATAAAGAGATAGGTTTGGAAGTAAATCCCGAAAAGACGAAATATATGATTATGTCTCGTGACCAGAATATTGTACGAAATGGAAATATAACAATTGGAAATTTATCCTTTGAAGAGGTGGAGAAGTTCAAATATCTGGGAGCAACAGTAGCAAATATAAATGATACTCGAGAGGAAATTAAACACAGAATAAATATAGGAAATGCCTGTTATTATTCGGTTGAGAAGCTTTTATCATCCAGTCTGCTGTCAAAAAATCTGAAACTTAGAATTTATATTACCGGTTGTTCTTTATGATTGTGAAACTTGGACTCTCACTTTGAGAGAGGAACATAGGTTAAGGGTGTTTAAGAATAAGGTGCTTAGGAAAATATTTGGGACTAAGCGGGATGAAGTTACAGGAGAATGGAGAAAGTTACACAACGCAGAGCTGCACGCATTGTATTCTTCACCTGACATAATTAGGAACATTAAATCCAGACGTTTGAGATGGGCAGGGCATGTAGCACGTATGGGCGAATCCAGAAGCGCATATAGAGTGTTAGTTGGGAGGCCGGAGGGAAAAAGACCTTTGGGGAGACCGAGACGTGGATGGGAAGATAATATCAAAATGGATTTGAGGGAGGTGGGATATGATGATAGAGACTGGATTAATCTAGCTCAGGATAGGGACCAATGGCGGGCTTATGTGAGGCGGCAATGAACCTCCGGGTTCCTTAAAAGCCAGTAAGTAAGAAAGTAAGTGAGTAAGTAAGTAGCTTCTAATATTTTTATTTCCTTGAATGTAGTTCAAACAATTTCTTAGCATCATTATTACGAATTGTAGGCTACTGGGTTAATGAATAATTAAAAAGAAAAAACTGGTTCAGTGGAAGAAAAGGCTTGATGGCCTTAACTCTGCCAGTAGAAATAAATCTACTAAATAAATAAAATATCTTCACTCTGAACGAGGCAGTGACTTTCACTTGTTTCAGTACAACATTCCAATTCTAGCAAATATTGTATAGAACTTTAATAATAATAATAATAATAATAATAATAATAATAATAATAATAATAACACAGCACTATAAAGGCCATAATTACGCCTTCATTCTAAATGTTTCGTGGATGAAAATCAAAACTACTTACAGTTCTCAATCTTCATTCCTGACGTCAATTGTTACCCATACTTTGCTTAAAACAATCTAAATTCGTAATAGTACATTATGCAACGAGCCTATAATGATAGTAATTAAGACGCGAGTATGTTTCATAATTTTCATACGAGCGTCTTAATTACCATTATAGGCAAGTTTCATACGACTTTTTATGCTCGACCATATTTCTAACTTGAACTTATTCATAAGTATTGATGTTATTCTTATCTAACTGGGGAGCGGAACTGACCTTGTGCAATACCTCGTAAATAATGAGATGTGCGCAGACGCGAAAGTATTGATTTTTTTCCGAGAAACAAATGTCTCACGCTAGTTGTCTTTCGATTGCATATCCGAGAATAATCTATACTTGCGCTTTCAAATTGCTACAATGGTGTTTTCTGATTGGTGGAACACCTGAACTTTAATGAATAGGTGTACTTTAATGAGGTCCATTAAAGGGCTGCTACCAGGTGTATAATTACTACATTTCGGCATGGTCGAGCATAAACTATTTATCGATTTTCGTCTTCTCCTCTGTAGTTATACAAGTCTTGAAATCCAGTCTCTTACTTACCCACACAGAACTTTACTTTATATGTAATGGCAGGATCCTTAACTTGCCACTGTTCATCTTGTCTTTATGAGTTGTAGCTCATAGATGTCGCTAATGCTGAGAAGTTCATCAGAGATACCCACAGTGCACCACAGACGGTGGGCTTACATTTCAATATTTCTATGATGCTGTTCTTGCCTATTTTGAGAGTCACTACACTTCTCTTTCATAGAGATCCTCACTGTCCTTTTCTCCCTAATGTGTCATACATGTTAGAAACCACTTCCCTTGGACTTTTTCTTCTACTGTGAAAAGTACAAATAAAGTAGATACACTGTAAATGATAAAATCACCTTCAGCCGCACACTGAAGCAACAAGTTCACCTACAATATAGATAAAAGCCAGAACAATTACAAAATCACTACGTAAATGACACTATGGTTTTCAAAGTTGTTCATTATGATTTTGATATGAGCAGCACATTGAATTCTAGGTAAATGTGGTTTTTAGCACTTGCTTTAAGTTTCAATGTCAATGAGATTCGGATATTGTTATTCTGTCTTGGGAATGCAATGAATCTGGAAAGTTACTAGGTTTTGGATTGATGAAAAACTCACATTTAAATATCATACCCAATCTGGAAAGTTACTAGGGTTTGGATTGATTAAAAACTCACATTTAAATATCATACCCAATCTGGAAAGTTACTAGGGTTTGGATTGATGAAAAACTCACATTTAAATATCATACCCAATCTGGAAAGTTACTAGGGTTTGGATTGATGAAAAACTCACATTTAAATATCATACCCAATCTGGAAAGTTACTAGGGTTTGGATTGATGAAAAACTCACATTTAAATATCATACCCAATCTGGAAAGTTACTAGGGTTTGGATTGATGAAAAACTCACATTTAAATATCATACCCAATCTGGAAAGTTACTAGGGTTTGGATTGATTAAAAACTCACATTTAAATATCATACCCAATCTGGAAAGTTACTAGGGTTTGGATTGATGAAAAACTCACATTTAAATATCATACCCAATCTGGAAAGTTACTAGGGTTTGGATTGATTAAAAACTCACAGTTAAATATCATACCCAATCTGGAAAGTTACTAGGGTTTGGATTGATTAAAAACATACATTTAAATATCATACCCAATCTGGAAAGTTACTAGGGTTTGGATTGATTAAAAACTCACATTTAAATATCATACCCAATCTGGAAAGTTACTAGGGTTTGGATTGATTAAAAACTCACATTTAAATATCATACCCAATCTGGAAAGTTACTAGGGTTTGGATTGATGAAAAACTCACATTTAAATATCATACCCAATCTGGAAAGTTACTAGGGTTTGGATTGATGAAAAACTCACAGTTAAATATCATACCCAATCTGGAAAGTTACAAGGGTTTGGATTGATTAAAAACTCACATTTAAATATCATACCCAATCTGGAAAGTTACTAGGGTTTGGATTGATGAAAAACTCACATTTAAATATCATACCCAATCTGGAAAGTTACTAGGGTTTGGATTGATGAAAAACTCACATTTAAATATCATACCCAATCTGGAAAGTTACTAGGGTTTGGATTGATTAAAAACTCACAGTTAAATATCATACCCAATCTGGAAAGTTACTAGGGTTTGGATTGATGAAAAACTCACAGTTAAATATCATACCCAATCTGGAAAGTTACTAGGGTTTGGATTGATTAAAAACTCACATTTAAATATCATACCCAATCTGGAAAGTTACTAGGGTTTGGATTGATGAAAAACTCATATTTAAATATCATACCCAATCTGGAAAGTTATTAGGGTTTGGATTGATGAAAAACTCACATTTAAATATCATACCCAATCTGGAAAGTTACTAGGGTTTGGATTGATGAAAAACTCACATTTAAATATCATACCCAATCTGGAAAGTTACTAGGGTTTGGATTGATGAAAAACTCACATTTAAATATCATACCCAATCTGGAAAGTTACTAGGGTTTGGATTGATTAAAAACTCACATTTAAATATCATACCCAATCTGGAAAGTTACTAGGGTTTGGATTGATGAAAAACTCACATTTAAATATCATATCCAATCTGGAAAGTTACTAGGGTTTGGATTGATTAAAAACTCACATTTAAATATCATACCCAATCTGGAAAGTTACTAGGGTTTGGATTGATGAAAAACTCACATTTAAATATCATACCCAATCTGGAAAGTTACTAGGGTTTGGATTGATGAAAAACTCACAGTTAAATATCATACCCAATCTGGAAAGTTACAAGGGTTTGGATTGATTAAAAACTCACATTTAAATATCATACCCAATCTGGAAAGTTACTAGGGTTTGGATTGATGAAAAACTCATATTTAAATATCATACCCAATCTGGAAAGTTACTAGGGTTTGGATTGATGAAAAACTCACATTTAAATATCATACCCAATCTGGAAAGTTACTAGGGTTTGGATTGATGAAAAACTCACATTTAAATATCATACCCAATCTGGAAAGTTACTAGGGTTTGGATTGATGAAAAACTCACATTTAAATATCATACCCAATCTGGAAAGTTACTAGGGTTTGGATTGATTAAAAACTCACATTTAAATATCATACCCAATCTGGAAAGTTACTAGGGTTTGGATTGATTAAAAACTCACATTTAAATATCATACCCAATCTGGAAAGTTACTAGGGTTTGGATTGATTAAAAACTCACATTTAAATATCATACCCAATCTGGAAAGTTACTAGGGTTTGGATTGATTAAAAACTCACAGTTAAATATCATACCCAATCTGGAAAGTTACTAGGGTTTGGATTGATGAAAAACTCACAGTTAAATATCATACCCAATCTGGAAAGTTACTAGGGTTTGGATTGATTAAAAACTCACATTTAAATATCATACCCAATCTGGAAAGTTACTAGGGTTTGGATTGATGAAAAACTCACATTTAAATATCATACCCAAGACCAATGTAAAAGTTTATCCAAGGTTATTTTTTTTATTATTAAGGTTGAAACAGTTCATTCCTGCCAATGCTCTTTTCAATGCATATTTCAGCTTGTTTCATATATATCCCAATTATGGTGTTTGGAGCAATAATGCAGGTGCTCAACATGATTGCAGAAAAAAAGCTATCCAAATTTTAAAAGGAGGTGATCAACGTGAACAATTTAAACCCACTTTTACAGAATTTAATATAGTAACAGTTCCTTCACTTTATGTTTCATCAATCATTTTATTTATACATCAAAATAATTTTAATTGGGCATCTCTTACTGATGAATATCTGCACAACCTAGAGGTAAATATAATTTGATTGTTCCAAGGTGCAGATTACAATAAAATTTAAACAACCATCATGTTATGGGCGTGGTTTAATAATCATAATGAAGATCTGGAACATATTCTTCTATACTGTCCATTCATAAACCACAAAAGAAGTAAATTAAAATCATCAGTACCGGTTGCAGAAGACACAGCCCTGCAGTATATATTGACTACACCCCAACTCTGGCTACTAGCAACAGGCATCTATAATGAACACCGATCAAAATACCCCTCATTTCTCGTGAAAAACAACAACTGAATAGACTACAGTGGACTTTATGTTGTCAGCAAACAGCTGAATACATTAAGAAGATTGATTGATGTTATGGGTGTTAAGTTTTATAACAAATTGCCTCTAGAAATTAGAAATATCAATAACATAAGAAATTTTATATGTAAGATTGAGAAATTATTACTGCAAAATAACTTTTTATACTAGCATATCGTAATATGACAATTGCCTACCCAATTTAGAATTGAAAGAAATTTCTGTTGCACTAAAATAAAACAACTGAAGACAGTATGGCAAAGCATTACTTTTCCGTACTTGGATACTTTGCCGTGCTGTCTTTTAAATTATACATAAAAGATATTTTACATAATTTAATGCAATCAGATTGGATATACGAGCATTTTGACTCAAATTTAGCAAACCTTTTAACATTGAATAAATAAACAAAGTTGAAGACTTCATTAATTAAGATTTTTCTAGGAAATATGTCAGCATAACATTTCCCGGACCAAACTGTCAACAACTGATATTCTCTCTTATATCGTTGTCTACAGTTTTCAGGAAGCAATTGGTTTCTCATACTCAGCAATGTCAGGTGGAATTCCCATCAATTCTTCTTCACTTTCATTTATATCCATAAAAATTTGCGAAATTTTTCTCAGTCTTCAAACGTGAAACAAAACAAACAATTTTATTACTAAATAAAACAGTTATCCGACAAAAACAAACAAATGCTGGTCGTTTCATGTCTTCTAACATTGTGAGATTTTAAACAAAATATTATAACATTATTAAATATCCGTGGAAAAGAACCCTAATTCACCAAGCGGTATGCTAGGGTTTTAGTTTTTGTTATATGGTAAACTACTTATCTATACTACTTATTTTTACACAGATAATGGTGAAATATGTATCTACAGTCTTTTAAAGATAAAGTTTAGCAAGTCTGTAAATTGTCTGTAGCAACAATATCACTTCACATAGTGGAGTCCTGTATTTGGTGTTGCAGTCCAGAAGATGTGTCTTTATTTGAAATCTCTTTGCTTCAATAACAGGACAGTCAAATAGAAGCTGTTTCACACTGTGAAGGTCTTCGCGGCAGGAGCATGTAGAGTCGATGTCTGCTGGAATGTTGAATCTGTCGAAGTAAGTTCCAAATTTCCCATGTCCAGAAAGAAACTGCGTTGTTACGAAAGTAGGTTTGAAGTGATGGCTTTTGAGTCGGTCGTGGATTGTTGGGAAGTAGGTGTCTCTTGTTAGTGATCCGGTTGTGCATGTCGTCCATCTAGTATTCCAGTTTTGATGAGTCTGCTGTCGTTATAACATGTTGTTGTTATTATCTAATGCCGGGCTTTGGCAACGAAGCCATTAGCGTTCTTGCTCTCCAATATTTCTCTGTGGTGGATCCATCAGGTAGAACTTCACAGGTTTGTAGATGATCTTCAGTCATTTCTTCTTCTTTGTTGCATAGAGGGCAATTTGGATTTGTGTAAATTTCTATTTTATTCAAGTGTTTGGCCAAATAATCGTGTTCTGTAAGCAGTCTGAATTTTGCTACTGCAGATTTACGTGGGATTTCTGGAATAATTTCTGTTTTTTTTTTATTAAAATGCTCCATTTTTTTTATCTTTGGCTTTGGTACATAGTGCTTGGTTTTGCTTGATTTTATATTTATTTTTAATTAGTCTTTTGATGGATGTAAAAGGTAGGCTTGTATTTGTATTCTGAATTAAAGTGGATCCTTTTTTGGCAAGAAAGTCAGCAGTTTCATTTCCAGCAATTCCGCAATGTGCAGGTATCCATTGCAATTGAATTTTTTTCTGTAGTTTTTTAAGTTGTTGGATCATTTTGTGACATTCTTTAATTTGGATTGACATAAGTTTATATTAATTTATTGCATATAATGCTGCTTTAGAATCAGAGAGAATGACAGCATTTTGAAATTTATCTATTCTGTATAGTAGGTGTTGGAGTGAGATATGAATAGCCATTATTTCCGCATCAAAATTTGTTGTATGATGTCCTGCTGGTTGATAAAATGAGAATAACTCACACGTAATTCCTGATCCTGAGTTGTTATCGATAGTAGACCCATCTGTGTAGATATGTAACCATTCTTCTGGTGGGCATCTATTGTTCACAGCTTCTAATGCCAGCGCTTTTAGTACAGGTTTGGAAGTTTCAGATTTTGTAACTGGTTCTTCTAAATCTAGTTGAATGTTAATTGGTTCGAAGGTTAGAGGATTTTCTCTGCTTAAAATGTTTTCTTTAGATTTAGGGAGATTCAATTCTGTTTTTATTTCCATGACTTTGGACACTGTCGTTATAACATTATCTACTATGTATTTTTATGTTTTAAAATTATGGTCGAATATGTAACCCACATGTAGAAAGACTCATTGTAATCCACGTGTCATATCCAACCCTTGGTAAATCTCGGGTTGCAACCAGTGGCATTCAGATGTGCAATGGATGATGCCTTTCTACACTATTCTTACAATATACTATTTAATGCTTCCATCACTACTTGGAAATTGACGTAATAATTTTATACTGACACATTCTATTGCATGTATATCTTCAAGGTGTAAAATATACTAAACTACACTAAACTTGCTACATCCACAACATGCACAACTTAAATTAGCAAGCTATCACACGGTACTACAAACAAAAGAAGCAATAGTATGCCATTTCTATGCCAAGTCTTTCTTTCTGGTCACTTCTGGCTGCCTGGCTGGCTGGTATGAATGGTTACCTGGGGATCACGTAAAGCTGACAAACTACCAATTCCTTTTTAATTCTAGATGGACCACAGCTACCACACTGAAATTATACTAAGGTTGGATAAAAAGTAATGGCAACAGTTCGATATTTCTGACATGGCTTTATTCACAGGGGTACAACATTTACGTATCTTCTATATAGTCACCCCCCTTATTTATTACCTTTTGCCAAATGTTTGGAAGGCGTCGTACACCACCAGCCCGTCCATCTTTGTTGATGTTCCATATTGACCACCCTATAGCACAGATAAGTTCATCTCTGGTATTGTACCGGGTCCCTCGCAGTGGTTCTTTCACTTTGGTGAAAAGATCGTAATCGCATGGATCATATCGGGTGAGTACGGTGGATGTTCCAGAATCTTCCATTGCCAACGGCGCAAGAGGTCCTTGACAGCAACAGCGGAAGAATGATGGGATTCTGTACCACAGTGTGTCATTGTTTGCTCCTGAGGGTTGGACGAAGGTGGTGCTGCATTTGCCGTCTGCCTTGGAGGTACAGCGTGGTGCAGTATTACCCCATCAATGTCACACGCCACAATGAACGTCACCTTCACAGCACTTTGTGTAGGGCGCACTTTCTTCGGACGAGAAGAACCTGGATGCTTCCATTCATTTGATTGACGTTTCAAGTTTGGTTGGTTCGTATGAGCGAGACCAGGTTTTGTCCATAGCGACGATTCATCCAAGAAAGTCGTCATCTTTCCTTTGGTACCGGTCCAACAAGGCCTGTGCGACTGCATAGCGGTGCCATTGTTAAACCTCGGAAATGTCATGGGGTATCCAACGCCCTGTAATTTTGCGGTAACCCAGAATGTGGAGCATAGTTTTGTGACATACTCTGACTTCCGCTGCTAACTCATGCGCAGTCCATTGGCGATCAGCATCCAACAGGGAAGCAAGGAGTTGAACTGTGTTGTCCTCCACGAGGGGTCGCCCTGTACGGAGGTTGTCCTGAACGGCATCCCTGCCTTCCCGGAACGCTTTAACCCATCGTGCCACTGTGCGATATGGCAATGCTGCATCGGCACATGCTTCACACAGCCCCTGAAAACATTCTTGTGCACTACGACCTCGTGTCATTTCAATTTTAATCCAGGAATGTTGCTCTAGTTTTGTAAACGTAGTCTTAGGGTGCTCTCACTATCCCTATGAAAGTCAACATTCTACACACTGCAGTAGATTGACAGAGTACTGTCGCCGCTGGCTGCACTAACTCATCTAACAGTCCTTGTTCATGTCCACATAGCTGGCAGTCTCGAACGCACCATCGTCATGTGACAGCAGTGTTGCCATAACTTTTTATCCAACCTATGTAATTTCTCAAATTGTGGTTATAAAGGCTATCCTTGAATAAAAAGATATTTTGTAGAACAAATTTCATGAGATACATGTCATTAGCGAAGGTAAATATGATTCACGACATGGACAACAAAGGAAAGGAGCTAAGGAATCCTGACACAATAAAATAACTGTTCAATGTAAAATAATTTAATCTTCTGAAATAGGTAACCAATAACTTTTTCCAGAGACTGACATTTCAAAACCTAAATTTTCTTTTATACAGAAATTAATTCTGATTTTTATCCAGATATCATAAAATACAACCCTCTCTCACGCAACTTACAATATTTACCTCAATTTTTGAGAGGGTCGAAAGAAACAGTATTGCTTGCCATCATATATATATAAACCCTCCATTTCAATGCTTTCTTACATATTTTATGCCATTCTGCTTAAAGCATAATACTCTTGGAACACAACCATATACATATTTCTCTCTCGATGTCAAACTATAAACAATTCTAAACAAATTTGACTTAAGTTCATATTGTAGCAAATCTGATAAAAAAAGTGTACAATTTATTGTGTTTGATTAAGAATAGTTAATATTTTCAATGCGGCACACAGTGCACAGTACGATTATCTTTTAGTCTTAACAAAACTGTAGTATGTCACAATACCTTTAGCAATGTAATACGTTCTATTATTTTTACCTATAAACTATCATGGTTTGATGTCTATGTTTCACATTAAAAAATATATTTGAGCTAATATACAAGAAAAGTGAGCCCTCTATCCATGAATTACTGTATTTGGAGAAAGATGAACACTAAAAGACGGAGTTAGAACATTAATCAGCTGTCAATTATCACATCGGAGAACTGATGCAGTAATAGGTCGATTCTGTTGTCTTCTAGCACTCAGAACACTACGTATAAAAATTATAAAGGGCTTACAACAAAAAGCACAATGTGAAAAGTTGCATTTACAAAGTATTAAAGTACCGTCATAGAGGAGTTAAGGGCTCTTTAGTTTCAACTCTAAAAATTGTTTCACAGTTTAGAGATTTGAGGTACACTAGGCAATAAGTGTATAGCCACAGCTATAGCAATAATGTAAAAGAAATCCAAGACTTATCTCGTGAACGAGCGCACGTGTCGACCAGGAGGAGGTTCTCTTCGTCCACTGCCTCGAATATTGGGGCCGCCAAACCTTTCCCTGTTGTCCTTGACAGACCAATTTCCAGGCCCTCCTCCCCTAACACCTCGTCCACCAAATCGACCACCGCCACCACTACCTCCACTACCGCCACCACCTCCACCTCCACCGCCGCCTCCTCCAGCAATGCTAAACTTCTCCTCTGAGCGTGGGAGCATACGGATGTCCCGCGGCTCAGGAGTCCTGAATGAACGCGGAGGAGGCGGCTGGCTGCCGGGGCTGGGCACGTCACCGCTGTGGGGCGGCCACGCAGGCGACACGCCGCCTCTGCCGTTGCCAACGCGTGGCGGCATCGAACTCACACCTCTTGGGATACCTGGAAGTCGAGGACACAAGTTCATAGTAAACACTGATATTGTCGGACCATCGGATCTGTGCCCCTGTAAGATATGCGAACTGAACCCTAATTCCTTCTCAGCCTCGGTAATTCATTTCTCTGCCTGCAATCCTATCTCTCTCCCTTTCTGTCCCCCAGTCCCCCACTACTCACAATTTTGGCCTTCTAGCGGGGCAGTTTACAATATTTGCACTTGTAGTCCAGTGTTGTCAACTCAACATGAATATTGTAGCAAGGAATGGCGAAAGAAATATTATTAAGCAAGTACGTAATAGCATTTCGCGAGGAAGAGAAACAAACAGGTCAATATCTGTTTCCTAAAAATAAGGCAACAGAAAGAGCAGCTGCTATCACAGGTGAGGCTTATTTTATTTCAGTTGATTACATATTAATAATACAACATTTTATGTAATTTATATAGACAGATCAGAGATCCTAATAAAGAAAATCAGGAGAGAGGGAGTCTGTGCAGGAGATCAAAAGCTAGAATCACCAGAGAAGAACAGACCAAGGGAACCTTTAATTCTTGTAGATGATATGAACCGATGTATATTAAGAAGAAAGATACAAGAATTTTATACCGTGCAGAAAGAAGTTTCAACATTGAAGAAATTACTGAAGATTACAAGAGAAACAATAATTTCCAAGGTTGGAGAGAAATGCTACGGAAAGTGATTCGAGACATGGGATTTAGGTTTAAAAATGTAGAAATACAAGATGTATTTTGATTGAAAGAAATAATATTATAGCATGAAGGACCAGTTATTTATGACACAGTTTGTCGGAAGTTTGGCAACATCCCTATTCAGCAAGGTTCGTGGCCTGCTGTTTAACGTGGTGGGAGGAAAGCGGGTGGAATGGAGTGAGTACAGGCGTTAACTTTTCCAAGAATGACGACAGCGCTGAAGGGGCACAGATCCGATGGTCCGACAATACAATCACTGGAGTCTGATATTTCCGAACTTCTCAATCGGGGAACATGCACAGATTCTATTTTAGTGGTAAATCTCATAATGCAGTGTCCTGTTTTATTTCTTTAACGCCAAACACACACTCCCATCCACAGCTGTGTTATGAGTTTCCCTTACATGCCTCATGGTGTATATGTTGGCTGATATCGAAGTCTGAGGTAACAACAGGATAACCCAGGATAAACATGGTTCCTATTGATGGGAGTTTAGCTCCCTACTGGGTCCGACACTCAGTACAAACGAGAATTTTTTTTTATGGTGATCATGTGATTAGAACGAATGTTTCTCTGTATACAAGATCGTAAGAGTGCTTCTCAAGTATACTCTACCTCTGCCCTTAAGTGCAAAGGTGGTTTGCAGAGAATTTTCCAGGCGCCAAAGTTTGTAGTCGTCCTACAGTGCATAATCTTGTTAGAAAATTTAGATAGACTGAATTATAAAGACAAAAAGGGTAGGAAGAGAGGCATGTTTTGACTCAGGAAACCCTGACGATACAACACTTCTCATGTAATGTTTTGAAATAAAGCTATATATTTTGTTTTTACCATAATAACAATTTAGTGTTAACGATGAGCGACAATTAAGAGATTCTTTTCCAACTATCTTTTTGGCTACATGACAGAATCCAGTAGGACTGTGGAAGTGCCAAATAGTGGTAAAGAAATAAGATGGAGACACTGTAACTTTTCTGATTACTAAGCAAATAAACCACGATAATATTCTTTAATGTCATGTGGCTCGAAAACGTCATTTCATTGGTCACAGCATACATTAATCCTATAGTATGTGGGCGGTTCAAAAAGTAATGCACATCTCGGCTGCCCTTCACTTAAAAATAACGAAATTTTATACATATCATCTTTAAAGCCATGGAACTAATTTCCAGCATATATAAGGATCACCTTCAAATTTATATAGGTGGATCTGTAAACCCTGATGATGAGACATCAGGAGCAGGGTATTATATTCCAAAATATCAAGAAAGTTACTTCATACCAAGTTCATCCTCCTTGCTGTTCAAGTCCACATCTCTGTGGACAGTGTTCACATAATTATGCATCGCTTAGACTATTCAAAGGTTTGTGCCAAGTGGCTCCCTAAGTGCCTAACTGATGACGATAAGAAACAAAGAAGGACCTTTGTGCACACATCATGAGGCTGACGCTGATTTCTTATTCAACAATGTCACAGGGGATGAGACATGGATTCACCATTTTGAGCCTGAGATCAAAGACAATTCATGGAGTGGCATCACAGAAATCAAGTTCAAATCAGGACCTTCAGCCAGCAAGGTTATGGCCACATGATTGACACATTGCAAACTCGTGAAACGATAAACTCAGAGTTTACATCAAGACTCTGGAGAACTTGATGAGACAATTTAGGCTTGTTCATCCCCATAAAGATGTCAACAAAATTCTCCTTCTTCATGAAAATGCGAGGTCAGACACAAGCATGCGCACTCATCAAGAAATCACAAAACCTGGGTGGACTGTCCTTCCTCATCTGCCCCACACCATCTGACTTTCGTTTCTGTCCCCTGAAGGATGTGATCTGTGGGAAGCGATATGATGACAATGACCAGGGGCCTGTTTCACAATGTTTACAATCTTTGTAAATTGTAAACTTTGCTTGTAAATTGTAAACTTCTTTGTTTGTAATGTTGAACTTTACAAAGGAAATCAAATCTTTACAAATTAAATTTTGCTCACTTTACAAGTATTCTGTTTCACAATGAAGAGTAATTTTACAAACGTGTAAATTTTACTTGTAAAATTAGCACATTTTCTACAATACCTCTGAGATGTGTAAAGTTTGATATTGCAAGAAATAATGAATAAATACAATAAAGAAATATTTATTAAATTAATTTTTGAGTAACTGGATAATATTAAGAATTAAACTAAAGCAGTTTTGATGTTATTAAGGAGTTCTAATGACTCAGACAAAGATATTGAATTTAGGCCTAATCAAACGAAGATGTATACGTAAAATTCTCCGGTCAAGAATTAATAACACGTTCATATCAATGTATAAATTTAATGAAAGGTTTCGAATGAGTCCCGCACTATACTTCAGAATACCGCATAAGTATTTATATAGGCCTAGAAGACTGTATTTAATAAATACTCGCACTTAAAAAAGAAGTTCCTGCGCCAAAAATAAATAATTCAATAATGCAATACCGACACTACTTACGCTGTATTCTGAAGTAGTTTTGAGTCCCGTTTCGCTGGAATCTCTCCTACAAGATATGTATCGATAGTAGTAAAAATAAGGCGACTTTATCTCTGCTCTTTAGTGATTTTTGTAAACTGTCGTTGGCGATATTGTGCAACCAATAATGCGTATTTGTAAATTTCTTTAGCTCATTTTGTAAAGTTCGTCAAACTTTACAAACTAATAAAATAGCATTGTGAAACACAATTTACAAGTATTTGTAATCTTTTACTTGTTATTTGAAAATTGTTAATTTGTAATTTGTAACGATTGTGAAATGGGCCCCAGGTCATGGGAGACATCAGGATATGGCTGAGAAGAAGACCAGTTGAATAGTACCAAACTGGCATACAGGCCCTAACATCTAGGTGGCGTAGAGCCAGAGATTTGAATGGAGACTACGTGGGAAAATAGGTATTTGTAGCCAATTAATTGGGGAATGATGTAGTATATTTGGATTTGTAATAAAACAAACTTTGAATAGGAGAAAAAAATTATGTGCATTACTTATTGAACTGCCTAGTATTTATCCAATTCAGATGGGGTGAAACTTTTGTACGCTTTGCACTTACTTTCCTGCCCTTGCTTGTTTATAAATCGCTCTAGAAATTTGCTATGACTATGTCTGTTAGAAAAATGCACACAGAGAAATCTGATATGCAGTGCACTGTGTGAATGAATAAGAAAGCATCATTCTCGCCACCTGTGCTCAGGACACATTTCGTACTTGCCACTTTCACAATTGAATTGAACGCATCTTACAACAGTACCCACATAATTTCCCCTATTAGAACTGTTTACGAAATTAGAGGAAAGCAAATCTTACGATACTCTCACATTGTAACAGACAGAATTAATGGTTCGAGAAGCTCATGGTGGTGACCTTATGGCCTTGGAGCCATGAGTACTGAGTATTTTTAAAGTTATTATTGACTGAACTACCACCAATTATACATATTTCTAAGCTGACAATAAATCAAAAGACACCTCCTAAATTCATGAACTGTATTTGGAATCAGTAAAGGCTGGTTCACAATAAACCGGAAACAAGAATCGGAACGAAAACGAAAACGGTAAAATTGTTAAAATGTGTACATTTAAATGTGAGCATCCACAATTAACGAAAAGCTTGCCGGAGCCCGGGATCGGGAACGGACAGTTGGCCAAGTTTCAACTTTGGCGTTCACGTTTCCGATCACAGCCCACTAGATTCATTCTATTGCCATCTAAAAGCTATTTTGTCGTCGTATATTTTGTAGCAAGAAGACCGTGACATAACCTATGCATTATTTTGTTCTGTGCTGTGCATCATGGAGCAAGTTTTATTTGATGAGATTCTAATATTGAGTGTTGAGGAAAATCCTCACGTTTACGATAAGCGGCGCGATTCGTATAAAGATGAGAAAATGAAGGAGAATACGTGGCTTTCAATAGCTGCATCTTTGAACACCGATCGTAAGTGAATCATATTTTATTACTGTATTGGTTATATTACACACTACATATTCACGCTTCAATTCAATAACTACTGTTGTGTTCATTTTTGTTCTATTACAAATGTTTCTTCTCTAATTATTTTACGTTATAGTAGACTTAAAATAGGTTGTGATAATAAAGATGCATAGGCATATTTATAGTCCTGTACCTAATGAAATGTTTCAGTTGAAATTTCTAAGTTGGTTAACTTGTGTTTATGTTGGCTGCCTTGTACTCATGAGAGAACGCCATTGGTCAATTATACACAAATAATATCAGAATGCGTAATATCGACTTTACATATCGTTATTGACATGCATATCAATATGCATAGTCGTCTACGTTCTCGGTTTATTGTGAATAAAAAATTTTCATATTCACGTCCTCTGCTTCTCGTTTCCGATTTATTGTGAACCAGCCCTAAGTTGCGACCCTTCAAGAAACACGACAAAACTGCGATTTTATTAGAGATACATGTTCTCTGTATGCCTACATACGTATCATCACGATAATACTGACCTCTTCCATTTTCACGCCGGTTGTAAGGAGTGGCAGAACCGAAGAAGCGTCCCCTGTCGCTTCCAAAGGCACGTCCCCGGCCTCTAGATCTCGTTGCCATCATATCTTTCGCTGCACGCATTGATATCTTATTGTACCCTGTTGGGCCTGTGGGCTGCTGACCAGATATCTCCAATGCCACGAAGTCGTCCACATGAAGAGAAGGAGGCCGAGAAGTATTGGGAGGCCGGGACCTAAATAGATCACCTCTCTGTGGTACTGATCTGCCGAAACCTCTTCCTCGCATTGGTGCCACTGAGAGACAGATTACAACACTACAAATGAGAAAATGTTTCAAGTTTTATATATATTACAGTTACTAGCTAATACTTTAAGATGGTAAATAAAAAGATCAAGTACAAACGTTCACAAAAAAATAAATAAATAAATCTCATATCATGCTGCCAGATGCTGTCCAGAAATTCTGTTATTAGGGGAGAGTAGGGTAGTATCGGACATCGGGTAATATCGGACAGTGAGTTTCTTTCATCTACCACACGATGATAGTACCTGGTTGACATGGTTACATTTCTGTGATGTCGCATAGAGAAACGTAACCATGTCATTCAGGTACTACCATATGGTGGTAGATGAAAGAAATGCATTGTCCGATACTACCCAATGTCCGATACTACCCGACTCTCCCCTATGTATTCATGTTTCATATATCCATCAATAAGACTTAACAGATGTACTCACAAATAACAAGGGTGAATGCATACATCAATTATTACAGCTTCAATATAAAACAACAGACAAATTAATTCAAATTATTTATATCTGTTACAATAAAAATCAGTAACTCATTCACACCACTTTTTGCTAGTTAACACAAGAAATGCTTACTAGTGTAGTATCAGAAATCATGGAGTTGATTGATACAAACACAAATAATGTGGTGCTAACAAATACCTTACTATAATAATACCGGACATCTGTATACTAGCAGCATTGGTGTGAGTGCGAAAAATCGCGGACCTGACATCTAGCGGAGCGGGATGGAATTACGTCAACACATACAAATATTAACACAGCGAGATTTGGACTATTGTTTAAAACGTCAGTTACTAATGTGGAATTATATATGAAACACTTAAGAAATGTTGAATAATATTTAATGTAAAATTATTATCTTATATCAAAGCTGCATATTATAAGAAATATTGCATTACTTTCCGTAATTAATTGTTACATAATTTTTCTTTGGTTTACCGAGACAAAATCAATCTGATATTAGGAATGAATTTACAGTAATGTTTTATATACGCATTGCTGACAACTGCAAAGATAAAATTGATAGTAATCTGATGCTTGTAATAATTAGTAAAGGTATGTGGACAACAATAAAACTTAATTTGATAAAACCTTAAAATCCAATACATTTTAACTTCTATTCATTTATTAGCCCTAAATAAAAAAACTAATTTGTATTTTTCTATCAACACAAAAACGAAGGGATTAGGCCTACTAAAGAATGTTGTTGACTCACGTTTTATAAAATGTCGGAAATCGAAAGTACGATTTGGAGCAATTTGCAATGCTGCAATTGTCACAATTATAAACAGCACATATACACCCTGACATTTTAACACTAGTACTAATTAATAAAACTATTAACTAGCCCAGCAACAATATACATTGCAGTTGATTACACCTTGTTTCTCGAGTATCTCCATCCTGGCAGGTAGGTAGCAGCACCATCGTCGTTCGCACGCAAAACTGCTAGCTTTCCAGTATTATTATAGTAAGGTATTTGGTGCTAACTCCTACTTTTTAATAACCTACGATGAAACTTGTACAAAGCTGAATTTTATTAAAGGCAAGAAACTTGAATATTTGTATTTCAGCCTCCTCTCAGCAAAAAAATAACAATATTGAAAAAAAACATTGTAGGCATTTAAACTTTACATTTGTGCTTTTAAGAAACAATTTTTTTTAAGGTATTACTAGTAAGAACTAGTACAAATGGGTTTCAGGGCTTTCCTTTAATATATTTGTTTTAAGCTAATGGCTATCAACATAAAATCAACAGCTGAACTAATCACCATTTTGACATTTCTCTCAACTACATATGGGCTATTCCATATGAAACCGATCAGTAAAAAACCTCGCATTTTTTTATTCTCTAATTTTTTCCCTATTTATACAAGGTGCTGAGGACAGTGCATTTTCAAAAATATACTATCGAAAGTCAAACGGTTTTCGTATTATTGAGCGACAAATTTAGCATATTTTATAAAAACAAGCCTCTTTCAGCGCTCAGAACTCTGGAACCATTTACTGCAGAACATTGAACGAGAGCTCATTTTGAAGCTGACATTTGGTAGGTTATGTTAAGAAGTAATCCTTATTTTTATTGTATACAGAGAGACAGATAATCTGATTTTACTTACTTTTAGGCTTTTTGCCAATTTGTAAAAACGTAAAAAAATATTGAGAAAAAAACCTTGCATTATTAAGAGGGATTCGGCATTGTTTGCTTAGTGGCTCGGCAATAAGTTTCGAGGGTATTAAATAAATTATATTCACACACCTAGACTTGAACGGTGCAGTACCGCACGCACTGGCCGAGAGCTGAAGATAAGCAAGCGTTGGGCGTCATTTTACTCCTGTGTTTATGAAAACTTGTGATAAAGCTAGCCCAGCCATGACTGTTAGACGACACATCACGTGTTTATGTCCCCTGGCCTTGCTTGTCTCGGCTAGCTCCCGCCTCACAGTCAGCTGGTTAGTTCACATGCGTACTATTTATTTTCTTTATTTGATATTTTCAATACTTTCTTATCAACGTGCCATCAGTAAAAAATGTGTTTATTGTACTTTCAATGCGGAATCTAACCATATATTTTAAAAATATTTTTTCCTAGGCAAAAGCGTCTTAACGAGGAAAAAACTAAATTTCTCCATTTCCATAAAAAGTAAGAAAATCTGTTTATATGTCAATATAAACTTTAATTTCACAGCATCAAAATAAACCATTATTTTGATCATTGGGTGAAAGGGATTCGGAGCTACAACAGTTTAAAGTTGCAAATTTTATGAAAATACAATAAATTTAAATATTTTTAATTTGAACACTATGAAGTTCTGACGCCTCAAACTTTGCACAAAGCATTGTATCATAGTTCTCTATACACAAAAAAAGTTTTATTGTATTTAGAAATTGTAAGGTCAATTTTCTCTGTATTTATATTTCGGTCGATGAGATGGAATAGCTCACATATGATAAAAAGTAGAACACAAGCTATATTCACCAAAGAGCTCTACTGTAAATTTTTGGCTTAATAAGTAGGTACCTACTTAAAATGTTTCGTAAAGTTTCCTACAGCTCATTCGGAATAAATTACAGTTAAAGGCATAAATAATAAAATGACGTACAATTAGAATAGATCTAAGACAATACATATTCTCTTGATAATAGAAATTGTATAAGAAAACTTTCTGTGTAAGACATACCACTTCCTAATATTTAAGATGCTGCGGACTGAAAATATTTGATATCATAACAATTACAAATGGAATACAACATCCTAAACAAATTGGGGGGGGGGGGGGGGGAATACAAAACAAAATATTCTGGCTTTAAAATTATTTCTTTCAATGATTTAAACAGTTTATAAACACAGTTTAAGACAACGAATATCACTTTCGTAGCAGAAAGCAACATAAAACCAGCTCTAATACTTGTTGTTATTTTTCCATTCCATTTATGTTCAGTTTCTCTTAAAAATATTTCATCAGGGCATACCATACATGACCTGGTGACTATTTAAATGTGATTACGTAATAAAAATAACGAGATTTGCTCATAAGGTGTTCCTGATTTTTTGTTTTATATATACTTAATTTAGTATATATAAATATAAAATATATAGCACATAATTAGGTACTATACAAAGTAACAGAAAGCAATGTATAATTGTCTTTACTTTTTCATTTTCATTTCAATGAACATTGTATGCAAAAATATTTTATGATTTATTCATATTTCAAGAATTATATATCTTCATATACATTTAATGGAATGTACAGATTCTTCATTCTAAAATCTTTCTTCACATTTGTTTCTTTTTCACATTTATGGTTAGTTTCACAGCAGATATTTTAAGTGATATAATTAAGAGAAGTAAATACTTATTGGTCATATTTTGCAATATCAACTTATCCATTCTTCAAAATATGACACAATTTTCTATGTTTCATATAACGAAAAAACGTAAATGTATTCATAGTAATTCATATTCATTTTTTAAGACTTAAAAGGGCCGAATTCATAGTCAACACTTATCGTAAGGAAACCCTTAAGCAGTTGCTTATAATAATTTCCAATTCATAAATCCCACTGAAGTGAACACTTATTCAAATAAGGTAGCTTGTCAGCTTACTCAAGTGTTTCCTCATATGCATTGTAATCAGCTGATTCAGTATGCAATAGATGATGATTATGATTGAGTTCTATAATGAAAATGCAAAATGTGTTTCGGAAGAACAAAAGATATATCAGAGATGACCAACAATTTAAGAAGAGATACCGTTTCGACCAGAGGCGTATACTGGTTAAAGGGTTTGGGCTACCGCTGACCCTATTATTACACAAAATATATCTAACAATTACTTTAATTTTAATTACTATGGTAAAACTAATAATACAAAATTATTACATTATGTTATATTATAAACTTTTTCTTTTGTAATTTCCTTGGGCTACCACCGGTAGCCCGCAAAATACGCCCCTGGTTTCGACAAGAACACTGTTGTGGATATTATGGTGTCTCTCATTGAAATTCACAATACAACCATAAGGCTTACCGGTACCGATTTCGCCACTGCTGAAAATACTGGTTGTTTTGAGATTTTATGCTGCAGCATCATTTAGGTGGGTTTAAATTGCATTTTTTCTGAAAGTATTCAAGTCCCAAAAAAGTGTTATTTTTATTTTCGTTTGTATTCTACCCAAGGAATAAGCTGCTAAAATATTCGTAATTATATCATTCCACTTTGTTTACCACAAAAATAACTGAAAAATAAATTAAAATGGTTTATTTACAGGAATATTTTCGGAGTTTACATTAAATTCAACTGCAATTTTATCCCATGTCAATTTCTTCTTTTGGAGAGAATAAATCAGATTTTTTTACTTTCGACGATATCTCTATATTTCATAACTATTTCTCTTAGCTCACATCTTTCTTCTGTAAAGTGCTTTCTGGACATTTTGCATAATTTTTATCACTATAATATTTACTTCTGTAATTTGTGTACGATAACAATGTTGATTTAACAATTTGAAGGCGCTGGAAAACAATTGAATGTACAAAAGCGCTCACGTCTAGCCATGTAGCCATATTTCTTTCTATGTCAAGGGAATGCTCAGTGCATTTGAAAGAGTAGCGTCTCTGCAATACGATCTGAAATAAGTGCTAAGGAAATGCTCATTACTTAAGTGTTTCCTCATTTTGTAAGTGACGACTATGAATTCGACCCTTAGTCTCAATAAATTCCATTATCTGACATAATACAATTCATATTAACATAGTACAGCTTAACTACAGATTATTATCCAAGTGCATATGTGGATCCCAGGAAAATGTTAGAGTGTATTTTAAAATCTAATACTCTTGTTCATCACCTACCAAATGGCCGTTTGTTCTTGCTGTCTGCCGAGAGGTATTTATTTAAGTCATCACCTCTCTTCTTCATCTGATCAGATTCGTCTTCATCTCCTCCAGCCCCTGCTGCCGTCTTCAGACGACATAACCTCTCTGATTCCATTGGGAGATGGAAATCTGGGAGGTACAGACGTGCCATTTCCATCAGATCACAGCCCACCTGCAACATTTCGAAGTTTTAATATTACTATAGAAGCATCTGATGATGATGATGATGATGATGATGATGATGATGAAGAACTTAAAACTAAAGGTCTTCACATCATGTGATGCCGTGACATTATATTTTGATATAGTAAATTAAGCTATTTTTCGAACTAAAATGGCCCCTGTATCTTCAACCCTAACAACAAAAACAAAATCATGGCGCTTGCCTGCCAGTCTGAAGTTGCGTTCGGGCGCGGGTTCGATCCCCGCTTGGGCTGATTACCTGGTTGGGTTTTTTCCGAGGTTTTCCCCAACCGTAATGTGAATGCAAGGTAATCTATGGCGAATCCTCGGCCTCATCTCGCCAAATATCATATCGCTATCACCAATCTCATCGACGCTAAATAACCTAGTAGTTGATACAGCGTCGTTAAATAACCAACTAAAAAAAAAAAAAAAACAAAATCATGGATTGCGATGGACGAAGCTTTCACTACAGATGGAAAAATAGTAATGTGTCAAGTGTGCGGTAAAAAAGTCGGGTGCTCTATGAAATCACAACTGGAGAGTCTTATCTATCCTGTACCTGCCAGATAATGATATTAATTTTTTCATGATTTTACATATTTTGGTACATATTCAGCTTATTTTTCTTATACAAATATGTAAATATTTCACACCTTGATATTACATAAAAATCCAGTCGCTATTCATGATATACGAATGCTAAGATAAACATTGCAAAGTATACATTTGAAGAGTCCGCTGCAAGAATGATGGATGTCATCTGGAATACATTTTTCAGGAGAAGCAATTGAAAGTTTGAAATGCTTAGAGCTCAAAGCTTAACTGTGATTTTCCGACCATTACTGGACAATGGCTATCAGTTTTTATTTTATTTTATTGGGTTATTTTACGACGCTGTATCAACATCCAGGTTATTTAGCGTATGAATGAGATGAAAGTGATAATGCCGGTGAAGTGAGTCCGGGGTCCAGCACCGAAAGTTACCCAGCATTTGGTCATCTCGGATTGAGGGAAAACCCCGGAAAAAACCTCAACCAAGTAACTTGCCCCGACCGGGAATCGAACCCAGGCCACCTGGTTTTGCGGCCAGACGCGCTGACCGTTACTCCACAGGTGTGGACACTATCAGTGTTAATGCCATATAACTCTCTATCTATGTCTTAAGCTATGCACTGACAGTCTTGGTTCATTCTCGACATGAAAGTGACATCCATCATTCTTGCAGTGGACTCTTCATTTTGTGATATATTAAAATTATCGCGAAAAGTTTATACTTCCAGAAATAAAAGCAATTTCTTAGACAATTTATATTATATAATAAAAACAAGCCTCTGTATAAAAAAATTCAACAACTTCGATTAATTTAAAACATCTTACCTGGTCCATGTCTTGGTCTGCCTCGTCAACAGGTGGTGGAGCAAGCCAATATGTAGAACTGAGGCGTTCATCATCAACCTCACCAACAACGAACACTGGTCGAGCTGCGAACTGTGACAACAGAGGCTCAGGTGCGGGTAAAGTCGGCTCCAGCAACTCTGTCAAAATGAAACATCGACATTATTCTACAAAACGTAGAGCTGAAAACCTGGGTTCAAATCCCGGTGCCGGAGAGAATTTTTCTCTGCTCCACTCATTTTTCATCATAATTTTTATTTGTTCAAATGAAAATGATTAAAATTCAGAGCATGTTTTTAAAATAATCAGTAACAAAATGAAGTGTATACTTACTTACTGGCTTTTAAGGAACCCGGAGGTTCATTGCCGCCCTCACATAAGCCTGCCATTGGTCCCTATCCTGAGCTAGATTAATCCAGTCTCTATCATCATATCCCACCTCCCTCAAATCCATTTTAATATTATCTTCCCATCTACGTCTCGGCCTGCCTAAAGGTCTTTTTCCCTCTGGCCTCACAACTAACACTCTATATGCATTTCTGGATTCGCCCATACGTGCTACATGCCCTGCCCATCTCAAACATCTGGATTTAATGTTCCTAATTTATTATGTCAAGTGAAGAATACAATGCGTGCAGTTCTGTGTTGTGTAACTTTCTCCATTCTCCTGTAACTTCATCTCTCTTAGCCCCAATATTTTCCTAAGAACCTTATTCTCAAACACCCTTAATTCTGTTCCTCTCTCAAAGTGAGAGTCCAAGTTTCACAACCATAAAGAACAACCGGTAATATAACTGTTTTATAAATTCTAACTTTCAGATTTTTCGACAGCAGACTGGATGATACAAGTTTCTCAACCGAATAATAACAGATATTTCCCATATTTATTCTGTGTTTAATTTCCTCCCAAGTATCATTTATATTTGTTACTGTTGCTCCCAGGTATTTGAACTTCTCCACCTCTTCAAAAGATAAATTTCTATTTTTTATATTTCAATTTCGTATAATATTCTGGTCACGAGACATAATCATATACTTTGTCTTTTCGGGATTTACTTCCAAATCTATCTCTTTACTTGCTTCCAATAAAATTTCAGTGTTTTCCCTAATCGTTTGTGTATTTTCTCCTAACATATTCACGTCATCCGCATAGACAAGGAGCTGATGTAACCCGTTCAATTCCAAACCCTCTCTGTTATCCTGAACTTTCCTAATGGCATACTCTACAGCAAAGTTAAAAAGTAAAGGTGATAGTGCATCTCCTTGCTCTAGCCCGCAGTGAAATGGAAACACATCTGACAGAAACTGAGCTATGCAGACTCTGCTGTATAGCAGAAATGAAGTGTATAGCATACTTTAAAATTAGCTTACCTCTATTCTCCACAGGTTTATTCCCTTCTACTTCGAGCAGTCTGATCAAACTAGCCACATTCTCATGGAGGCTCTCCAGTGCTTCTTCTTCAGAACTGCAATCCTGCAGACATATACGACATTATTTCATTCATTCCCTTATGAATTACAATGTTTCTATCTTTTCAGTTTTACAAATTTGTAGTTACAATCATTTCTGAAGGATATCCCAGTTTAAGTGAACAGCGCAACAAAACAAACTATTCAGAAACTGAAGAACGTAAATATTGTTTATAAATTGTCTGCTCTTAAAGTATAGCCTGCAATACCAATTTAAAACAAGAAATACAACTGAGGCAGTCAGAAGCAAAGGGGTGTAAGTGCACTTACGTTTTTTTTGACTGAACAACAATACAGTACAACACTAACTGTGCAGGACATGAACGTTATCTATACTAATAATAAATCTGTAGCCAAAATTTTTCTGGTAATTTTCGATTTTCCAAAAATAATTGGTCCTAACATATATAATTAACCACCCTGAAACCGAAAATCGCTTTTTTGAAATTTTTGTTTGTATGTCTGTCTATCTGTCTGTCTGTCTGGATGTTTGTTACCTTTTCACGCGACAATGGCTGAACGGATTTTGATGAAAATTAGAATATAAATACGAATATATACGTCATCCAACATCGCAAGATGAAGATTATAAATGAAGTTCGTTGTAAGTTAGATTTTAGGCTATATGGCATTCAAAATACGTCATTTAAAGAGGGGTTCTAAGGGAGCCTGAATTAAATCGAAATATCTCGCTTATTATTGATTTTTGTGAAAAATGTTACATAACAAAAGTTTCTTCAAAAATCAGTTCCGATAAGTGTTATTCTTTGAAAAATTTTGATAGGACCGATATTTAATGAGATAAATGAGTTTTAAAATTAAAATAACTGCCATCTAAGGCCGTGTAATGAAATAAAAAACAAATGACTTCGTCAATAAGGGGCCTTGGACAACAACAATCAAAAGCTATGAAACAGCCTACAGAGAATGTTTCTGTGTTTGTATGAAGTAATGTCGGAAGCTAAATTAACCGATTTGTATAATTAATTATTATTTCACCATTTGAAAGTGTAGTTTCTCTAGATGGACATACTGCTATAATGTTATTACAGTAACTTCTGAGTGAATTGAGGACTGGTAAGATTAAAATAGCTTCCTATGCACAGAAAATTTTGATAGGCTATTTTGTACATTCTTTTTGTATATTTCTTAAAATAATGTTTATGTAAGTTACATCCGTTATCAACACACTTTTTATATGATATGATATGATAAGGGTTCAGAACCATAGTGGGCCAAACGCCATATATTGAATACGTAGAAAACAAGGGTTAAAATTAAGTTATTACCATAATTCAATGGAAACCTATAACAAGTAAAATAAAATATACACATTAAATCTATATGATGTCAATGTTCATTAAACTATGGTTGCATGTAATAAAAATTAAGAAACATGTTAAAGGAATTGTCATTGCACCAATGAGTGGTCTCTGGACCAAAATGATCGCATTTTAATTATTTGGATGCAATTTAAATTAAGTAACATATTAAACGATTTATCCTTCTATCAAACACGGATGTTCCCTGAATCAAACGTCCTATTTTAATTATGTAATTACTTTATATTTATTTCTAATGGGTGCAGCAGAGCGCACGGGTACGGCTAGTTAATTATAAGAAAGCTTCATTTGAACAATTATTTTGTCAAACATTACTAAAAATTTTCCATCACTGATGATGGACAAGGCCAATAGTTAAAAACAGACTGCGGTGAAGTCTTTAACCCTCTGTTCTGAAGTATCACACCTAGCTGATAGAAGCAGAAAAGAGGTAAACACATTAACTGCAAACTGTGTTCCCAAAAAAGTATTTTTAGCCTTCTTCTCATTAGACTCGTATGTGGACCTACTGGACTCATTTATTGCCTTCTTTGGGAAATATCAGACGGTTCTTATACTTGTTCAAGTTTATCCAAGGGTCGTTCATATTCATAGACGAGACTTTGGACCAAAGTTGACTTTGGAAAGTACAAAGTCACCATTTTCCTATTCACAGTCGACACTTTGAGGAAAGTAAACTTCTATCGTGACTTTACTTCAAAGTCGCCAAAAATCTAGACTTTGACTTTGACTTTCGTTCGTGGACAAAAGGAAAATGACTGATATTTGGGAAATTGTTGAATTTTCCGAGAATATTGAAGACATCTAGGAGATTATTAAAGCTGTTTATGTTCCTTAGCGTATTATTATGATTATAAATTCAAATCAAGGTACAAATTTGATAAACAGACAGTATTAAATATCCTCGCCATGTTTCAACTTTCATTGATGAATAATCAAAGAGGATTATCTGTTTCACCAATAAATGATACAACTTATTTCATCGGGATTTTACGCTATAGGTAAGGATTAATAGCTTAATATTGATTCTTACTATTTAATTTTATAGAGGACAGGTTATACAGTTAGAAATGCAGTTAATTTATAATTGTTGCGGTCGTCATAATAATGTTTTCTGCATATTGACTTCAGATAATTTTTAAGTAGTTCCTGCAGACATGCAGGGAATAACTCTGCCAACTGTCAGCAGGATAATATGTCTCTTTCATAGTCTGTCATTGGTGGCATCTTACCTTCCATATCTTCACAACAAAATTATTTTACAATGAAGTAATTTCAGGACTTAATGTGAAAGTAACAAAACTGCAATAGATGTTTTATTCACAACAAAATTCTTAACAGGCAATACCATTTCAGATGAACTATACCATCATGTTTTGTAGTTATGAATTGTGTTATATACAAGACTGTTCGAATTGAGTTACGATTTTTGTGGCCAAGTAGAAGATCAAATTATTATCGATTGATGTAAAAGTCTAAAAATGTCAATTTTTGTACTTATGTTAGTTTCACAATAAGCTCTCAAATAATATTATTCTTATGTAAAGCTGCAATAACGGTTAACAATTGCTTAACATGTACTGATGTTCAATTGTTTCATTGACTCAAAAGATGGCTTTGATTGTGGCAATGCCTACTCTATTTCAACTATCTGTTAATTTAATTCGTTTAGAAGGCAGTGCTTTTGATTTCCAACATTAGAACACGATCGTCAAATCTCGACTTACCAAGTCAAAGTCAAAGTCTCAGAAGTATTGTCTATGAATAGGACTTTAAACAAAGTTAAACTTTACTACAAAAGCCGACTTTGGGAAGTCTTCATCCAAAGTCTTGTTTATGAATACGGCCCTAAGTGCAGTTGATATCGTATTCCATATATTTTAAAAACTTCTCATACATCGGTATATGTAAGTTTGCATAGAAAAGAATTTCTAACCTGCAGAAGTTTCTCTAAACAAAAAATTGGATGTTTTTTCTTGTTTCTTGTAGCACAGTTAGTCTCAATAGAGTCCTTCACTTCTGCTGACTCGACTGCATCACCCTCCGATGCGCCGTCCGTCGGCTCCTCTTCCTGAGTTTCTGCCTGAGCGCGGTCCCAACCCAGCACCACGGCCAACTCTGGCACAGACATCACCAGACTTCTCGCAGGCAACCCCAGCCCTGATTCTGCGTCGTCCTCCTCCAACGATATGCACACTCGCAACAATTCAAGGCTTGTAGAGAGAGTCGACAGACAGTCTGAGCTATCCTTACTGAATCCGGAACAGAACTTCACAAATAAATTCAGCAATGCATCTGTTTTCTTCTCCAGACAGCTGAAACGACACCAGTTCAGTATGAGACATTTTTGTTAACATCAATTTCAATTTTAAAAAGTATTCAGTGCTAAAGAGGAAGTTGTTAGAAAATAAAGGTAAAAAGGAAACTGAAGTATTCACTGAAAAGTTGCCCCCTAAATGCTTTGACTGCCCAAATCTTTTTCAAAAACTTACATGGATCAACTTCGATCTTTATGGTTATGCTCCAGTTTGTCAAGAATTCACAGTTAAAATAAAATGCTTTGAATACTTCTCATAATAAGATAACAAGTAATAAAAAAATGATTATAATACAGAGTCTATAGAAAATAACTCAAGCATCACAAATATTAATGGAATCAAACAGCAGAAATGAACACAAAAGAAAGAGAAACTAGCAAAGTCATTTGTTAAGGTACGGTCACACATCACTACTTTGCAGCGCTGCAGTACAAAAAACTGCGCAACTCTTGTACTGCGACGTGTGAACAACGGTGCAACCCGAAAAGTAGCGGCTGCCGAACCTGCTGCTCGCTACTTTTCCATGCTGCACGCAACTTAAAAGTAGCGACATGTGAACAGGGTTCTCAGGGTTGCAGCCGCAGCATTTTTGATATCGGTTTTGTTGAAACTTTTGCTGCGGTTGCAACCAGTGTTGCCACCCAAATGTGCCAATGATACTTTTATTGTTTGGATATATTTTAATGTTAGATGTGATGAAAATAAATTATTTGTAACAGTTATTAAATGCACAACACAGTCTGAGCATATTTGCTGACGATATAATTCACTTTTTTAATTTTCCGTAGCGAAGTTTCAAACAGGAGGGTTGCCAACATTGATTACGTGAATATGCTGTTGGTTATCATTTAAGTATATAGACGTTTTTAAAAGCTTTATAGTAAAATAATGCCAATTTCTGAATACTAGTTAGGACAGAAAAGTAAATAATAGATAAGTAAGCTTTTGCTTGAGTTTCTTAATAATGCGAACATAACCACAAAATGTATATTGAGAAGTCAACACGGAGATGGAAACCTGCAGCATGACTGCGGCTGCAAAAGTAGCGCCTTGTGTGTGAACAGACTCGCAACCTCCAGTTGCAACTTTTGCAGCACTCGGGTTGCGCAGCACGAAAAGTAGCGTGCAGCGCGCTACTTTTGGCTTATGTGTGAACACGACACGCAACTTTTGCAGCTGCAGTACAAAAGTTGCACAGCAAAAGTAGCGACGTGTGACCGTACCTTTAGACATACAAAATACCAATTGTTTCAGAAGTAACAGCACTGGACTTCAATGACGTCATTAATATGCCAGACATGATTTCAAATTCTGACAACGTGGTTAGTTTTGATCACTCTCTTCACCTTTGTTTAGCCTTTGAAATACAAGTTCTATTGTAACATTGTACTGTGTAAGGTGCAAATAATATGTGATAATTACGGTATATTTTTCTTTATTTTATATATCACAGTTCTGTATAAAACGTCAAATATTACAAATTGTCAATGAATGTTTTAACATCAGACATCTAATGACAGCTGGTAGTTCGCATCAGTTCATATTGGCAACATAGCACTGCAGTTCCAAGCTCAGCTGCTTAACTGGCATGTCCCATCTTTAGAAAGAACAGGTATAGTGCCAAATTTACACTTACAACCAACTCTCCACATCCGTTAATGTTTATATGGTGTGACGTTAGGGATAAATAAAATGACACATGCTTTCAACATGAATATTATGATCACAGTATCTAACACGAAAACAAATTATTCATTCCTAACTTTACAACAGTCGTTGTATTCAGTAGACTACCAAGCTTAATGGTCAAAATAACGCTACATGACGCACATACAAATTCATAGGCAGTGAATGATATGAACTCACCTCTTGAGATGGTAGAATCCATAATCATGCTCAGTAAGCATAAGAAAAGTGCGGACGGTTGGCAACAATGTGGTGAAACTATGTTCAATGTTGGCGACATGTTCCAGCATAATAGTACACATTGTAATCAGAAGATCACGTGGAGGTAGAGCATTGGCCAGATATACATCCGGTGTTGGCATGGACCCTGGGTCTCCAGCGCCTCCCCCTACTAGAGTTGTGCCTGGGGGAGGCAGCAGTGTCACTTCTGTGTCACATAGTGACTGAATCACTGACACCACACATTCTTGTGCCTGTGCAAACAGAACACATTCAAGTTCAACTAGCTGTTACAAATAAACAAGAATATAATTACAAAAAACATATCGAAACTATAAAAAAGTGAGTCATTACCAAAACCCGTTCAACTGTGTATTTTTAACCACAGGCCCTGACTGTATGGGGTCCAAGGGGTAGCCCCCCCCCCAATATTCCCAAGTTATAACAGCAGTAATATATAATCCTGTATACCCCGCAGCTACTAAGATTATAGGCCCATTCACAATGAAAATTAAACATAACCGTAACGGCAATGTTTATATCAGTGTTTATGTGAATCATTGTGAATGATCCCATTAGGTGGCCTGGGCGCAAAGTTCTGTGTTTATGTTTCAAATTTCAAATTGTAAATAAATTTGAAATTTGAAACATAAACACAGAACTTTGCGCCCAGGCCACCAAATGGGATCATTCACAATGATTCACATAAACACTGATATAAACATTGTCGTTAGACCTTAACATGAAAGTTTGCAAACTCCAAACTTTCATGCTTATGCTTACGTGATTTGCAAACAGTACACAATCGTGGAGTCCTGATGTAACTTATACGACAGAATATGAGGAAATGGCGTCGTTGTTATGTTTCCATGGTTACCAAGTATCTTTGCGGTTATGTTTATGTTCCCATCGTGAATGTTCTTGATTTCACGGTAACATTTACATTTTTAAGTTAACCCTTATGTTATGTTTAATTTTCAATGTGAATGAGCCTTAATGAAAATTAAACATAACGTAAACGTTAACTTAATGTAAACGTTGCGGTAAAATCAAGAAGTCATACCATCATTCACGATGGAAATGTAAACATAACAGTAAACATACTTGGTAACCATGGAAACATAACAACGACGCCATTTCTTCATATTCTGTCGTATACTTCAGCGCTCCACGATTGTGTTCTGCTTGCAAATCACATGAGCATGAAAGTTTGGAGTTTTCAAACTTTCATATCAACGTCTTACTATGTCAATGCTTTTGTGAATCATTGTGAATGATCCCATTTGGTAGCCTAGGTGCAAACTTCTGTGTTTATGTTACGGTTATGTTTAATTTTCATTGTGAATGGGCCTTGTGTATGTTTTAGTTATGAGTGTGTACAACTGTCAATGTACTAACTTCAGATTGAAAAATGCTGAAAGAGCTGATGATCATTTTGTTATTAGAAACAAGAATTCTTATTTATCTGGTAACTGCATCCTCATGGTGGCAGAACATATTAATATACAGAGTGTCACCAATAACTTATAAATAAAGGAAAGTGCATTAAAAAATATACACATGAAATTTTAAAGAAAAGTGGAAATCAACTTTCCCACGTCTATTTTATAATAAAACTGCAAAGATGCTGATTATTGTAAATACTGCTGAGAAATTTGCACCAAGAAACAATAAGTAATACCTAATTATTTATTTAATCATTTCTTGTCATTGTTGTGAGACTCCATTAAACTCAAACATATGTAGGCTATATTATTTATACTTTCAACTGTCTAATGTACAATATGCTCTGTCTTTGTGGCAGCCTGTTAATACAGGGAGCTGTTATCGTTCAGATAAATAAATAAATTTCTAGTAAATATGACTTTACATTAATTATAAATGTTGGTTTTAAAAACTGGAAGAAACGCTCTAGAGAAGTTCCAAGTTCACGAAAAATTTATTTTGATTGTGACTGTCAATGTGTTTTAGTAGTAACTAATATAAATTCAGGAGTGAACGTGTCTAGCAAAATTTCTAGTGCAAAAGAGCTTCAGATGAAAGAATCTAAGCAGTCAAAATACTCAGATGTTGTTTTCATTTATGTTAATGTTTCCACTTTTCATCTTATTAGTTACTTTAAATTCATTTACACGTGTGTGTGTTTTTTTTTCAGTTTATTTCATTCTTTGGTTTTTACTTAGTAAACATTTCAATATACAGTAAAACCCTGATAAGACGCTGTTCAAGGAAGCGGGTGTAAACCGCGTATTAACCGGGACTGCGTATTAGGCGGGTATACTAATTATGACTTACATACAGTATGTATTAGCATTTTTCTTTATTGAAATACATTATTCATGAAAGGAAATATAGTATTACTCCATTATGCAATTACTGTATTGTACGTCGAAGACATTTACAATTTGTAATAATTTCGGAAAAAAAGTCATTTATAGTTGTTTGCCCTGTGCGTGTTCTCCAAGTCCTCATGTTCACCACACTTCAGTTTATGCGATTACATCCTCCCGACGTCGCAGCTGTAGTGATTGAGTCGCGATTTTTTATTATCGTTCTTAATATCGCTGATGGGATTCCTAATGAATCAGAGAGTTGTTTTTGAGTAAGAGTACTGTTCTCATCGTACTTTCGTAAGATTTCCAATTTTTCCGACACGGAAAGTGCTTTTCGTTTAACACTCATTGTAATAACATTCACAGACACTTCAATACACTAAAGGACAACAAACTGCCCAGCAAAGATTTCCAGAATTTTATTAAGGCCGAGTGAGGAATGCTGTTTGAGAGAGAGGGTTAGCAAGAGGGTGAGGTATTGTAACTGTATGTAGGCTTTAACCACGCAGGTAAGGAGTCGAATAAGAGAGCGTAACAAGAGGGTGGGGTATACTAAGGTATGAAGTATGAAGGTTTAAATGCGCAGGTAAAGGGTCGAATACCAATACTTTTCATGTTAACGGCACCAGTGAGTTCAGTGACCAAGATGTTTCATTGCTGTTACAGTACATTGCTGAAAATTACATCGAAAATATTCCACAAAATCAGCGTATTATGCGGGACTTGAATGCTACAAACGGGGTATTTTATAAAGGCGTTATATGTGAAATGTGCAGGGACTGGACAAAAAAGCGTATTACACGGGATAGCGTAATAAGCGGGCGTGTCTTATCGAGGTTTTACTGTATTTACGAAATGTATTAGCCTATTTTATTATTAACCTATTGTTTTGCAGAATTTCTGTAAGTGTTAGACCCTGTGTTATTTTATAGGTGTAAATGATGTAAATATGTAAAGAGCAATACTGTATCAATGTCAATCTATATGTATGTAACAATTTGTATAGTTGTACACAAACATAATTATATAAATAGCTGTGCATTTATGAATGCTCCATAGGTCTTTATTTTCCGGAAATGAGAATATTGCCTTCACGACGAGTTTGTTTTCCTTTCCACTGTACATTCCTATTTCTATGAGTAGCTGTAGCTGTGTTTTGATGATGTCGCACGTGGCTGGACGTACTCTACATAGGGCGATAGCGATCGGTACGAAGTTTCTAGCTCTGGAGATAACTACAGATGTAATTATTGTATTCAAATAAATCAAAGTTAATCGTTGTTTCACTCTAGCTGCCACTGATCTATATATGAGTACACGGTAACACGATGATTGACAAGCATACTGTCTCCCCTCTCTCCTCACCCCTTATTCAGGTACCTCTTGAGGAAATATACTTTCACCACTCCGTGGAACCGAAATAACTGTTTTTGCATGTAAAGTCTTCATTTGTGGGAACTCTGTATTGTTGGAAAACCTCACGTCTTCTATAGAAAAAATTTGCCTTCCACATAAGTTGCTTGTTTGTAAATTGTACCAATGAATATAATAAAAGGAAATTATAACTACGAAAAATATTTTCGTCTTAAGTACTAATTTTTAAAATATTTTTTAATCCAATGCCACCAGGTTGTCTTTTCGACATTTCTGGTCTTCTCTCCTGGCCGTGGCTTAGTTGTAACCCACTTCTGAGGTTGGGGCACCTGGAAGGCGGAGTTACATTACCCCGATGATGTGATAGGATGATTATGATAATGTGGTGCCAGGAGAGGTCTTAAATCTAAACTTAACCTAAATTCCAGACCATGGACGAACACAGGAATAATCCTCTGTAAGGAAAAATTCCTGTGCTCTAACTGGGACCTCATGAACTATAGCCAGAAGCTCTGACCACTAGACCATGAGGCTGGTCATTTTTAAAATATATAACAGTAAGTATCTTAATGGCGACATCGTTAAAAACTTTAAATTGGGAGATTCATGAGGAAGTACATTGTGTATCATCAGATGGTTCTTTTAGACGGGCAGACATTGTTGCTATTAACAGACGCTTAAAAGGGCTCTTGTTCTTGACCCTACTAATCAGGCCACCAAAGTTGATATTGAGAAGAAGTCCATATATGAACCTTGTCTGCCTTATCTTTCTCAAAAGTACAACGTCCCTCCTAAACAATGGTCTGTCATTGGTTTGCTGTTTGGCAGTAGAGGTTCTATTACAAAATTCACATGGAATTATCTTAAGGAACTTCACATTCCTTTCGATTATGTAATGTCTATTTTTATAAGTATTATCAAGGATTCTCTTCAAATATTATATCATCATCTCTATTTCAATTAATCCACTTATATTTGCCTTCAACAATTAACTTTCTTTTTTCTTTAATGTAACACATCACATTATATTGTACATCTTTATTGTATTCAGGACTCTTGTGGTCACTCAAATTCTTTGAGCTGATGTCTATAATTTAGAAATAACGCTAAACATCTCAAATTCACAAAGCAAAGTTGATGTAAGCTGTAAGTTATGAAATACTCAATGTAGAAATAACTTATGTGTATAAATGAAATGTCTACAAAAGAATGATACTCAATCAAAATCATATGAGTTATTGTCATACAAAATATTGATAAATCATTTCAACTACTATTGTTCTAGTCTCCTGTAAATACAAATACATATTATTGTACATTAATAAAAAAGTTCTGGGTCCAATGCGCATGTCTGTCAAATCCTCAAAATGTTTTTACCAACACAATTCTTCCTATTCATTATAAGTATCACCATATTACTGTATAATGTGTTGGTCAATCTATTTATTTAAGGTATACTATACTTCATCACAAGAAACATTTGTCCATCTTACTTCCACTACCTGTACAAACCATGTGACATCCAAAACATACATCACCTCTGCCCATTTACTAAACGAAATAAATCTATTATTACAGACAGACTTACATATCGTAAAGTAAATACCTTCGATTCTGCATTGCATTATACACTTGTTGAGGCTCCGTTACTGTATAAAGATTCGAACATGAAGTTTTAAATAATCAGAGGTCGTGATTTGTGTAATCAAATGTCAGCATCATAAAAATGAAAAATTAAGACATGGTACTAGAAATTAACATGCAGTACAAATATGAAGAAAGCTTTGGAACTAGGAGTAACAATACTTAACAATTCAGTAATTTCTAGATTTAAGTTATGAAAAATTATGAGTAACAAATTACGAATCACAATTAATCAAATAAAGCACATAAACTTCACGAAAATCTTCATTTTTTAAAGTACATACAACAGAAAAAATCTTTATACTGTAGACTGTGTGTATAAAATATATATGTGCAGCGTTACATACATGCCTTCTTCGTTTTCTCGAGGACCTAAACTGATAGTCCAAGATAATTGTGCATGTGCGAATATCATGGTCAAATTAAGGAAAAAAGATACATATATAAATATTTAAAGAAAATAATCTGCCCTCAATGAGGGTGATCATAAAGATCCAGAATAAAAGCACTACAGAATAATTTAGAAAGACAGGAATTGTTTAGTAAAAAATTCGGAGAAATGCAAACCCAACACAATCATCAATGGCCAAAATACAGGGTGTTTAAAAAATACGGGGCATAATTTCAGGTATGTATTTCTCACATGTAGACAATCAAAATAGTTCATTACAACAAGTGTCCGGAAATGCTTCATTTCCGAGTTATGGCCTTCATAACATTGAAATTCACCGGAACATTTTTCTTTCCGCAGGTCGTTGTCATTACAGAAGATGTTCAAAATGTCCACCTCCTGCTTGAATACAGACCTCACATCGATGTCTCATTGACCTGCGAACACGATCCCAAACTCCAGGAGTATTGCATATGTCCTCAGAACATGCCACAATTCGATTCCGAACGGATTCAAAATCAGGCACCGGAGACGAATAAACCAATGATTTTAAATGGCCCCACAAGTAGAAATCGAGAGGGTTCAGATCAGGTGAGAGTGGAGGCCAAGCAATTGGGCCACCTCTACCTATCCATCGATCAGGAAACCTTCGATCCAAGTACCGGCGAGCGCCATCATGCAAGAAGTGAATGTGTTGACGATTGATCAGTGGAGTGTCTTCTAAAACATGAGGTATGGTGTTTTCCAGGAAGTTTGTGTACGCCTGCCCCGTAAGTCTGTTTACAAGTACATGGGGTACAACTACAGTAATCGATCACCAATGATACCGGCCCACATGTTGAGGGAGAACAGCACCTGGTGATGAGATGGAACAGTTGCACGTGGGTTTTCATACACCCATACATGCTGATTGTGGAAATTTGTTATGCCATCTCGTGTGAACTGTGCTTCATCTGTAAATAATACTAAGGCAGGAAAGTTCGGATGTACACCACACTGCTGCAAGAACCACTGACAGAACCTAACTCGTGCAGGGTAATCTGCTGGTGACAGGGCCTGTACATGTTGCAAATGATAAGGATACAATTGATACTCTTTCAACAGTCTCCAGACAGTCGTATGAGGAACATTGACTTGCAACGCTACCCTTCGTGTGCTGATAGGAGGAGTCATGTTCACAGCCTCCAGAATCTCCTCCTGTACTTCTGGAGTTGTAGAACTTGGTCGTCCCCTTCCCAAACCAGGAGAGTTAAATTTTCCATACTCGCACAGACGGTAATGGAGACGTACAAATGTCTTCCGATCTGGACATTGTCGCTGTGGGTGCCTCTCCTGGTACAAACGACGAGCCAGCGCAGCATTGCCGTCCGCTTTACCGTACATGAAGTGTATCTCTGCCAGCTCTTGATTTGAATACATGTCGCACAGTCTAACGCCTACACAACACTGAATGTAACCTTCACCTCGGAATGAACTGTCAGAGTGCCCTCTTAATGTCTCCTTTGACGGCAACGACCTGCGGAAAGGAAAACGTTCTGGTGAATTTCAATGTTGTGAAGGCCATAACTCGGAAATGAAGCATTTCTGGACACATGTTGTAATGAACTATTTTGATTGCCTACATGTGGGAAATACATACCTGAAATTATGCCCCGTATTTTTTAAACACCCTGTATAAATGGTAATGTAATATTTGGATTGAATCCTTAAGAATATTCAACAAAATTTTTTGAATTTCAAAAAATCGGAGTCCGAGTGCTTTTAAAATATCACATGTGAATTTAGGGAGTGTGCCACGTGCACCAAACAAAAGACCAGAAACACTCCACTGACTAGTAGGAATGTTATATTTCTCACTTAGATAAGGAATGCTGATTACAAACCATCCATTGAACTCAGTAACTGCTTTCAACAATGTGCCATAGCAGTGTTATTATTTTCCAGCGAATTATAATCATTACAATAAACGAAAAATGTATTTAGAAAATTGCTCACAATATAGTATGAATGAGTTAATTGACGTAGAATTAAAGTGAATTGTAATGGAAAGACAAATGCAGTAAATAATCTTAATGGACGTTAGATAATATTACGAACTCAAATTACAGTAATATAAAGCCACATAAAAAAGGTGTATTCATGTATTCAAGAAGTTATGTTTTATTATATTTTTATTTAGTAGTAGTAGTAGGGTTTAAGAAGGATGCATTAGCTACTATGGTTATTTGCGCCCGTATCTAAAATACTTAATAAAAGAAAGACATAAATATTTTTATGTATTTAAAAGTATAAAACAAAGAAACAATAGAACACATCATTACTTCAACCAGAAACTGCAGGAAAGAATGAAAAACCAGTCATTACGTGAAATTCTCACCAACCCACAGCTCTGGACAATTGCATATTTGATTTACAGTGGACATTGTGTAATCAGCTTATAGCTGGACACACGTATTAAGTAGTAAGAAGTAAAAAACATAATTGATCATGAAATAACTCTTCTCAGGTTCTGAGTTGGATTGTTGCTTCCAAGTTCTCTTCTCAGGTTCTGAGTTGGATTGTTGCTTCCAAGTTTTAGATGACTAGCTCTGCCGTCTTCTTCAATCCCTGAAGCAACAATCCAACTCATCTGGCTGAGAACCCGAGAAGAATTATTCCATATCCAATGCTGGGAAAGTCTCAAGTCTTACATAATTGATGGATTGATCTTCTTGAGATTCAAATCACAGATTCCGTACTCTAGAGACATATGCCTTAAACCACTATGCTTCATGTTTCATGCATCAGAAATGTAATTTTTTGTAACATGGTAGAATTCACCCAGTTCTTCTGCATATTTCGGGTTTGTTCCTCCCCCCCCTTCCCCCAAAGTACTGCACTTTTACGTTTGTATATTTTTATATTTACTTTAAATAGTAACCTCTCACGTTTCAATTCTCCTCAGCATAGATATGTAATATTTAAATAGAAAAGTGAAGCGAATATCTCGTCACCCAAGCTTTTGCCTTGGAGCATAAGCAGAGTGGCATTCGACTTGGAAAATACTTGAGTAGCACAACGGACTATAACACCCCCCAAACTAAATTACTACAGATTAAAAATGTTCTTTTTTATTTTTATTTCGACATGTGACTAAAGAAACTTCCTGTATTTAAGGCATTTGGAATAATAGATTGATACCTCTCCTAAAAAGTTTTAGAAGACTGAAATGCGCAACTTTCTTACTACTTGATTTCATTTTTATAAGCATAGCATTGGTTCTGACACCAACAAGTAAACTGAAATATTTGTATTAATTATTTATTATGATCATAATACTATGCAGGTTTGACTTACGATGAGATTTTTTACACTACTTTTATTCACAGTCAATATTATTACATTTTCATATATACAGTATATGGTACCCGGTGCAGACATGGATGCCCAGAGATTGAAACTTTAGCACACGTCTTGGGATTCTGTGAACAGGGATTGCTCTTGAGGAACTCTAGACATCATCTTGCAAGATCCAAAATTGCTGCCGCATTAAGAAATAAGGGCTGGATAGTAGAAGAAGAAATCTCCTGTCTAGCTGAAAAAGGGTCAACGAGACGAGTAGATATTTTAGTGTACAATGCTGACACTAAACAGGGCATCATTGTGGACCCCACGATACATTTTGAAGTAGAATGTCATCAGTCAGCCGAGGTCCACCTTGAGAAGAAGTCGATCTATGAGCCTACAGTCAACTATTTCAAGCTGAAATATGCCTTAATTCACGTTGAGGTATTCGGCTTGCTCATAGGTGCTCGAGGGACTATACCAGCTTTTTTCGAAGAATTTCGATGGTAGTTTGCTCTGTCAACATCTCTGAGGGATGACATCGTGATAATTGTGTTAAAAATATCCTGCCAAATCCTAATTAATCACATGCTGCCACATTAATAGCAATTGTACTTTTTCACGGCCTTTTCTTTGTTTCCCTTCTTTAAAATTTAATATCTATGTTTACATGTGTATAATAATTTTTTTGAGGATATACTGAGTCCGTAAAGGCTACCCTCAATGGGGGGCAGTTTAATATTATATATATATATATATATATATATATATATATATATATATATATCAAGTAACTACTGAAGCTTTCCTGGTGACGTGATAATTCGAAATTTTCTTGGGCTTCCAGCCAGGTCATAAGTTGGTGATCCATCGACGTTTCAAGGATGTTCATCTTCCTCATCTTCAGGGTTAAATGATATTTGAGGGTACCCAGCTCCTTAATTTATAGTGCCAGAGGGAGGAGTCAGCCGAGAAGCTGTGTGCCGATTGGCTGTTATTAGTGCGGACCGCGGCGAGAATGCGGCCGACGTGTAATCTTGCTTTGTGCTTTTCGGCTGAATGACCCTGGGTCTCACGGTGGGCTCGGCGCACGAGTTCTCATGTGTCCTCCGCTGATGATGGCCCATCATCCGGGCGGTGAGAAATTTAATAGCCGAGTCCCGATTCAGGTTACTGCGTTCCGCCGCTATGGCCAGGGATTCCTTTACTCTTCTATCCCAATAGCCCGAGCACTTCGCCAGGACCTCGGTGTTATTGAAATTAGCCCTATAGCTGCGTTCTCACCGCAGTCCACGCTAATAACAGCCAATCGGCGCACAGCTCCTCGGCTGACTCCTCCCTCTGGCACTATAAATTAAGGAGCTGGGTACCCTCAGATATCATTTAACCCTGAAGACGAGGAAGATAAGTATCCTCGAAATGTCGGTGGATCACCAACTTATGACCTGGCTGGAAGCCCGAGAAAATTTCGAATTATATATATATATATATATATATATATATAGCCTATGGGCAGCCGGGTAGCTCAGTTGGTAGAGCAGCTGGCTACGGACTGGAAGGTCTGGGGTTCGATCCCAGGTGGTGACAGGATTTTTTCTCGTTGCCAAACTTTCAGAACAGCCCTGAGGTTCACTCAGCCTCCTATAAAATTGAGTACCGGGTCTTTCCCGGGGGTAAAAGGCGGTCAGAGCGTGGTGCCGACCACACCACCTCATTCTAGTGCCGAGGTCATGGAAAGCATGGGGCTCTACCTCTATGCCCCCCAAATGCCTTCATGGCATGTTACGGGGTTACCTTTACCTTTACCTTTTTATATATAGCCTATAAAACGATAGGCAATCATTTATTGAAATTTTTCATTTTTAATTCATAAAAATGGTAAAATAACATCTCAACCAGGTATGTTGGTAAATACGGTCTTTGCACCTTTAGGGAAATGAACATTCTAGTGAGTTCACATTTCTTAAATTCATATTTTTGTATATTATTGATAAACTAATATGTTCAAGAAATCACATTTCAATATTATCTATGAAAGGAATAGTGGCATTTCACCTACCTGGATATGTGATGGTGAATCTGATGGTGACCGCAGGATTGCACAGAGAGATGTTACGAGAGCTGGGTAGCGTTCATCTGATTTCACTGAGCCTCCCTTAGCCAGCAAGTGAAGCACAGCTGATTTTACTGAGGCATGTGTGACGAGACAGGCAAGAAAATTGAGCAGACGAGCAGTGTGACCTGAACAAGGAGATTCTGGAGTAGAGAGAGAGTTGTTCATAGGAAGTGACTGCGGAGACGAAGAAGGAACATGTTGAAGACTAGCTAACACTGTGTCGAGGACACCTCGACTCACGATGAGTGCCGTGGGTGCGGCCAGGTCTGCCAACTGAACACAAACACGTCTGAGTAGCTGCAGCAGAGGCTGGAAGCTGCTGCCGCTCATCGTTGCAATAAGTTCTTGTAATCCAGATCCTAACGAGTGCACATGAGCACTCCACAGTTTGCGTCCGTTCACAGCTCTTAGGATTTCATCCTCAGGCAATGGTGTCCTTGTTTGAACAGGTAAAGGCAAAGGAAGGAGCTCGGAGAGAACGAGCAGTCCCGGCACAAATGTATGAGGTCCTATTGTCACATACTTCACCACTTCCGACATCATCATTGTCCACAGGCTCTTGTTTAACGCTTCGGTTTCTGAAGACGGAGCCGATGATATGGGTTGAGTGTAAGCCAGCAGGGTTTCTATAATCTCACGGCAAACACGTTGAGAGTCTACGTACGAAAGAGCTGAAGCAGGAAACGCGTGCATCAAACTGTAAGTCTGCAGTAACACAGGTACAGCGGTTAAGTCTTTGAATTCGGTGTTGCGACAGTGAATAACATAAGTCAACATCCGGCGCACCAATTGAATAGCAGGCAAGATAAACGAAACTAACATTGCTCCCTGATAACCTACAAAACTTGTAGAATGCAACATCGGCTGTTCATAGTATTCACACAGTTTCTGCAATATGGCAGTCAGATTTGCAACACCTTCCTGAGAAAAAAGCTGAAGTATTACGTATTTATATTTCAGTTCAACATATTCTTCTGCATCTACCGTTTCGTGCACTGCTGCTAAGTCTTTGTCCCTCAGAGGAATACCCAGGAACTTCAAGATTCTAACTGCGGTCACAAGCTCACCCGGCAAACTAGTAGCATTCTCAACGTTCCTTTTAATGATTTCACTAAGCATTCCTATGTCGTCATACGCAAATGACGATGGATTCTCCACTGGTTTCAGCCATGGCACAACTTCGAACAGTCTACACGATGGAGATTGCTGCTCGTCTTTCAAAGCAGCCTCGAGAATCTCTTTTCCAAACTTCTGTAGAAAAGGAACGTAATCAGAGTACTTCACAGTCATTGCGATGAGGTCAGCTGAGTAACTCTTCCCTGGAGATTTCTTGATCTTTGAATCACTGAGGTCATATTTCAGTGTCTGAGTCTGGGACTGTTCGTGGGAATTGTCATCAGTAAAAAACCTTAAAAGCACCCTGATATTATATCCACGGCTTAAAACATGAACTAATGAGAGCTTCCCAACTGGAGAAAATCCCAAACAATACAGACCATTTAGATTATCCAGAACATCTGTTTGATCTGGGTCCAGATACGACGGGTCACTAGAACCCAAATCCAAAAGGGTGTCTATGTACTGCAGTGCTTGGAGTCTGTAAGCCATGTAGAGCCCTAGTTGCTGGGCTGGCGGCGCAGATATTCCTCCTTCATCCAATACATCTTCCGGAGGTCCAGGTGATACTGGAGGCGCTTGCTGGAGAAGTACTCGGAGAATGGCATTGCTGATATCTGCATTTGAGGCCAAAAACTGCATCCCTCCCTGTGAGTCCAGCAAGGCGGCAAGTATCTCTTGAACAGGGACAGTTATTGCTGAATAACCGGCTGTTGCAGGGCAGGAAAGTAGCACGAGACACACCTCTAGAAGGCGGTGACAGCGAAAGAAAGCATACAGTGCTGGGTACGGGTCCTGAGAACAAGGACTAATTTCGAACTGGGCACACACTGGTAGAAACCGCTTTGGCTGTGATATGGCTAAAGGTGCTTCCCTATACACACGCAGAACCTCTTCCAAACAAGACACGATAGTTTCCACTTCTTGATCTGACACGTCCACATTTGTCGGCATTGGTTCCGGACTTGTATCTGATGATCTTCGTCGTTCGTCTTCCGGACTGGCTGCACCGGGTGGTGGACTGGCATCTATCAGTTGTCCTACGCTTTCTTTCAGTCTCTCTAAAACTTCATACGCATGCAACTTTCGAAGTAAACAACTGATTGCAAATTTAACTCTTGCTAGTTGATTGCCCTGAATCATTTTAACCAACGTCCGGTAACCATTTGTACTGCCTTCAATTTCCTTCACAGAATTGTCTTTCACTTTTACAAAGCTATTCCTATTTTGGGCTATTTTATGGCCCCTAGTCCTATGTCCTAGAAAATGTTGCACAGCTTGTTGGCAACTAAGGCTGGAGTCCAGTGCTCTAAGAATCATCAGCTTTATGGACAATGCCATGTAGTCCCTGTGGTACAAATCCAGCAATTTAGAATGGATATCTTGAGCTTCTAGCAGTTGCTCAGTGACAGTCTCACCACAATGGCACAGGGCATCGACCAGACGGACTCCTGCTTTGATGTGTCGCACTTTGTACCCAGGCTGTGGCTGACTCAAGGCAAGGTTGAAGTCCAATCCGATTTCTACCCATCTGAATAACGTTTGTAAAACACCTGAAAAATAATGTGAAAGAATTAAAATACAAATTTACATATCAATGATTCGCTGCACAAAGTAACAAATTATTTATATATTCATCAACATCGCTGCTTAAAATTATGAAACAAAATAATTATCATATACAGCAACATTATGTTGTGAATTTAAGTAACACATAAATAGGCTATCATTAAATGGCTGATGAAACAGTATTTTTGAACAAGTTACTTTAATGTAGAATGTAATCAACTGAATTCTGCATATCTTCATTATACAGACGTTATGAGCAAATTCTGAGACAGGCACAGGGAAGTACCAAATATTGCAACAGATATCAGTCAAATGTAAAACATTCCTGTATGTTATCAATAGTACCTTAACATATAAATATACAACTTAATTGGTATTATATATGGCTTATTTAACTTCATAATAATGAAATAAAATAAAAGACTTTAATTCTTGTATTTTTCTGGAAGTACACACTTAACTCAGACACAATAATGGCCAGGTTATCCAAGTAATGTTTAATTTTGCTTAACAAATGTTAAATTAACAGTCTGTTTATTTTTAATGCTTTGTTAATGTATTTTCCATTTGTTCAACATAATTTTGTTTAAGATAACCAACACTTAACTATAACATCTGTTAGCACTATTTTAACTACTCAGCAGCAGTTGGTAATGATTCTACACATGTAAGACAATTTTTGATTGGCTCAAATCAATCGTTAAATTCTACATTATAGAGTGAGTCATGAAACTTGCATAAAATGACAACCTGTTATAGTAGGCCATGCTCCATAAACAAACAGTTGACAAATGAAAGTTGTAGGTGACGTGCTGCATAATAATTACAAAGTAAGGTTATATTTCCTCATTGCTATTATGGATACGAAATGAAATAACACTGATGTATTTAATCAGTCCGAAGTATTTTTTTAAATGTTATATTACCAGTCATATGCTAAACATTCCCTACAGTGAGACACAAAATATTAATTTCGCAACTTCTGTTCGGCCATATTTAACTAACTGTTAAACGAGTTAACTGGCAGAAATCCTACATTTAAAATTAACAAACTGTTAACAATCTGTTAAACCAAACTGGTGTTGAAAACATTCAATTTTATTAATTAACAAACTGTTTAGAGTTTAACAGTCGTTAAATTTTCTAACAATACTTGGAAAAACCGGCCATAAATGTTGTATCTTAACAGATTGTTTCGAGATATTAAAAGCATTAATTTATTTAGTTAATTTAAAAGGCATGTTGGTCCGACAAGTTAACATGTAAATGAAGAGAAATATCATAAATCCTTCAATAACTGTCTATTTTTAACCTAATGCGTAGTACAAGAAATTACATTAGGTTATACACATAAGACATATGACTAGCGCTTTCGCCAATAAGGTGGCATCTTCAGGTCTAGTTAGCATATTATGAAGCTTTATACATAAAGACATAGATGAAATGCAACATAATAAATGTGATAAAATACATGACATGAGAAAAAATTACAATATTAAAATAACTGCGCAAACAGAGGAAAAGTGAAATAATGACTTGCAAACAGGTGAGATGGTTGTAGTAATTCAACCTCTATAACGTCTAGATATTAAATTACAGAATCTATGCCTTGAATAAAAGTCTGCAAGACATGTGTGCAGCTTATGAAATATAAAAGAGACGGTTAAAAGAGTAAAAAGTTGCAACAGTCAACACAACGCATAGATGCATCTCACCTGTAATTTTGTAATTTTTTCTCATGTCATGTATTTTATCACATTTATTATGTTGCATTTCATCTATGTCTTTATGTATAAAGCTTCATAATATGCTAACTAGACCTGAAGATGCCACCTTATTGGCGAAAGCGCTAGTCATATGTTTTATGTGTATAACCTAATGTAATTTCTTGTACTACACATTAGGTTAAAAATAGACAGTTATTGAAGGATTTATGATATTTCTCTTCATTTATATTTAGTTACACAAAATAAAATACTGTGAAAACTTAGCCTTGAATACTAAAATTATTCATATCATAAGCAATGCTTATATAGCCAATCATTCAAAACCAAATGGTTTTCCTGAATATCTCTCAAAACTTTAAATCCACACAAGTGAAATTTTGTGTAGTAAAAATCTTCCACAATTCCTTTTATAACTTTATGCTCGACCATGCCGAAATGTAGTAATTATACACCTGGTAGCAGCCCTTTAATGGACCTCATTAAAGTACACCTATTCATTAAAGTTCAGGTGTTCCACCAATCAGAAAACACCATTGTAGCAATATGAAAGCGCAAGTACCGGTATTGATTATTCTCGGATATGCAATCTAAAGACAACTAGTGAAATGTCACGGAGGCTGGAAATCCAATACTGTCGCAGAAGGTTATGTTCTGTTACTATAATAATTAGCGTTAATTGTAAATAATATTCAAATAAATTCAATTTGTCATCTCGTTTTTCAATGTCTAAATCAATTTCAAGGTTATATCAAGGTTAATGTTTATTTTACTCTCTAGATTATATCAAGGTCAATGACATTTGTTTCTCGGAAAAAATCAATACTTTCGCGTCTGATAACATCTCACAATTTACGAGATATTGCACAAGATCAGTTCTGCTCCCCAGTCAGATAAGAATAACATGAATACTTATAAAGAATTTCAAGTTAGAAATATGGTCGAGCATAAAAAGTCATATGAAACTTGACTATAATGGTCATTAAGACGCTCGTATGAAAATTATGAAACTCACTTGCGCTCATTTCATAAACATACTCGCGTCTTAATTACTATCATTATAGGCTCATTGCATAATGTACTATTTCAGGAAGCAATAAGTCAATTAATATGGCTTAAGTGTGAATTTTCATTTAGACTTACTGTTATTACGCGATATTGTGTAAAATGAAATAAATATTTCTTGAGATAATTAATTCGTACCTTCTCTATTAGAAATATATGGCAATGCTTTAATCAAGATGGGAGGAACTTGTTCAGCCAAGTGTACCCAATCTTCATGAACTTGCGGTTCGCCTGAGCAAGTATTTTCAGCCTGAACAGATATAATCTTTCCCTGTTGCAAAATAATATCTTCTAGTCTTGAAGCTTCAGTTGGCATTTCCACAGTGGGCCTCAGACATGGGTCAGTGCGCAGCCTTAGCAAACGTTTCATTTCCACTTCACATGGAGACAAGCCAGGATCAGGCAGACACTGAAATATACGTTAAGATATCATTATAATTATGTAGAAATTGATGCTTCATGGGGATTATTTGGATGAGAAAAATGAACTGCAAAATATTGTTGAAGTAACCAAGTGGTCAATGGCTATTTAGAGTTTTTGAGCCAGAGATAAAATATCTGAAACATACATTACAAAGATTAATAACTGCAAAGAAATAATATATAAACATTACATGACTGGCCAGTTTGTCCAAGTAATGTTTAATTTTGCTTAATGAAAGTTAATCAGGCCACCGAGGTTGATATTGAGAAGAAGTCCATATATGAATCTTGTCTGCTGCATCTTTCTCAAAAGTACAACGTCCCTCTTAAACAATGGTCCGTCATTGGTACAAGAGTCTAGGGAGCGTAAGCAATTCTGCTCCTCGCAATGCCGAATGAGGGCGGAAAGACACGAATGTTATACCTGCTATGCTGAATGACAGCGACAGCCATAAGAGAGGAAGCAGGCAATACTGCTTCTCGGAATGCCGTGCGGTCACGTGCTCACTGATGTAATAATATAGTTTTTATGTTAAAATATATCTTGAGGTAGGCCTAACTGAATTTTCGGTCATTGTCTGTATTACAGAGGTGTGAAAATTATTAGAATAATCTTAATTTTAAAGGTTTTTTTTGATAGTTCCTTCACAAATATTCATTGAACTGATGTAGGATATATTTACTACTAACAATGCCGGAAAGCATTGTTGTACATTGGTATTTTTCTTATTTTACAATTGTTATGGGAATTCAGAAATTATTATATTATGTTGGCGGAATTGGAAACATAAAAAATTAATTAAGAAATGCTTTAAACAAATTGTTCTTTGCGTTTACATTGTTGTGAAGTTCAAATGAACGTATACATCTGTTTTGTGCATTAACATTGCCATTTTAATTGTAATTAGATTTATTTATATTTAATTATAATACAGATAATGACCGCATCTTCAGACAAACACAATAATGGTGAATCATGTCATATGTACGCAGATGCTGAAATACAGGTCTTTAAAGATAAGTTTAATTTAATTTAAAATACAAAATCTCCACACCGCACGGCATTCCGAGGAGCACTATTGCCTGCTTCCTCTCTACGGCTTTCGCTGTCATTCGGCATAGTATGTATAGCATTCGCCTCTTTCCGCCCTCATTCGGCATTGCGAGGAGCAGAATTGCTTACGCTCCCTAGACTCTTGTGTCATTGGTTTGCTGTTTGGCAGTAGAGGTTCAATCACAAAATTCACATGGAATTATCTTAAGGAACTTCACATTCCTTTTGATTATGTAATGTCTATTCTTATAAATATTATCAAGGATTCTCTTCAAATATTACATCATCATCTCTATTTCAATTAATCAACTTATATTTGCCTTCAACAATTAACTTTCTTTTTTCTTTAATGTATCACATCCCATTATTGTACATGTTTATTGTATTCAGGACCCTTGTGGTCACTCAAAATTCTTTGAGCTGATGTCTATAATTTAGAAATTTATTTATAACAGTCTGTTTATTTTTAACGCTTTGTTAATGTATTTTCCACTTGTTCAACATAATTTTGTTTAAGATAACCAACACTTAACTATAACGTCTGTTAGCACTATTTTAACTACTCAACAGCAGTTGGTAATGATTCTACACATGTAAGACAATTTTTGATTGGCTAAAATTAATCTTTAAATTCTATATTATAGAGTGAGTCATGAAACTTGCATAAAATGACGACCTGTTATAGTGGGCCACACTCCATAAACAAACAGTTGACAAATGAAAGTTGTAGGTGACGTGCTGAATAATAATTACAAAGTAAGGTTATATTTCCTCATTGCTATTATGGATACGAAATACGAAAGAAATAAAATAACACTGATGTATTTAAACAGTTGTTGTTGTCTAGTGCCTTGCATTTGGCAATGAAGCCATTAGCAGTGTATTTAAACAGTCCAAAGTATTTTAAAATGTTATATTACCAGTCATATGCTAAACATTCCCTACAGAGAGACACAAAATATTAATTTCGCAACTTCTGTTCGAACAGCTGTGGACACATCGGTCATATTTAACTAACTGTTAAACGAGTTAACTGCCCGAAATCCTACATTTAAAATTAACAAAACTGTTAACAATCTGTTAAACCAAACTGGTGTTGAAAACATACAATTTTATTAATTAACAAACTGTTTAGAGTTTAATAGTCGTTAAATTTTCTAACAATACTTGGAAAAACTGGCCAGAGAGAGCACTGCAGAGTCTTCATGGTAACAGAAGAACTGTAATCAGACAATTTAAAATACAATCATTGCAATATCACCATCTTCAATTCTTAAGTAATTCTAATCGACTTACAATAAGCAAATACTTACTCAATTAAGTATGTCATCTGCAAGAAGGGACAAGTAACTACACAGCTTTAGTTTACGGCTACATCACTATAAGGTAATCCTAACTGGAAACAGCTTCTATACATCAAACCTCAATTTTTTATGTTTAACCAACCTATAGTAAAGTAATTTTAATTCTAAAGGTAAACACTCATTACTGGAACGAATTCATTCAGCATGTTCGGATTTTTATTCTTTGCATTATTTTAAACTCAGCATTGCCCACTTGCCTGTACTACCTCCGTCTGCATGACTGATTCCAACCAGAATTCTGGTCAGAAAAATCTAGATGGATTTCTGTATGGATCAAGACCAAAATAAAGAAAGTCTTGACACTCCGTGGTAAGAATCAACATGAGTATATAGTATATACTGGACATTTTTTAGTATATACTCTTGTTAGTAAGAATAAAAACATTTGAGTACCTACTCATTTTTGATTACATAAGTTACTCATAACATGGAAGCATAGTAGAATATACCGTACTAAAGCATCCATCTTGTACAGAATATATACTCATGCTTGATAAGAATAAAAGCTAGTATATTCTCATATTTATAAGTTCGTTCTCATGTTATTCTGAGTAAGGTTTGTAGCAGGCTCAATTCTGAATATTTGTTGATTTGTGTTCAGTTTAAAGTTAAATAAAAAAAAAAAGGCACAATTTATGAACGATGGCTCATGGAAAAATATAGAAAAAGACGTGAACTTCAGAAGCCTTTAACACTTCACAAAAGTGAATGTGAAAAAGGTTAAACACGTATTTGTTATTCATAAAAAACATAACCTATAAAAATATGAATGGCTATCAAATTATAAGGTTAGATTGTATTGTTAAATATAATTAACAATTACAGTTTATTTTGTAAAATTTGAATTGCAAAATGCAATTACTTGTAACTTTAAAATTATATATAACTGCTCCATAATAAAAAAATACAATTAGCATAACTGGAATTCTAGAAATGGATTGTAATCTCTATCCAACATCCCGTAATGACGATTTCCCAATACTATTTTCTTGTTTCCTACTTTATTAACGTCACTTATCTGATTCACTCTCTCTTTCATGTTTATTTACTTATTTGTTTATTTAATTAATTTATTTTATTATTTTATTTATTTATTTACTTATTTATTTATAAAAAGTAAAACACAAACCACTACAGCATGAGGATAGCTTTGTGAAAGTCTATAAAAAAACTGAGCACCAAGGTGCAATGTGGTCAAAGAGGATAGGCAACACGAGTACATACTAACTTTTAAATGATCAAGAAGGCTGTAGAGATGAGTATGTTCTAGTGGTTACGAGTATATAATCACAGGAAGTGCTCCTACTCAAAAGTATAAACCTTGAGAAAGTACTTAAGCTTTATTCTTACTACCCACTATATCGATTGCAAGGCCTCCAATTGTGGTAATATTGAAGGCATAACTAAAATGGTACGAAGCTTATTTTCTTATCTCCTCACAGCTACTTGTTTCATTTCCAGGTTTAGTCCACAACACTATAACGAAGTAACGTTCACACTCTATCAGTAAATAACAATACTATTAGATAATCAATTCAGAAATGCACACAAGTAAGAAATACTACAATAAAAATCCGAACGTGCCAAACGAATCTGTTCTGGTGAGTCAGTGCCTACTTTCAAATTGTCTTCTACGAAAAAGGCGAGAAGGGGTCAATTACATATTACTGGCATCCCAAAATTTTAGGAAAGTCACAGAACTATGTGAACAAATCTTAATTAAACTATTAAATAACGAAGCAGAATACATACACAGTAACATAAACTTTAGTGCTTACAACCAGTTACCAAAATGAAGAGAGAATTTTCACAATGTAACTGGAAGTCAAAACTTCAAAATATAAATCATCTAGATTGATCAAATAACCTATTCCAGGCCTGCACAAGGTTTGCGCTCTCCGAGCCGGCTCACAGCTCATGAGCGGAATGCAGATATTAGCTGCGCTCTGTATAAGGGTGGACTGGAAGAAGGGGTGATCTCGTACAAAATATATACAAAAGGAAGTACTATTACGAGTGTTTATGAAATGAATTCCCGTTCAGTGTTTGCAAAACTATCTTGGACTATTATTAATTAATAAAGAAATATTTATTTTACAGAAATAATAGAAATTCTATAGCTACTTAAATGTACAATATCATTTTGTTATATTTTTATTTATCAGTACATAAAAACGAGGTTTTATGCTGTTGGCAGCTGAAAGGAACAGTAGCCTACTGATCGTAATGAAACATCAGTTACAGATGTTCGATGCCTGCCTTTATTAAAGATGATTATAGAAAACAGTTGCTCACAAATATAAATGTTGAGCCAAACATAGCAATCATTTTCACAGCCAGCCTGAGTAGTCGTGGATATTATTGCTAATGTTTAGTCTTGTAAAACTCAACCAGACTAGTAGTATTATTCAAACGATCTTTAGCCCTTAGGTCACATTGAAGATCAATAAGTTCGAGCTGTAAATCGTTAAATGTTAAATGTTATGTTCCGTCTTTTAGATTCCTCCATACTGTACTGTAGCAGTAGGTAAGCAACGTGAAACAGTTACTGAGAATAGGCCTACACACTGCACTCCACTAGATAACTGAGTGGTCTTTTCCCTCTCCTCTACCTATAGCAAGTCTATGTCATTCTGACGTATCTTCCTCTCCGTTTCGGCGAGCGGTAAACACCGCTCTCCCGCTCCAAAGGAGCGCTGTTTGTGCAGGTATGACCTATATGAAGCAATACTAAACAATGAGTCGCAGAAATTGTTACACTGAACTTTAAATGTATTTCAAGAAAATGAAGCACTTCACTTCATAAAAGTTATCTATAAAGTAAATAACGGTATATCATAATTACGCATTTCTTGAATTAAGTCCTATTAGAACCATACGAACATTAACATTAAAACAATTAATACAACTATTAACAGAATTATGAAAAAGGTAATGAATTAAAGCATGTAAATTTATTTTCAACTTCAAAGCATGAACATCTCACTTGAATAACAAAACTTTTAGCACACACGTGCTTTTCACGAACAAAATGTTTAATACAGAACATTTTACTAGTACAATATCAATAAACCAAAAAATTATAACTGTCATTTTGAAATTCTTCATAACACACTACATCTTCAATTACATCTCTCGGTTATTTAATTGGTCATACTTGCTATTCTATAAAACAAAATGGTCGTATAGGATGCACTCCTCATTCTTTTTGCACGAATATATTTTGTAGAAAACAATTTTAGCAGATCCATAATACATAGTACTTACATAAACACAGAATAGAAACTTTAGCTGACTAAAATTACATAGCTTATATAAAACAAATTCAGTTTAATAAACAGTTTTTTAGAGGAGAAAGTGCGTCTTGTAGATCAGCAAATATGATAATTGCACGACAACAGTCCTTATTCACTGACCATGACCACTTTTCAGATTTCAGAACACCATGCAATCGTGTTTCTTATAATCACGAGTGACATAAATATGGTAATTTGGTTCACACATGCTAATAGGGGAATTACATGATCCATCTTGAACAATTTCATAAGCATACTATTTGAAAACCTATTTGTACAAGCAGATCTAATATACAGTACTAAAAATTCATAAGAATCCAAATCATGCACAAATGATTTAATTTCTATTTTCACTTACAATTAATGGCTGAAGTTCACATGCAAAAGGATTGAAAGTTTTGCTCAGCTGATCATCGCAATACTCTGGAAAATCGTAGTCCATGTCTTGGAACTGCAAACAAAACGAAAATGTATAAAAATCAATACAGATGAAAAAATATAGGTTTCAGTAGGCCTATATAATTTTGTTGTTATTTCAATAATATCAATAAAACAGTGTACATCTGCAATCCAATTATCTGTAAAATACAAAAGATAAAAAAATGTTTGTGAATATTATGATAATAATAACTTCAGAAGTTTAGTGAAGCCTGTTTATTTACGTTGTTAAACAAGTCTGTAACTCGTGGTATTTCAGCTCTATAATCTGATCTGCTTCACTGTAAGTCAATATAGTGTAACACGCTGAAACAATATGTTTGTGGAAACACACAATCGTTTATGAATCTGATTTGTTAGTCATGTAAGCATCTTTCAATCAATAATGTAACATGACATTAAACTAACAAAAACATTACACACCAGCAAGTACTCAAACATCCGGAAAGAAAAGTAATATTATGTTTAAAATACGAGTCCAGATTGAAAACTTGATCAGGGATGAAAAAAAGAAATAAGATTTCAATAAATCTTATTATCACATTATGTTTCAAGCCACAGATGTCAATCCATGTTAGAATAACAGATGTTAATGTTCAAGAATTAAAACAGAAAATCAATATCCCGAATTTAAAAGAAAACTTACAAATTAAACCAAACCCTTTAACTCTATTAAATATAGAATATAATCTAAATTTAACAGAAGAAATACTGAAATCAGAAGTAAACACTGAAATACTAAAACAATTGTCTTTAGAGACAATTAATATTAGGTACACTCCACAAAACTGGCTTCATTTATACACCGACGGATCCTTGATCTCCAGAGAACAAGGTGCCGGTGCAGGTGTTACGTGCTGTCTCTTCTCACTTTATAGATCACTTGGATATGGAACAACAAGTTTTGATGGAGAAATCATTGCAATAAGTGAATGTCTCAGGAATCTTCTATGCCACATCAATAAATTTAGGAATACAGTTATACTGTCAGACTCCAAAGCAGCTATTCTATCAATAGTGTCTAAACACACACCTTCATCTCAAACAGCAGAAATAACTAAAATGCTCTGTCAATTAATATCACTCAATAAAAGAATTGTATTCCAATGGATACCATCCCATTGTGGAATCCTGGGAAACGAGAATGCGGATGCTTTAGCAAAGAAGGGCAGCACTGCTACTTACAGACCTGTTACTAAATCTACGTATTACTCTGTGAAGAGATTTATTAAATCTACATACTTAGACTTCAACAAACAAAATTTGATAACTCAATCCCAAGGGAAAAAATGGAACTCTCTGCATCAAAATCCACAGTTAATTCCCAATTTACCACGAAAATCGTCTGTAGCTGCATTTAGATTGGCAACAGGCCATGATTGTTTGGCCAAACACCTGCATAGAATTGGAATATATCAGTCCCCTAACTGCCCATTGTGCAACTCAAACCAAGAAATGGATTCGGAACACCTCAAAATCTGTGCTTCAGTGGCTGGTCATGATAATATCTTTGAAAAATATTGAAGTGCAAGAGGTCAAATGACTTTATTGTCAAACGCCTGGCATTAGAAAACAAGAACAACATAACAGATGTTAAATGAAACTAAATGAAACAAACTAAACAGGAAATCTGTTTCAAGAAACCTGAAAAACCAGAAACAACTTCCCTAAATAGAAATCTGGACTTTTCAACTAAAGTCTGATGCTAAATCATAAAAAATAAGGGAATGTCACAAATGTGTTCAATTTATCGACTCTGTGTACGCAATTGGGTATTTGAACAAGAACAGTGAAAGTCATTTTTCTTTCTTTTTTTGCCATAGTGAGAAATTGCAATTTCATTAACCCCTAATTATATGTTCACAGGTTAATCAAAGTTTGGAATTACCAGATTTTCAAACAAGCTTAAAACATCACTAATCAAAACATACATAATTATATATATTATTTTAATGTACCGAAGTACATATGATATTTCCATGCAGATATTCTGCGTCATCATACGATGAAAGAGTAATGGAACGGAGAAAAATTCTCTCCGGCGCTGGGACTTGAACCCGGGTTTTCAGCTCTACATGCTGATGTTTTATCCACTAAGCCACACCGGATACAACTCCGACGCCGGTTAGAATCGTCTCAGATTAAGCTCCAACTCTTGGGTTCCCTCTAGTGGCCGCCCTCTGCACTACGTCATAGATGTCTATGAACGCAGGACCGAAGTCCACACATGTGCTGAGGTGCACTCGATATGAGTGACCAGTAGGCCGGGATCCGACGGAATAAGCGCCGTCTTAAATCACGAAGTGATTTATGCATATCATATATATTATTTTAATGTACCGAAGTACATATGATATTTCCATGCAGATATTCTGCGTCATCATACGATGAAAGAGTAATGGAACGGAGAAAAATTCTCTCCGGCGCCGGGACTTGAACCTGGGTTTTCAGCTCTACGTGCTGATGCTTTATCCACTAAGCCACACCGGATACAACTCCGACGCCGGTTAGAATCATCTCAGATTGAGGGAAAGTTTTTTTTTTTTAAGTTTAAGACCACTTTTCAATAAATATTTAAATTTCTCAATTGTACAGAGCCAGAAAGAAAATTTGGCCCACAAAGCATGCACAATATCTTATAGCTGGAACTTGGAAAAGTTAGATGGCCCAAATTTTGTTTCTAGGTCTGTACATCCAAAGTAAAATAAACATACTGTAACTGCCTTGATTACTTTAATTAATGATTAAAAACACTAAACATGTAAAACAAAACAATTTGATAATGATATCATTTTCAATACAAAATTTACAATTCCTTATTTAAAACTTTTATTAAAATGATTCATAGACATATCATAATGGAACAAATAAATGCATATACTTTAGATTTAAAATCTATTAGAACATCATTTATTGGCTGATGATCTGTGTTGTGTACTACATTACTGTCTTGCATGAATATGGTTGTTGGTACCTCCTATCTTCTGGGATATCCTCGAAAATCGAACAAGCTCAAATGAAATTTAATTTAACAGAGTATAAATACTAATTAGCTTATCTCTATGACTAATGGTAAAAACGTAAAGGTATCTCCTTTACACAGCATGGGGAGCATGAGGTAAAGTTTCATGCTTCTGTGACCTCAGCACTAAAATGAGAATGTGTATTTGGCACCAAGCTCTGATTACATTTATCCTCAAGAAAGATTTCGTATTACTTGAAAGGAGGTTGAGTAGACAATTCTGAAAATTTTGATAAGGAAAATTCTGTGCCCACCCGGCACTGATCTCAGGACCTAAGTACATCACAGTCAGTTGCCCTACCAACTGAGCTACCTGACCATCTTGACTAATGGCCTCTTCTTCCTGTATTACTAACATTCAGGTTTATTTGCCTGTCCCATCTTCCATAGAGAAAGATTCTCTCCAGCTAGTTGGTTGTACATGTTCTTCATCTCCATTTAAAAATATAATGTCCATGCTTTCAATTCTTTGCTTGTTGCTCCTCTGTAGACTCCAGTTTTCACTTTCCACCCATACTTTGGAACTTGTTTATTTTTATATTTATATTGTATGACTAATGGTACGAATATAAAATAAAGACCACTACTTGAGGCAATAAATGAATACATTCAAATTCTCTTTCTCGTTTATTTTTTAATTTTTAATAGTTGTTTTCAAAATCACGAACAATTTTAAACACATTCACGCAACAGAGAACTGCATGACTGAACATGTGGAACTGATGAACTCGCTGTTTCTTTCTTGTGACATGTGATGTATTCGCAGTGAAACTTTAGTTTGTCTTAACTTTGCTGCCATTTTGGTATTTCAAAAATGCGAAACATTTTAATGAGCTATGTTCCCTACCTTTAATTCATAGTTTTTTGCCAAAGGGCAGGTATTTCACTGCAAACTCAGCAATCTCCAACCTTTCCTACTTTCCGCTTGTACAATAGTATTTCACTTGTAACAATGTATGTTTTCTACAAGCATACTTGATTGGATATTTTGAGCAATATAAATATTCAGAATTCGTGCATTTTGCCATGCTATAAATATAAACATTAATATATCACAAATAAACTACATGGGAAAGATTTAATTTTAATATCATCTAAACCATCCATTTACGAAAAAGAGTGTAAGCAATTCTTGATTTTAGGTAACATTCTTTCAAACATATGCACACATGCATAGAAACATACATATCTAAATAACTGGAAATCTGCTTTGTATGATATCCTTGATAACTATCCAATCAACTCTTTGGGTTTTATGAAACAATTGAAGTTCAACATATCAGTGGAGAGTAACTTCGAGTCATCTTGACATTATTTTACACATAATTGATTATATACTGTATGACGAACGTTTAAACTTGTGAAAGCAATAATAACGATGCATTCAGTATAGAAACTTAGGTACACTTATTCCTAAATGGCTATACAACATCCATCAAGTTGTACATTTTAACACATCCTTTAGAAAAAAACATAGCAGCCAAATAACCCAAATGACTTAATTAATTAATTATTTAAAAACAAAAAAGACATAGCTAATGAATTTAATAAATATTTCTCAAAAGTAGGACATAGCATTGCATCGAACATCAACAAATCGGCATTTAACACGAAAAATTATTGCAGTGGCCATGATAAACACGCATCTTCCTCCATGTTTTTATCACCAGTAACCGAAGAAGAAATTTATAATATTGTTAAATCCTTAAAAAATAATGTCTCACCGGGAATCGACAAAAATTACAAATAACACATTAAAGATTATCATTAAACATATATTAAAACCGCTTGTTTATGTATTCAATCTATGTCTCACCCAAGGAGTTTTCCCAGAATCTCTGAAAAATGCTGTAGTTGTACCGGTCCATAAGTCAGGGGAAAGAAAAAGTCTGAATAACTATAGACCTATATCCTTGCTCTCTAGCTTCTCAAAGATATTAGAAAAATGTTTAAAAAACAGATTAGTAAATTACTTAGAGAAAAATGAAATTCTCTCCAAACATCAGTATGGCTTCAGAAATAAATTATCTACGGATGACGCAATTATTGAAGTCACTGGTAAAATTATGCAGGAGTTGGATAACGGTTCTAAATGTTTAGGGATTTTCTTAGATTTAAGGAAAGCTTTTGACACGGTGAACCATCGTTTACTTCTGGACAAATTATTTGATATAGGAGTCAGGGGTATTGCGCATAAGTTATATCAATCATACTTAAACAAAAGAACTCAGGTAACCAAAATTGATGATAATATCAGTGAAAATGTAAATATTGATATAGGTGTCCCTCAGGGAACAATTTTAGGTCCTATTCTATTTTTAATATATATTAATGATTTATTAAACATTGATTTGAAAGTACATAATGGCTCCTGTTATTCTTACGCTGATGATACGGTGGTGATTTTCAGTGGTTTAACTTGGGAGGACACTTATAAACATGCCAATGTAGGTATAAATTTGATCAAAAACTGGCTTGATGCAAATTTGCTATCTCTAAATATAACTAAAACTACTTTGGTGCCATTTTCTTTAACAGTCTCTGGATTGAACAAATTGAAATCACTTTCTCATTTAAAATTAATAATCCACAACTCATTTTGTAAACTCTCAACAACCTGTAAATGCCCTTGCCTGAAAGAATCTGTAGATGTGAAATACCTGGGAATTATTGTTGATCAGCACTTGAAATGGGATAGACAAATCACCTTTTTATGTAACAGGATACGTAAAACAATTTACAAATTTGTAAACCTTCGCCATTACTTGCCTACTCATGTATTACGTTTGGTTTATTTGGCTCTAGTTGAATCTGTTATCCAATATGGTATAACTGGATGGGGAGGCATTACAAAAACTGCTTTTTTTTTCCTCTAATTATGTTGCAAAAACGTATAATCAAAATTTGTTTGAAAAGGCGACTGGATTATCCAACAAATTTGATCCATTCTGAACTGAATGTTTTTAGAATTGACCAAATTTATAAATACTCTTTAATGAAATTCTATCATAAAAATAGAATGAAATTTGTAGCTCAGCCACATGATCATAATACCAGACGAAATGAAATTCTTAAATTAGTTGAACCTAAATGTTTCACATCTGCTGCTTTACTACACAGTGCAAATTATGGTCCACGTCTATATAATTCGATAATAAAATTTCATCCAGAATTGACTACTTTAAGCAATGAAATTTTCAGATCCAGAATTAAAAAATTTATATGACAGACTTCCCTGTATATATATTATGTACCATGTATTGTAAAACAAGTTTATTTCTATCCAAAGTGTATTTTTCTATCTTATCTTGGTTACTATATCAACATGACCTGCACTAATTATACTACTAATAATAATTTAATATTAATCCATCAATCTAAACATCGTCTCTTTTTTCACTCAGTTATTATTAGTATTATTATTTACTAATTTTATTACAATCTTTATGTGAGCTTTTTTCTTAAGTATTTTGTCTACAAAGTATGTGTATCTATGTAACGGAACTGTCCCCGAACACGAGCTTTGCTCTTTCGGGGTATTTTAATGTAACGTTTTTATGTATATGTTATTATTAAATAAATAAATAAATAAAAAAAAATACTAGAAATTCGTATATGTATATTATATACCTTTGGTGGGCGGGCAAAAGGGCTTAAGTCACTCTATAGAAAATTTACAGGAGGAATTTTAAAAGATTTAAAATGCTGCAAATCCGAAAAGTGGCGCATTTTGGCTATTTCATTATTTTCTTTATTGTTGACGTCACTAGTTTAGGATCTCTTTTATGAAACGGGTTTAATGAAGGAACTCTTATATCACAAAATGTAATGACTTAAGTCTTTTTCCCGCCCACTGAAGAAAGAACTTGTGAATGTAATATGAAAAGTAGATTGTCTCAAATTTGAGGTTATGTTGGAACAGATATTATTCATCTCCATAATGTAACTTTGTATGATATACATCTAATTTTTAAATAATCTTTAAAAATGCAACATCTGCTATCTCCCTCACTTCTCCAAATTTTTTCAAAACAATGAATGTTAGACTACATTATTATAGATGGGTCAGGTTAGTCCCAAGTACTTCAACACTAATGTAGGACACCTAACACTGTTAATCCAGTTCTGTTTCTTTCTCTAATTTTTCTTTAATGAGCTACATATGTCTTCAGAATTTTTACAATTGTACTAGGTATCAGCTTCTATGTTTCGAACTCGAGAATCAGAGAGAAATGCATTCTGAGAGGACCACCTGCAAAACAAAAAACTTGGGCGAAAAAATGGTTAAGTAATTGTTCCCAGAGTCCTAGAAAAGGTTGTTTTACAAATATGACACTGGACTCCCATTTTACATTCCTTTAAGCTAAGGATTTTATTGCCTTAAAAACCAAACACCCTTGGTCAAATTTGAAATCACAAGTTTCAGATGCAGTTCAGCAAGTCTACTAAAATGACTTCAAAAACTACTATATCCCAACAAGTAGTGGTAATTAGGGTAGTTGAAGTTTATGCACTACTCATGTATTATCTGAAATAAAATTTAATATCTTATCACCATACATAAACACTATCTTTGTTAGAACCTATAATATGATAATTTCACACGGAAAAGAAAAATCTTAGCATTTTAAAGAGCAAAATTAGTAGTTTACTATAAAATAATTAGAACAGATGGCAAATTTTAATTATCCAGTATTTTGGGCTATGGTTATCAGATGTCCCCGTTTCCCAGGGACAGACCCCAAATTTAGTTTCTGTCCCCAGACAAAATTCGTCACCAGAATATCCCTGGATTTAATGATTTGTTCCAAGTTATCCCTGGATTTTCAGTACTAATTATTATTAATACTTCATGACCCTTACACAGCTTTTTCACTTTCTCATGATGCCATAATGAAAACTGAAAGTGAAGACGTAATTGCAGTTGAGTCTTCTGATGTTTTTATAAAGTTAATAGGAAAATAAACTTCAAGAAAGAAGATAATTTATTCCACTATCAATTAAGCAACTTTTGGGAATTTTACATGACTCTTATTTCACAACAAAATTCTGTGTCCGTCTCAAAAATTTTATAAAAATACTGTAAAGTTCCAGTGCCTGGGTTATTCATTCACAAGATAAGATACTTATATTGCTCAGACCTCCTCTAGAAAAGGACTAATTTGAAGAGACAGTCAATTATTTTTCCTCAAATGTAGATAGACTTGACCTGGATGAAGATAATTTGATGACATATCTTGTGTGAAGAAATATGTGACTTCAGAGAAAATGGCAAAGTGGAATGAAGAAAATGCTACTCTTTGCTCAAAATGGAGTGGAAATTTTTCTCAGAGTAAATTTAACTCAACTGCCCTACCACACATATTCTTAAAAATTTTAATGTTAAGAATTTCGATACAAAAGTGTTAAATTTATTGTGTGCACATATTTCAGGCCCTTCATCACATTTCATTACATTCAGAGCCTTCTAAGGTACATGGCCTTAGAATTAATTTCAGTTTAGGTATTATTCTATTCTAAAATAACCATTTTGATTATGCTGTGGACAATGAAAAACTTACTTATACTATACTGTGCTGGTAATGAAATACAATAATTATGTTTTATGTATAATTATATGGTTAATGGCAATCACAATCTATTCCTTACAAGTGTTTTCATAAAAGTCCTTACATTCATCACTGATGTCCAAACACATAACATCTTTCAATTTGCTAATTACTGCATAATTTGTACAAGATTGAAGCTGAAACGTCAAATATTAGTACTGGTATATCACAACAGAAAGTATTATAGTTACTATAGATAACTTATATAATAATCATTCACTTATTTCTTTCGAAAAAAAGTAATTCATAATTATTTGCCTTCTGAACCAGAGCAATAAGTAATGAGATTTTCTATACAGTTCAGGTATGACAGTGTACCAACTGTCATTTCATCAGAAGCACTGATAAAATTGTTTATTACTCCCAATGTTGCAAAGACTTCCTTCTGTATAAGAACTAGTTTGTCAACAGATTCCTATTCAAACTTATGCTATGTAAGAAACTTGTTAGCATCAACTGGAGATATACCTTCAGATCATATTTATCTGTAACTGGTTACTGGTAAACAATGGTCTAAATATAACTCCACACAAAGAAATCCCATAGTGTCATATTCAGGGAAGATGGAATCAAGGGCTGGAACTTTTCCGCAAATACATCTTTTCGGAAATTTCCACCCAGGTATATGTATAATAGAAGATGCCAATAGAGGGCATTTCTTCTTGCAGAATATTATGTGACTGTAGATGCTTATCTCAGATACTGCAATGGTCATAGTAATTGTTGTTTGTTGAAAGACAGACTGGCAGAGATGTCCCATTCTGATCTCTTCACTCCCTGAACATAACATCTATGGACTTCAAGCAGGGTTATAGCAATACTATTGTTTACAAATCACAAGTTAATATGATAATTAGAGATGGAAGATTTTCGCAATCACGATAAATACAAAATGTGCCCAAATGCTGAGAAAGTAAGTATTTTATGATCGAAAGAATGTTGTCGAAAGACAACAGAGGAAAAACTTCATGATATGGTACTCAAACAACTGCAGCAAAAACCTCTCTCAAGCTAGTCCAACAAGTGAGAGTCAGCATAACACACTACAGAATTACTGAAACTTCATTCACATAAATGCAAGCTTTATATCCTAGGAATATATGTCACCACAATTCGGAAAACTGAACAATTTTGCTGCTGTACACACCTTTCAGAGACAAGAAAATTTAATGAAAGTTGTAAAGTTCTTAAATATTCTTCCATTACATTTCAGTAACACTAAATTTACAACACAGTTTGTGCCAACATAAAATGTGTCTAGAGATTTTTTAAAGTCACTAAGTTAAAAATGTATTACAGCCAACATTTCATAATTCTAAATTGCATGTTATCTCATATACCGTACGATGTTTTAATAAGATCTTACAGTACATTTAATTTTACAATAATTCTAAATACTCCATTACTGTAAGAAAGTTGCACACTTCACCTCACAAGATCATAAATCTAGCGGTTTCATATTAGAAAATGTATGTTACATAATAATAATAATAATAATAATAATAATAATAATAATATTAAAATAGATTTGAGGGAGATGGAATATGATGGTAGGGACCGATGGCAGGCTTATGTGAGGGCAGCAATGAACCTCCTGGTTCCTTAAAAGCCATTTGTAAATATGTTACATTAGAACATGACCTTCATATTAGTTTTTATTACATGTCTGCAAATACCTAAACTGTTATTAAACATGAACACATTTTATACTTTTAGTAACTTTTTGACACGTTTACAAAACTTAATAAAAATATACCACTCTACAGTTGCCTACATCTTTACAAATACAGTGCCAGTGTGACTTCTTATATTTAAGGCCTTGTGTGGTAAATGTAATAATTCCGTAGAATCATGAAGTATAAAATTATTTTTGTTTTAACGATTAATCATTTCTGTAGTTCAATTTGACTTCTTTTTGTAATACTGTAAATGCCAAATTTCGTAAAAAATCACTTAGAAGCCCAGTTGCTTCCTCTGATAAAATGTAGAAGTATAATCAAAACAGAAGATTAATGAAAAAAAAAAACAATTACTAATAAATTCCACAGCACTAATAAACTTATTATATTCCATATATTATTATGATATACCGAAGTACATATGATATTTCAATGCAGATATTCTGCGTCATCATATGATGAAAGATGAGTGGCTTAGTGGATAGAGCATCAGCACGTAGAGCTGAAAACCCAGGTTCAAATCCCGGTGCCAGAGAGAATTTTTCTCTGTTCCACTCATCTTTCATCACATGATGACGCAGAATATCTACATGGAAATATCATATGTACTTCAGTACATCGTAATAATATATATCGTCCCTCCTCTGGCAAACTAGCGAAAGTGAAAATAAGTGCCCCTGCACTTAAGGTCTATATTGTACTAAGTACTAAGTACAATATAGACCTTAAGTGCAGGGGTGCTTATTTTCACTTTCGCTAGTTTGCCAGAGGAGGGACGATTTGCGAATAATCACTTAGTGATTTAAGACGGCGCTTACTCCGTCGGATCCCGGCCACTTAGTCACTCATAACGAGTGCACCTCTGCACATGTGTGGACACATTGTGCCATTGTCATACAGCTATGACGCAGTGTATGAGGGTGGCCACTAGAGGGAACCCAAGAGGTGGAACTTAAACTGAGAGGATTCGATCCTAAATCTGGATGGGAATCCTGTGTGGCTTAGTGGATAGAGCATCAGCACGTAGAGCTGAAAATCCGTGTTCAAATCCCGGTGCCGGAGAGAATTTTTCTCCGTTCCACTCAACGTTCATCATTATTATATTCCGACAAATTTTGAATTTTACACCGTTTTTGTAAAACTGTAGAGCAGTCACATGCAATTGAAAAACACTCTAGACTGTCTATGAAATTTGTCTAGAAAATTCAAGAAATCTGACAGTGTAACACATGAAAATACAATAGCTGTATGTGAAAATTTCCAACAGCAACGAAGATACAAATGTCATGAAAGGTAAAATGTGAAGAAAAAATGTTAAATCAGTTACTGGGCCCAATGCAATCCACTTTTAAATGGCACATACTTTCCCAGTGTACAGCACATTCCATGTACTAGATTAAATTGATTAAACAAATGTCGAACTGTCCACAACATTTGCAAAAGCACTGACCATTTGCTGAATAACAGCAGCAGCTTGAAAAAGTCGATACAAGTAGAGTCTCCTACCTGAATAAAATTAATGTTAAATGCAACATATTGGTTTGTTTCATCTTTGCTCGAACTGACAATAACAACCTTCACCTCAGTAAAACATTATCTTCATTCACCTCCAAGTGCCAGTGTACACAACACATTTTACTCATCTCAAAATTATATACTTACTAGCTGAAAGCACCCGGCATTGCCCAAGTTGTAATATATTATGTTTTATTTAACGACGCTCGCAACTGCAGAGGTTATATCAGCGTCGCCGGATGTGTCGGAATTTTGTCCCGCAGGAGTTCTTTTACATGCCAGTAAATCTACTGACATGAGCCTGTCGCATTTAAGCACACTTAAATGCCATCGACCTGGCCCAGGATCGAACCCGCAACCGTGGGCGCCCAAGTTGTTCTTTTTGCTTATTTTTTTTTTTTAATTAAACTGGTTGTTAGACTTTTCGGTCGTACAAAAGAATCAATATATACATATATCATTTAATTTATATTGGAAGATTTTTTACCCCTTGACTTCTGCATGCCTATTTTTTTTTAATATGACTTGAGAAACTATATCTCACAAATTCAGAACATATTAGGCCTACATTAATTCTTATTTCATACACAGAATACAGATACAATATAAACTCGCAATAAGTCATATTTTAACATAGAGACTAATATTCTGAGAGATGTATACTAGTTTTTTTTTTTTATAAATTAAGAGATTATTTCCACAACGCATAACATACTACATTAGCAACGTGATTATACAGATAGAATTTCGCAGTAACACATTTTCGGACACATTTTGAGAGACGTATGATATTATTTTTATTTTTACTATCTGACCTGACAGTGTTATTTTCAGTCGGCTTACGTACATTCACATACTACATTAGCAATATGACAAAAGTATCATTGGATTTCTTTTTGATGTGTGTAAAATCTTTTTTTTCCTACTTCTATGTATAAAATATAGTTGAATAATTTCGAGGGAAAAATTGTTCCGGAGCCGGGTATCGAACCCGGGACCTTTGGTTTAACGTACCAACGCTCTACCACTGAGCTACCCGGGAACTCTAACCGACACCGATCCAATTTTTCCCTCTATATCCACAGACCTCAAAGTGGACTGACAACCGTCAAGAAGCAACTTCGAGTGCACACTAACTCCGTGTGACTTAAATTGTGGTTTTCTGTTAACGAACAGTGACGTGTATTATGCAAATCAAGATTTCAGGTATAACTCCCTGTAGTGTGCACTCAAAGTTGGTTCTTGACGGTTGTCAGCCCACTTTGAGGTCTGTGGATATAGAGGGAAAAATTGGATCGGTGTCGGTTAGAGTTCCCAGGTAGCTCAGTGGTAGTGTGTTGGTACGTTAAACCAAAGGTCCCGGGTTCGATACCCGGCTCCGGAACAATTTTTCCCTCGAAATTATTCAAATCAACTTTACAGGGAGTTATACCTGAAATCTTGATTTGCGTAAAATATAGTTAATAATGTGAAAAACACGGAGTTTTTAAGTTAATGTCTGTAACTTTGAGCGACTGTCCTTGAGCTTAATTTTAATATGACCATTACAAATGCTAGTCGCACTGAAATTGCTGTTACTTAAAATCGAAATGCATGTTAGTGGGTATCATAAGAATGCGTGCATAAAAACATCTTTCGTTTTGCCAGTTTTGTCACTTCTATTACTACGTTCTGAAAGAGTTTTTTTCACACCAATTCTTGTTTCATTGCATAATTTTGGTGGGTCAGTATTTCACAATAGTACTATTGGTGATTCAATATTAAGTATTAAATTATATGGTAGCAATCCTTGTGGTTTCAAGAATTCAAGAATTCAGTTGGATAAAACACAGTCTGCTCACTATGTACAACTACATTGAGAAATTCATAATACGTTCCTGGGCTGAGTAAAGATATTTATTGCATGAATTGTCTAGTTCTAGCCTCCATGATCTGTAACAACAATGTAATTTAATGTCGTGTTATAATTTCCAAGGCCTGGTGAAAGTCGATGTTGAATACAACAGACAATAATAAAGAACAATTGACTGTAGATTATTTTGCACAATTTAATATTATACATGGATATTTGATCTATTTATTTTTATTTTTTATATTTTTAATTAATTTAACGTCCATTTGCACAATTTGAATGTAGTCTATGTTCTTCTCCTGGTTATGAAGGTTAAATGTACAAACTTTGGAAAATATTGGTGAAAGCGTGTAGATTTGTATAGAGTACATACATATATACATACATACATAGCCACATTGACAAGATGATTGTTACTTCAATGATTATACACTATCACAAAGACTAAGCAGAGAAGAAGACCAAAAGTAGCATCTTACCTGTGGATCTGTCTCATCCACAATGTCCTCATCGCTGAGAATGGGTTCGAATGGTTCCACGTCCATCATGCTTGGCTCATCAGGTGGAATAGGCGAGCCAACCGGTGTTGCCACATTGCTTACTGTAGTGGGTGGAGGAGTGGATGGGGGGCCATGGATTATGTTACTTGGACTAGAAACAGCCGAAGCCTTGGCCGGAGAACCGGTTGCCGGGATGGAGGCAGAGAGGGAGGGAGGGGTGGATGGCTGTATCTTCCGGTCCGCGGACCCCGGCCTGGCAGGCGGAATCTCATCCTCAGCTGGCTCCAGCTTCAGACTAGGCTCGTCCTCTGCTGCCCCTGCAATGTCTCCAGCTACCATCAATTCAGATGTCTCAGCAGTCTTCGCTAACGCAAGAGTGTCCCCTTCCAAATCTGCTTCCGTCTCGGGGATCTCACCTTCTGAGATGGACTCCACATCACCGGGCGACAGAGACTCAAACTTCTGCTGAGCACCGGATGACGGCGTCGGCGAACTCACTTCTGCAATGGGACCAGCGTAACCTTTTGGCCTAACTAAATACCTAACTCTAATTTAATCCTAATCCTTCCACTTCTTCACCAAATCATTTCAAATGGTGCCTGAAAATTTTCCAGGGTTAATTTTTCCCCCCATTCCAATACCCCTGTTTTCACTTCCAACACCAATAATTAGCAGACTGACACTTTAAAAGACATCATGTAGGGCTTGAAAGTTGAAACTGATTGCCATAAACACAATAATTCTCAATGATTCCCGTCACAATTTAATATATTTGCTCCGTACCGGCAGAGCAGAAACCACTTACAGGACTGGGTCAATCCTGCGACTACACAGCGAAGCACTTCAGAGGAACCTGACGTATTTTCTTGTAGCTTTATGAATGTTAGAAACAAAGAAAAAAAAAGTAAACAAAAAGAAAATCTAAAGACTAATGGAACTCACAATGGCACGAATTGAACGCGGGCACTTCACTCTCCTCACCACATGTTGCATTTCACCACACTACATCAACTGAACAGCCGCGAGATCTTGTTACATCACTGAACTACGAGTTCAGCCACGAGATATGACACCATTAAATTCGTCGCCGCACCGCTTCCAATGTGATGCTCCGTTCACACATTGCACATTAGCAAAAAAATCACTGTATTGGTGTGAATATAAGTGTGAGACTTGCAAAACCCCATGTGAAGTCTAACTGCATTACGGACCTCTCTGTCTGAAATGCAACATTGCTCAACTGAGCTCCTGCTTCAGACGGCACTTCAAACCAGCGCCAATTTAATTCACTAACGAACTACTGTTCAACCACGCAAATTACAAACATTGTATGGCTGAACAATAGTAATGAACCGCTTCCTAATAATTGGGGAAAACTTATATTCCACTCAATACAGCACATCCTATCTCTAAATCTTCCAATCCACTATGAGATTGATATGCTAGATCTACAAAATATTTGGCAGCAAATTCTAGGATCTCATGTAAGAAAACACTTAAGTAAAGGGACTCATCAGACATGGCCATGAAGCATTAAATTTCGTAACTTCCATTTACACTTTACTTTTAAAGTGTTTCCTTATTTATCTTCTATTTCAGAAATCGCCACCAAAATTGTTAGAGGCTATATACTTAAATCTAGCAATCTAATAAAAATAAATTATTAACACGTTAAATAAATTAAGAACCAGAGAATAGATCTACTTTCAGTGAAAAGGCTCTCAAGATCTACCCTTTGGTAAGAAGCAAATTGATATGCACAAGTTCACCTGAAGACAGATACCTGCATTGGGAGGCCAACCCTATCTGCCTCTGTGTCTGTGAGTCTTAATCCAGGCACGTGGACGGTCGTCAGGCACATGAAGCCACTGAGACGTGAGTCTCCTGCCCGTAACTCGAAGACACAACATTGGGCCTCTGTCTGAGTCAAAAACACCGACGATCAAGTCAACAACAAAGAATGTACCTTTCTTCACTTTGCCGGCCTCACTTCTGCTCGGCGATGCTGAAGATGGCCATCTTGGTGCCATCTGCTGCTGAGGAAGCTTGTCTTCAGGAGTGATGGGGCCGCCCGGCAGTTGTTGCAGGGGAGGCGTGTGCGGCCTCTTTGGAGAGCGCAGTGCAGGCGACGGTTGCGAAGGAGGCGAGCGCGGTCGCTTCCTGATAGAAAGCACCTCATCGCGTTCCTGCGACATCTCGCGCCCGGGGCCGATCTCCCAGGGTTGATCCGGAGGCTGGTGCAGCAGCGATCCCTGCGGTCCCGGCGGCGGGCCCTGGCTTCGCTCCCAAGAGCCATCGCGCGGCTTGCGTTCGCCTCGGGAATGTGGTCTGGCCATGTCGTGATGATGCGATGGTCCCGGAGGAGGATGAGGGTGCATGTGCGAGGGAAGCCTGTGCAGATTCCCTGGACCCGGGCCTTCGTGGTGATGGTGGGGGTGATGGTGAGGTGGTGGAACCACATGATCCGGAGGTATTGGCAGTAATGGAGGCCCTTTCGACTGCGGGTGATCGCCTCTATCCGCCCATGGCAATCGCTCCATCGACAACGAAGAACGTTCTCTGCGCCCCCCTCCCCAACCCGAACCACCACCCCCACCACCACTCCCACCTCGATCCCAGTCTCTGTCACGAGACACGTCCTGGTACTCGCGAGCACTACTAGTACTTCTTTCCCGCTCCCTATCTCTCTCCCGATCTCTCTCTCGCTCTCTATCCTCTCTCCGGGACCTGTCCTCCCAATCCCTGTCCCTATCCCTATCGGCATCTCGGTCCCTGCTTCGATCTCTGTCTCGACTCCTGTCCCGATAGCTGTCTCTGTCCCTATCACGATCCCTATCCCTATCACGTCGTTCTCGCTCTCTGTCCCTTTCCCTGTCGCGATCTCTTTCTCTATCACGATCACGATCTTTCGCTCGGTCTCTTTCCCACGGTAACTTGTCCTCCACACCTCCACCACTCTCCCAAGGCAAACGCTCTTCCTCATACGGTGGAATCGATCGAGGATCTTTTGGGGTCTCGTAAGATTCTCCAGGCCCATGCAGCACAGTCTGGAAGGAACACACATTCACCAGATGTAAATAGATGAACTACACGATCTTCCTTGACCAGAGAAATAAGAGGTCCACTTCAATTAGTCTCCTAAACTAAAATGCATACAGCATTTACATCCAATTCAAGCACCCAATTTCTCACACCTTTTTAGATAAAATAACTCAAAGTAACAGCGCAATAATGTTTGTTATGAAGCATATTTGCTTGTACAAGGGTTGGATAAAAAGTTATGGCAACACTGTCACGTGACGATGGTGCGTTCGAGAGCTGCCAGCTGTGTGGACATGAACAAGGACTGTTAGATGAGTTAGTGTAGCCAGCGGCGACAGTACTCTGTCAATCTACTGCAGTGTGCAGAACGTTGACTTTCATAGGGATAGTGCAAGCGCCCTAAGACCATGTTTACAAAACTAGAGCAATGTTCCTGGATTAAAATTGAAGTGACACGAGGTCGTAGTGCACAAGAATGTTTTCAGGGACTGCGTGAAGCATGTGACGATGCAGCGTTGCCATATCGCACAGTGGCATGATGGGTTAAAGCGTTCCAGGAAGGCCTTGTTGGACCGGTACGAATCGTCGCTATGGACGAAACCTGGACTCGCTCGTACGAATCAAACTTGAAATGCCAATCAAATGAATGGAAGCATCCCGGTTCTCCTCGTCCAAAGAAACTGCACCCTACTCAAAGTGCTGTGAAGGTGATGTTCATTGTGGCGTATGGCATTGATGGGGTAATACTGCACCACGCCATATCTCCAAGGCAGATGGTAAATGCAGACTACTACTGCAGGTTCCTGCAGCACCACCTTCATCCAGCCCTCAGGAGAAAACGACGACACTTGGTGGTACAGAACCCCATCATTCTTCATGATAATGCAAGGAGTCACACCGCTGCTGCTATCAAGGACCTCTTGCGCCGCTGGCAATGGGAGATTCTGGAACATCCTCCGTACTCACCCGATATGAGTCCATGCGATTAAGATCTCTTCGCCAAAGTGAAAGAACCGCTGCGAGGGACCCGGTACAATACCAGAGATGAACTTATCCGTGCTTTAGGGTGGTCAATACAGAACATCAACAAAGATGGACGCGCTGATGGTGCACGCCACCTTCCAAACATTTGGAAAAAGGTGATAAATAAAGGGGGAGACTACAGTGAAAGTATGTAAATGTTGTACCCCTGTGAATAAAGCCATGTCAGAAATATCGAAATGTTGCCATTACTTTTTATCCAACCTTTGTACGTACCAAAAAATAAATATCATGGTTTAAATTAAGTGCCTGGTTATGAGTTACATGGTTATTTTGTTTCCTTGAACTATAAAACAGCTACCCATGAGGCAATGGCAATGTTAAACAAATTATGTGTCTATATTTCTTAGTCATTTTCAAGGACGAAGAAAATACAGAGAATAAAGTAATACCCGAGGTTGCTGTGGCCACTCCTCCCTGTATGAATGTGGTGGATATTCTGGAGGTGGTGGATGGTATTCTCCTGTATAATTGTTATTGTAGGGATCTGTAAGAGCAGGTTCCACCATGTAACCCCGATCGACTGGTGGAGCCAACTCTGCTACCTGGAATAAAAATTATTATATGTTAGTTCAAAACTACTGAATATGTTGCATAGTTTAAAAATAAATTATTATTGTTGTTGTTGTTTTCTAATGCCAGGCGTTTGACAATAAAGTCATTTGACTCTTGCACTCCAATATTTTTCAAAGATATTATCATGACCAGCCACTGAAGCACAGATTTTGAGGTGTTCCGAATCCTATTTCTTGGTTTGAGTTGCACAATGGGCAGTTAGGGGAATGATATATTCCAATTCTATGCAGGTGTTTGGCCAAACAATCATGGTCTGGTGCCAATCTAAATGCAGCTACAGACGATTTTCGTGGTAAATCGGGAATTAACTGTGGATTACGATGCAGAGAGTTCCATTTTTTCCCTTGGGATTGTGTTATCAAATTTTGTTTGTTGAAGTCTAAGTATGTAGATTTAATAAATCTTTTCACAGAGTAATACGTAGATTTAGTAACAGGTCTGTAAGTAGCAGTGCTGCCCTTCTTTGCTAAAGCATCCGCATTCTCATTTCCCAGGATTCCACGATGGGATGGTATCCATTGGAATACAATTCTTTTATTGAGTGATATTAATTGAGAGAGCATTTTAGTTATTTCTGCTGTTTGAGATGAAGGTGTGTGTTTAGAGACTATTGATAGAATAGCTGCTTTGGAGTCTGACAATATAACTGCATTCTTAAATTTATTGATGTGGCATAGAAGATTCCTGAGGTTTTCACTTATTGCAACGATTTCTCCATCAAAACTTGTTGTTCCATATCCAAGAGATCTATAAAGTGAGAAGAGACAGCACGTAACACCTGCACCGGCACCTTGTTCTCTGGAGATCAAGGATCCGTCGGTGTATAAATGAAGCCAGTTTTGTGGAGGGTACCTAATATTAATTGTCTCTAAAGACAATTGTTTCATTATTTCAGTGTTTACTTCTGATTTCAGTATTTCTTCTGTTAAATTTAGATTATATTCTATATTTAATAGAGTTAAAGGGTTTGGTTTAATTTGTAAGTTATCTTTTAATTTCGGGATATTGATTTTCTGTTTTAATTCTTGAACAATGGATATGAAACTTTGAGTTTTCAATCTACAGAGAGGACTGTATGAATGCCAATTGTTTCCTGGTAATCTGATAAGTTTTTCATATTGAATCAGTGCTTTTTCTTCTATTGTCATTTTGATGCTGTTAATATTAGTGAGGAATCTCATAGAATCTATTGGAGTTGTTTTGATTCCACCAGTAATGAGCCTGAGAGCTTGGTTTTGAACATATTCTATTTCGTTTATGAAAGGTGAAGTAATTAAAATTTCTCCGGAGTATGTCAGCACTGGCTGTATAAACATTTTGTATGTAGTGTTCAAAGTATTCCTAGAGCATCCCCATTTCTTTCCTGCTAGTCTTTTTAGAAGGGAGAATCTTTTACGAGTTTTTTCAGAGATGTATTTCAACACCAAAGGAGACAATTTTCTCTTGCTTCAATGGCTTCTGTGAGATGTAGATAATGATAAACAAGTGGTTTTAGTTTGCAACCAAAAATATTTTCAACATAAAAATCATTTGATACTTTACCTGTATATTCTAATGCACTGTTGTAGCCTCCTTCCCACTTGTCACCAATTACTAAATTAAAACCACTATATACATCTCGGAGAAACCAGCGAACCAAAAAAAAAAAAATAATAATAAATAGAAAAAAATAAATAAATAAAATGCCTTCTTTGGTGTAGCTTCTCTGGAGAAATACCAGAAACTTAACTTCACTCGAAACCATTACTGAATTTTGTTGCACTTAATACAGAATTGAAATATAATTACAGTCAATACTAGGTAAATATTTTTATACTGTACCTATGTTTTTAAGGAAAAAAGTTAAAAGAAAAATCATAAGACTACAATAATGCCAATACTTTCTTCCTTGAGAAATTCACATTAAGAAACTACTACTGTGAATAATGAACTGGATAAAATTATCAATTTAATAAAACGTATTATCATTATGCTATCAACACGTTCTAAACATAACTATAAATTTTGTAATTAATTTTTAAAACAGAAATATAATTCACACATTAACTACTGGATAGGCTACTATTATGATAAAAAAAATACATATTTATAAACTGATTCCATGCTACACAAATGTGAAAGATATTTGAAGTGTTGGCTGGAACAACGTTATAAGTTACATTTACAGGAGCTGGAAAAATGTGTACACGTACAACATTGTTCTTATAGGGTAGCAAACTTTTGAGTGGACAAATTTCACGTACTGCATTGATGGACAGTTGCAAGCCAAAGAGTATAGCAAGGTAACATGACATACATTATTACACGGAAACACGCCGAATGAAAATTTTGTAACTTACAACGCTGTTCCAGCCGACGCTTCAATTAAGAAAAGAATAAGTACAAAAAAATTCTCATCCTAAATTTGTACACTACTCAGCACATGTTTCAAATGAGAATCTAACAATTCCTTCATTCCTTGAATGCAAAAACTGCTATTATGGGCCTAACAACTTTCTAAGTACCTATCTATTTTATGAGGGCTACATAAATGGAAAAGATAATTCAGAAAGAATTCGAACAGAAATTCTCTTGCTAAATGCGTACACTACATAGCACATGCTTCAATTGAGAATGTCACTCAATGCAAAAACTGCTATTATGCCTGTATCAACTTTCTAAATATCTAAGTAATTTTATGAGGCTCTCGAGCTTCATGTGAGGTTAATTTACATTTCATAATTAATACCAGTTAACATATATCATTGTAGAATACTTGCTCAAATTAATATAAAAATAGTATCACAAATTTCCTTAAACTTCACTGCAATTATGCTTACACATTACTTTCGAAATAGGGCCTACGTATTTTTAAACCAGGGTTAGGTACGGTTTATATAAAACACTTTGTAGGCCTACTAAATCCAGGGTCCCGATTTTCATATAAAAGTCCCGAGTCCCGCTTCAATTCGAGGTGGGACACAAAAAGTCTCGTCTTTAGAAAATTAATATCACTTGTATAATGTTATTGTTACGTAGTAACTTTTTCTTTTAGGCTTAAATAATTACATTAAATTTAAATTAAGTTTCTTAACAATGTAGGTTTGCACATTGGAAAAAAGCTAATATTTTGGTAAGTGTAAGTTTTGTGACAACGAATTCAGTGGTGAATATGATATTTCTAAACATTTAAAAAGAGACGTTCATCAGAAATGCATGGCACAGAGAATGGAAAGAAGCTTGTTGAAAATGCTAAGTCCAGTGATAAATATTTGGGAAGCTCTAACACAAAGTAAATATGAATTTAGGTATCAATAAATTTTATGTCAATGTTATCAATTAATAAACATTGAAATTTAAATATTTTGTCACGTGATCCCAGACAACTATTGTTAAGTCATTAAGTTAATTTGGCATAACATTATTGCCACAAGCCCTTCAGAAAGACGCCAGAGAAACATAATGTAACTTACGGCCAGATGTTTTGTACTTGGAAAACCGGGTCAATGTAGAGTATCCGCCGCCCACCAAACGAATATTGGTTAAACGAGCGTTAAGCGACTTCCGCCGATTTTGGAATAGACACCGACGCACTTAGGTTAGGTTAGGTTAGTTTAGGCTTTTATTATCTCGTCAAGTTGTTTAGGATTAGTGTAAAACTGGCCTATGTCTCCTATAGTAGGCGGGACATAAGTAACATTCACCTAATTTTTTTATTTTATATTTTTTTATTATTTTTTATACAGTCGTGAAAATGTCAACTCTGCCCATATTCATATCCCTCTTTCTTTAACACAAAACATAAGTACTAAGCCTACGCCTATATGATGAAAAAGGATGTCCCTCCTTGGTAGATTTAAAATCTGGCAACCCTGACTAAATCCACAGTTTGAATTAAAGTTATCCTGGATGAAGTAAATGAAATAGAAACCTGAAGATCAAAATTAATTTTCACACCATATCAAAATTCAAGAATGATATTTGTTTGTTTGTTTTTTTTTTTTTTAATCTAGATTCGTTAATAGCCTATGTCATTAAGTGCGTACAATTCTTGGCTGCAAATGAAGTTACATATCATAATTCTTACCTGTGCATGTTGCTGAACCCATTCTGCTGTAGCTGAATTTGTAACAATATTATCAGTCACTCGAGGATCAGCCGGGCAGGGACCTGGTGGCGGAACAGAATGTGTAATCAGCCCAGGGGGAGGGGGTGGAGGAGCCTCTTGAACTGACTTGGTAAGCACTCCGTACACAGCCAACGTAATTGTTGTATACCACCCCCGTAAAACCAAGCCATCTGTGGGAATCTGTAATTACAAACGCACACATAAATATTTAACAAATGAGAACACAACTCTGGTTAAACTATTAAAATTGTCACACTGTAAAAGAAAAACACTCACCCTTCGATCACATTCCAACTGGATATGAACATTTTGCTTATATTCTAATCCCCCAAGACTTTCAAATGTAGAGGCTCCAGGTTTGCTCAAATCATTTACAAAGAATTCTATTTCAAATTGTGATGGATTTGTTGCTCTGAAAAGCAAAAACAAAATGAGTGTGAAACGGTGCATATTTCCAATATTTTAAATCTTGCTAAAATTGTTATAATTACTAACATGCACGCATGCACTTTATGAAATCGAATGTACGTGTTAAAATTTAGCACTGGTTACATAAGTATTCAATATTTATCCGTACATATTAAAATAAAAGAAATGTAGGGCATTCAACTTCGTGACGAATGAGAATTGCAATTAGGATAATACTATATTTATGAAATAGAGCTTACCCTAGTCGAACTCCACCGGGAAAATCTGCTTGAACACGTGCTCCCAATGGGATTATTCGGACTTCACTAATGAATACAGGTTTTGGAAATTGGACAAGATCTAAATTTAGTTCCTGTAAGTAAATAAGGGCAATAATTGCTTTGCTTCTAGTTCAGACTGTACAGTAACCAACACCCATTTATTCACTAAAAAACAAACAAATCTACACACAATACACTACACAAAAGAAAAACAACATATAAAATTATCCTGAAGCAAAGTGACTATATCTACAGTCTTGAACTCATGACTATTGATTCAGTTTTTCTCGTACAGTTATTTCGTTCTAGGCCCAGTGGGAGGCTAGCACCATTACCACCAACGCCGTCCAACCGGAATCACTTAGAATTCCTTTTGCGTAGTAAGAATTAAAGAATTGTGCGTAACACTTATTTAAAAACATTTAAAAGAACATAAAATTCTGCTAGGAATAACATACAGAATCTTATAGCCTACTTGCCTCTGAACTTTCATGTGAAAATGTGTCGAAAAAGAGTAATTCTGTACTGTCAGCCATGACAATTTTAGGCTTCAGAGAGGTTGCAGGGTAGCCAACTACACCACGAGTTGGCGAAATCTAGCAAACTTTAACGAAATTAGCGTAATGTAACGAAGTTGCCCATGTTGCCATGACAACCAACGTGCTTGTAAACAATGGGAATGTAACGAGAATTTCACATATTTTCGACGAATTAAGTTTACTGACATGCGTAAAGGTACATGTCGTAAAAGTATGGGCATTTTCATCCTCTCGTGTGATATATTTTTGTAATTAAGGTAATTAATGTTGTCATCAACATGCAGCTCAAACATCTTAAGACAATTATGCAGGCTGAGGTAAGAATGATCGGTGTATAATATTGTAATAGACGCTAATGTAATTTATTTCAAGCAAAATTACAACAGTTTGGGGTTAATTCATGATATAAAGTTAAAATAAAAGAAATGTATAGGCCTACTGCAACTCAGGTATTCTGTTCCAATATCCTGGCCAGAGTGAAATTTTGTAGCTCCTGAGTAGAGTTTTGTATTACAGAATAAAAGGACGAAATTTATTTCTATAGCTATCACTTCCAGAACAACTTTGAGGTCTCTTTTCAATTTCCACATAAGTACGAGGGCGTCTTTCGCCGCGAGTAAAGAAATTGAGACAGGATGCACTTCCATTTCTTTACAGAGTACTATGTTGCCTGTTCTTTAAAAAAGGTTGATTAGTGTACTTGTGTTTAATTCCTTAATTCGACTTTTCTATAGACCTAACGATTTTTCAGTACGGTACCAGTGTAAGCCTATATTGTTAATGTTATTTTGGTTTCTATTTAAATGTATTTGTTCTACCTTTATTTTGTATTTATCTTTGTTATAGTTCATAACTGTCTGTAGCATCACTCTTCATGCTCATAGAATTAAATACAATAAATAAAATTAATTGAAGTCTGACTAGTGTAATATGTAGCTAGTCGGCGATGTATGCAATGGTGGGGGAAAGGAACTGGCTGGTACAGTGAATTCTTGATGGTCAAGATACAGGTCCTTCGCGGTATGTCCAACATCTTGGTTATTGCCAAGCTGCTCCTGGCAGGATTCATTAGAGAAGTGGAGTGGCACACCAACATGTTAAGTCAAGTCACATAAGGGACGTTCTTCCAGAAAGATGGGCAGTTGCTTTCTAAGAAAGCTTCTTTCATTCAAATATCCAGATAGAAGGAATGGCTCTATAATGCTACCATCCATAATCACTTCCTTCATGTTTAGCGTTCACCTAACTTGATGACACCTTTCCCTCACAGCCTGCAGGTTCCTTCCCTTGTAAATGAGGTCTCATTAGACCACAGTATTATTTTCAGGAAGTTCTGCCTTTAACAGCCAATTATAACACTGCATGCGACTCAGATGATCACCTTCCATAAGATGTTGAGTAGACATATATCTATATACAGATACTCATTCTCCCATGGACGATGTACTCGTAGTCTTCGAACAATTTTACGTCAGTGGTTCCCAAATTTTTTGAAGGTGCGACCCACTTTTGGGCGAGAACTGTTTGCAACCTGCACTACCGTACTGGTACTAAACACTATTCGAAAAATACTAATCCCTGTAAAATCGAAAACAACAATAATTTTACTCAAAATCAGTGAATACTATTCAATTTCTAATGTACCGGAAATGCAAGATGAGAAATCGGAATATGAAAACTTATTTTCCAATTCTCTTTGTCTTCTTAGACTGGTCTTCCTTGCTGACATGTTTTTCGAACACTTAAACACTTTGAATAGTAGTTTACAAGGCCAAGATGTTAACATAATAACATCCAGAGATAAAATCGACGGCTTTATAAGGAAACTTGATTTCTGGTCGACATCACTTGACAAAAAAAAAAATTATTCATTCCAGTGTATTAAAGAACTCATTGAACATTTTGCTACGATACGACAAATACTTACTGTTTGTTTTTTAATTTAATCAAACCCTTTTCTCAATTTTAAACTGCAGATTTTTTTGGAATTTCCTAGAAGAAATTCAAAACAATAATTATGGCAGTAACAAAAAGATACTGAATTCGTTTTAGACAGCTGCGTTCAACTGGCTGAAATTCCAAAAAAAACATTAAGGAAAGACTCATTGAAATATGTAAAGACCCAGAAACAAAATTTGGGCCACCTGAATTGTCCAAGTTTTAGTTATAACATACTGCACAAGATCAGTGCATACTGGAAAATTCAGGTGGCTCTGGATCCGTACCTACTAATGAATGTTGAAACTATACTTTTTTTTTTTTCGCAGAGCCTAGACCAGTTTCAGATCAAAAGAATGCCAGAATTCCCCAAGCTTGCAAGAGAAGCTCTTAAATTTTTTATAGCATTTTCAACTTCGTATTTATGAAAAATAAGTTTCTCATCTATGACTGCCATCAAAACAAAAGCGAGAAATCTCCTTTAAATTTAAAATGTCAATGTATGTGTATCGATTTATAAAAAAACAGACACATTTATTGCATTAATTATTTTTTACTTTATAACTTCTCAAACATTTTTTATTCTTATGTTCAACATTATTGATGTTTATGTTCCTAAATACAATACCGGTATATTAAATATATGAAGACTACAGGAAGAAAAGGGGGAATGTCAAGATTTTCAGAAGAGCTAATTTAAAATTCAAAACTAATTTATTCAAGAAGTGTGTTACAAATGATAAATACCACCATGCATTTTGAAAGGTGGTTAATCTAGTAATCAGTATGTTCAATATGTTTTGTCGTCTAACAATAAACTTTCAATTTTTACCATTATCTCAATTTTCACCAAAAAGTGACATTCCCCCTTTTATTCCTGTGGTCTTCATATGTTAACAAAGTGCTTCTTATTTAATTTTATAAATCATATCGTGACCCCCACTTTGGGAATCACTGCTGTATAAAATACTGGATTATAACGGAAGTCCTCAGTGATTATACTTCATACAATGAAGATAGTAGTTGTAGCGCGAAGATATTGTTATATAACCTTCAGTTTTTCTTTTAGGATGGAGTCGCAAAAATTGCGGCAATGGCTTGGGCACCAAATAACATGAAATTAGCCATTTGTACATCTGATCGCATAATTCATCTCTTTGATGAAATGGGTGAGAGGAAAGACAAGTTTTCAACAAAACCTCTGGAAGCAAAGGTATTCTTAATATATTAAACTACCTCTTGTAATTGTTTAGTGTCCTTGATGGCCCAGCAGATACCTGCTAATCCTTGAAGCCAAGATTCGCCAGTTCAAACTCTGGCTAAGAATGATGGATTTTAAAGAACGATAAAATCTTTAGCATGGCTTCCTCCGGTAGGGAAGTAAATCTTGGAGGTGTATTTTGTAGGTTTGGGGCATGTAAAAGAACCCAGACAAAATATGTTGGCATTTCTCGTTCATGTTGAATTTCAATGCTAATTAACCTCTGCAATTGAAAGAGGCCATTAAATGAAATACCGTACTATTTGCAATTTCTTATATAGGCTATACTATTGTTTTAAGATTGATTTATATATAGATTATGCTTCTTATTATGTACTTACCTTTGTTTCAGTATGGGAAGAAAAGCTACGTTGTCAAAGGTTTGGCATTTTCACCAGATTCTACAAAAATAGCAGTAGGACAAACAGACAATATTATATTTGTATATAAAATAGGAGAAGAATGGTAAGGTGCTATCCACAGTATATCAGTGTTTAATGCTGCCTATTCATGTACAGTACTGTAGTATAAGGCAGTTTTAGAGGGAATCACTACCTCCTTCTCCTTTTCCCTACCTAGCATTAAAAAGGTAGAAAACATGTTCCTCATAGTACAATAGTATCGTGAAAAATAATACATATATAGAACCTCTTTCATCAGTACATAATACTGATCTCTAGGGAGCGGATTTTTATGTGCTAAAAAATTTAAATATATTTATTTTTTATGTGCTAAAAAGTACGAAAATATTTTCTAAAAATAAAAAATATTTTTTTTTTAATATAACAAAACTACCTTACTTACCTTAAAAAAAATGTTACTAGGTACTCACCAACCACACTTGAGTGCTAGTAGTTGGCCGAGAATTGCAGTGAACAACAAAGGTCATTTCCAAATTCTCCATCAAAAATGCATGCCGATTATCTCTGAACAACGACTTATACTGTGAAAATGATCTTTCCACATCACAGGACGTCAGACGTGCATATTCAAAGAGAGGAATGTCACAAACACAAACACCGTCAATTTCATCTACACCTACCTCCAATACTTCAGCAACTTTACACATTTTTTTATATCCACTGTTTTTCCCAAACACATTCTGAAATTTGTCCCTTAGTAATTGTGCTTCTGAACCTGGTAGCGACTTTAGTTTAATTTCCACGGCACGCACCTCCCTGTTTCAGACAACAGGTTTTTGGATGTTTCGAGTTTTGTTATGGTGTCACACAAAAAGCTTAGATTTGCTAATAGGAAAGCCAAATCGTTTTTTAAACAACCATCTTTCAGTATATCTTGAAGGATATCGATTGACGAAGCCCGTTAACAGGGAATCACAACAAGATGTATTGCCTTACTTGATGGACATGAGCGAGAGGCGAGAGATTTGTTTAAATTAAATAATGTTCATACCCGAGCTCTTATCTGTTGTGTTTCACAAACAAAGCGTGGAATGAAATCATCTTCAGCAACAATAAACATTCCTAATTATGTGTTGCAAGATCTCTCCTCCTTGTCCATGTTAATTTATTCTCTAATAATAACACTGATATGCTGCCTAGCTTGAGGCGATACTATTATAAAAATGGATCACGGATACACCACACAGCGCTTAGAAACACAAAGCAACCAAGAATTCTTAAAAAGATAGCGTACTTCTGAGTGACGTAAGTGATTTAGTTTTAAAATGTTTAAAAGTTCTTGTAAAAAAATTATTTAATTAAAAAACGCCAAGATTTATGTGTTTATAATAGATTTCCTGAAAATATATATTTACATAATTTTTTTTGTGAAAATATGTGTTTTTATGTGAAATAAAATTCGGGTTTTAAACTTGAAACTTTATGTTCGGAATTTGTAACTTTGTTAATTGTGTTTTATCACACGCAAAAATAATATTTAATTACATAGGAATCTGCTCCTTACTGATCTTTCTCTACTACTGAAACGTACATCTAGTATGTAAAAACTACATATTATGTAGTCTCAGAAAAAAATAAGCTATATTGAATAAGATATATCTAAAAGTTTACTTATTCACAAAGTAATCTCTAAGAAAAAACAGTGGGGGGGAGGCAGCGAAAAATTATCCCTGGCTGGTGTAACACATACTATACACATATGTCACTGCTTTACCTTACTGATTTTGAAATACTATCATTCAATATGCTTTGGCCATAAATATTAAATTCAGGAGTGCATATTTCCCCATGAATAAGGTTAGCTCATTTTTGTTTTCTTACCATTGGGAATCAAAATAGAAGTCTAATGTATACATTCAGTTACCCTAATAATTCACATCTGAAATCATCTCGAAATGTATGAAGCTTCCAAGTACATTGGAAGGATGTGTGAAGCTAGGGCATAGCGCTCTTTTTGTCTTTCAAGGGTACTTATAAGTTCAGAATTACAATTGTTGCATACTACCGAACACAAACGCACCTCCCCCCCCCCCCCCACAAAAGAACTGAAGAAACTGAAAGAACAAGGACTGAAGATGGCTGATATGGAGCCGACACTAGTTAACTAGGTACCTAGTTCACAACTTAGTTTCCATTTTAACACATGAAAGTTGTTATTATGACCATACCGGTATTCCTGATTGTTGCAGTGAGTTTCTTCTTAGTTGAAAAACAAGAGTCGGCTATTTTCGTAGTAAAACAATTGCGGTACTGTTGTGAAACAATACAAATCGCAACTATATTGCAACAGTTTATAAACAATCGTGATTTAGTGTTTGTATACATTATTTCCAAGTGCATACCAAGCAAAGAGAACAGTATTTTCCAACCACGAATGTCAAATTTCAAGTACAAAACTATACATTACTGCAATAGGAAGTAAATATACAAGCGTCAACAGAAAAATTAAATTTTAAGTTGTAAATCATTCAACAGAAAATGGAAAATGGTCATCAGGGAGAAAGATAAAAAATACGTACGAAGTTGGTATATATGCCATATTTTATGTTCTTAAAAACTGCTTTTGATGCTTCATGTAATAGTGGCAGGGGCGGCTTTCGAAGGGGGGCTGCGGAGCTGCAGCCATCTTTGTGGCTCTTGTCACGTTTTATGTTGTGAAATACATTTATTATACAGTCTCTATTTAGCGGCTCGAATTTTTTTATAAAATTTCGCTTTCATTGAAATGCACGCAAGCGTTAGTGAAGTCACTTCTTCCCCTAGTGCTGCCAGAGCGAAACCAGAGACAAGGACTATAGGGTGAAGCCACTTCCTCCCCTGGAGCTGCCAGTCTCGTCTCGGATGCTTTGCGCGTTAGTTTTACCCCTCCTCCCTGCTGCCCCTTGCCACGGATCCAGAGTTTCCAGGAGCTGCAAAATTTGCAGCAGTTTGTCAGTAGCGCGCAGTTTTAAATACATTTTTTTTAATGTTGTGAGTATAACAAGTGCAACAATGTTTAATTTTGTACAATAATTACAGTCTATTCAGTTCAGAACATTCACAATTCAGGAGAAATGTGAAATTAAGTGCCCATCAGTTGAATCTCATAATGGAAAGAGCCGCTAAACAAAATAAAAAGGCCCGCATATTTTTTGCTAATTTATCCAGTATCCCTGCTCTCTTCTCTCGATCTCCTCACAGTCTGTATTAGATTAATGTGTTTCAAAGACAATTCCATCAGCTGGGGCAACAAGATGGATTTAAAATAGGAACAGTAAATGTTGTTCATGAGAAGAAGGAGCCATTGCTAGAATGTTTTCAAACCATAATGGAATCTGAAACATCTAACAAAATCACAATAAATGAGGCAAGCACGGAACAGTGCACAGTTGAGCAGCGAGATCTGTGAACATGAAAACCCTAAAAAGCGTCGTAAGGTCGAAGGGATTCAGACAAGGGTTGCGACAGCCAAGGAAGTGTGTGACCTCATTATCACACAAGCTAACACCTGATTCCAGTTCATAGATCATCTGATATTATCTTCTCTTCTGTGTCAAGAAAAATTTGAATGCTGCAAAAGCTCATTTCCTGAAAATGACCTAAATGTATGTGTGAAGCTTTTTCCAATGTTCGATAAAGACAAACTAAAAACGGAACTGTGCTGTATCAGAGACAAGAATTCAGAAATATCAGTGACGCAGTCAAGCTCTTGCAGTTTTTTCTATCTGAGGCCTCATTTTCAGAAGTTGTGAAACTACTACGCATAGCTATCACCATACCAATGACAACTTCTGAACCAGAACGTTGCTTTTTGTGTTTGAAGAGAGTAAAATCCTATCTTAGAAATACGATGAGAGAAGTGACCGCATTACATATGTTTTCCATTGTAAAGATTATGTTAAACGACATACTGGATTTTAATAAAAAGATGATTCAAAACTTTGCAATCTACAAGACATGGTGCATGGAACTAATCTTTAAATAAAATAAGTTGCTTGGTTTATTTTTGTATGCAGCTCCCCTCAATTCAATACCCACGAGCCGCCACTGAATGGTGGCATTCTAAATTTTAATCATACAGTAATCATATTACTTTTTCGTAATACTTATCTGACTTTCTAAAACTAGGTATAATTATGTCCACTAATCTAAAAATGTATTTGCAGCTCTGTACTTGTAGGAGTTTCATTGTCAAAACAAAATCAATGGTTTAATGAACTTGTAAACATTTATATGCTTAAGTACTCTTTGTCCCTTGTGGCAGCTCATAAATGGTGAGAAAGATTTCTAAATTCTAAATTGAAGAAAAAAGTTGCTGTCATTACATTCGTAAATACGGTGATTACTAATTACAATCTCTATTTTTTTAGGGGTGAAAAGAAAGTCATTTGTAACAAATTTCCGCAGCAATCAGCTGTAACATGTTTAATTTGGTTAAGTGATGGGCCCATAATATTTGGGCAGGCAGATGGAAAAGTCCGTACAGCCAATCATAAAACTAACAAATCACAGACTTTGTATGCCACTGAATCGTATGTTGTATCTATTGCATCCAAGTGAGTATGTCTTTAATTTATTTAATTATATGGTACCTAATTTTGTAATAAATATGCTCATGATGGAACTCATATAGTTCTAAATGTAAATACTTTTAAAAATAAAATACCGTACTGCAGTATTTATCATCTGAGTTGTGTGAATTTAATTGTATTCCTATATTATTATGTCCTTTTTTTGTAGCCCTCGAGGGACAGGGTTTTTATCAGGACATGCAAATGGCACTATTGTCCGGTATTATGTGAATGAAGACTCATCTATGGAACAACAGGTGAGGCTAATTTTTATACGTCATAACAGCACATCTTTTTATTTTTTGTCGTAATCTTTTTTTTAATATTCAAGATATTGTAATGAAGTGTTCCATCTACACGATTTAAGTGCATTTCATTGCAAGTGCTACTAGCAGAAGTTAGCAGAAAAGGATTCTGCCCTCACTGTGTGTGCACCCATAAACCTCACAGATCACAATTATTATAAATACATCACCACATTGGTATCATTAGCTGTTGATAGTTAATAGGGTGTCAAGTGTAAAGGTGTTAAGTAGAATGAACCTAGTTTCTTATTGGTAAAAGGATTTTTAAAATGTTAGGCAATCATGTGTACAGTAAAAAGTAATTAATTTTATTAATATACTGTACATTATATGTACTTAAAACTTACCAAAAAAATCCGTGGTGCTACAGAAAATTTCTTCCTCCATGAGAACTAGAACCAATGTACATTCTGTAATGCGAATCCTAGGCAGGATGCCTTAGAACATACATGGGCACAATTTTCGGTTATGTGAGGCACTCGATTTGAAATAGTTTGTTTACTAGGAGAGGAGACTGCAGAGTAGGATGGGAAATATAAACTGCTGTGACCTGCGTCACCTTATCGTAATCGCTAAGGCGGTCAGTGGCGAATTATTAGGAAAGCGCTTGGTTAACGTGAGAGACTCGAAAACTTTTATTCAATTTGGCAAATTAATTCGGCAGCTTTAATCATAAACCTCTTTACTGTTTTTCCATCGCTGAATTGATTTAAATCACAGGCGAGAAATTGCGTAACTAGCCAATAATATTCCATCACGTTGTCTACGTTTATTTTCTTGAATATTCTGGTGTTTATCAAGATTACTTAATAGATTTGCACGTTCTCGACCTAAAATAATTTCAGAAAATTTCGTTTTCTACGCACATTTGATATATATATATTTTTTTTTTTAAATTTATTTTGGAAATAATACGTACAAACAACATTTAATTCCTCGTACCTTTTAATGCAGTGTGTTTAAGGTGTAATGTCGTATTTAGTATACTATGCAAATGTTAAGATCATAAATTTTCTTCGGAATAGTACGAAAAATAACATTTAATTTGTCTTACCTTCTAATTCAGCATGTTCTTTATGACATAAGGAGTAATGTCGTTGTATATTAAATTTATTAATGCCTAATAGGATTTTCGAGCATAACATACACCGTATGTTCTCCCCTTCTAAACAGCAAAAAAACTCTTCCTCCCATTTCTCATGAAATAATCGTTTTCTAACGCTTACACACTGCTTTGATAATGTCATTATGCCACCACTGATATTGCTTATGAAACTGATCTAGTACCTGCCCACGCCTAGGAGCTATGTGAGGGAGGAACGGGGACTGTGAAGATGATGTCACTCAGAGCGATAAGCTCTGTGAAGGTCAGTGAGGCACGATGCCCATCTCTGCCTTAGACTGTGACACACTTATCAAAAGGTGATCCCCCAATTTCTCCAAATGTCTGAATTTCCAATCCTCACACCTTAACACCCAATACCGAAAACAGTCTTTCTTCTACAATGGAGCAAAGCATAGATAAATGTATAGACCATTCTTTTTTTAAATTAGAATTTCTGACTGTAACAAATCAGTACATATACTCTCTAGTAAACTTCCTCTTATACTGTATAATAAAGGAAATTTTCCAGTTAATTCAGCCATGCATAGTATAAATACCCGCAGAAAGAATGATTTTCATACACCATCATCCAATGTATCATGCTATCAAAACGGAGTACTACATTACATGGCAATAAAAAAAACAATAGTCTTCCTGAGAACATTAAAAATCATAACCAATACTAAGAAAAATTACTTAATATTTCACACCTCCTGCTCTGTAGAGGAATCCTTGACATTTGATAGTTGTGCAAATACTATGAATGTAATAATCCTTTGTGTATATTTCATATATTATTAAAAGGTAATCACCATATTGCATTGCAGTTAAACATAAAATATGAATGTAATAATCCTCTGTATATATTTCATACATTACTGTACAATAACTAACCGTAGTTGCATTTTTATATGTTAAACATAAAAACTGGACATATTCCTTATTCTAGCCATAAAGCAACTGTAAAGATATTATGGAACGAATAAATCTGTCTGTCTGTCTTAGAATGGAAATTGCAGGTACTTTTTACTACCAGAAACATACAATCTTTTTCATACTGCACAAAATATGAGAAGATATATTTAACATAATTACAAAGTAACATGCAGAACATGACCAGTTGCCCAACTTGTATGATCACTGACTCAAATGCAAGTAGATACTAGGTATTTAATATGAGAATCAAAATGTCATCTCACCATTGTCACCTGTGCACAAGTCATGTACCAGTTAAGTTTAGCTTCTATAACACATATAAAGTTAATAAGTGACATGATTGCATCATTTATTCTAAGCACACAATCTGTTGTCTGTCATTACAGGGTCGCGTAACCGTTCATTCAGCCCCACCATATGCGCTGGCGTGGCCGATGGGACACGTGTTGGCCGCAGGCTGTGACAAGCGCATTGTTCTGTATAACAGGGAAGGACAGGTGGCCAGGCAATTTGACTACAGTCGAGATGACACAGAGAAAGAATTCACTGTGGCTTGCTGTAGTCCAAGTGGACAAGCAGTGGCTGTAGGAAGTTTTGATAGGTAAGTGTCACCAGCATAGTTCAGAGATCTGAGGCTGCGCTTGGGCCTGGGTTCGAATCTCGTTTGTGCTGTTTACCTGGTTTGGTTTTCTCCCAAGTTTTCCCCAACTGTAAGGTGAATGTCAAGTAATCCCATGGCGAATATTCTACTTATCACATGTCCCTGACAAGCACAATAGGCCTTCGTTCGCAACAGAGAAAAAAAAAGTGTCACTTACACACGACACCTAGGAAGGCTTCAAAATTCACTATTATCAAAATAAAATTTCTTTCCAATGTGAAACAAAATGGCCAAGACAATTAAAACTAAAATTTCTACTAAACTAAATGCTCGCCCAATTTTCTATTTATTGAAGCAAGTTACACTAAGGCATATTATATTTATTCTGGATCACTTAAGTTAAATAATTAAATAAATGGCGATCTTACTTGTGTCAATTATGTAAGCATATGTGGCTTACAGGTATTTCGGTGCTACTTGACACCATCCTCAGAGCCTACTAGATCTCAACGCTATCTCAACTTCGCTGCCTGTTGTGTGGGTGTGTTCGTGTGATGAAGAGTTGTGTCAAATAGTGTGTGTGTTCTGAAATTGATCTGTGTGTTGAGAATTTGATTAGGGTGTGTTTTAGTGTGTCTGTATATTTCATATTGTTCTAGTGTGTTGAGTTTTTCGTTTTTGGGTTGTATGTGTAGGATTTCCATGTCTGTATTTATGTTATTGCATGTGTGGTTAGCATTAGTTATGTGTTCGGTATATGTAGATGTATTGTGTCCTCTGGTTATTGCTTTAATGTGTTCTTTGTATCGAGTTTGGAATGATCTGCCTGTCTGTCCAATGTAGAAACTGTCGCAACTATTGCATGTGAGTTTGTATACGCCTGTGTGGTCGTATTTATTTGTTTGTGTTGTTTGTGTGTTGAGATGTCTTTGTAGTGTGTTTTCTGTTCTGTATGTTATGTTGTATTTCTGTTTTCTGAATGAGGATGCGATCTTGTGTGTGTTTTTGTTTTCGTATGTTAGTGTGGTGTATTTCTTGTGTATGTGTTGTGTTTTGTGTGTTTTTGTGTTTGTTGAGTTTTTGTTTTGTCTTCCTTATGATGTTGTCTATTATGTTTGGGTTGTAACCATTTTCTTGTGCTATGTATTTGATTGTGTTCACTTCTTCATTGTAATGTTGTTGGCTCATGGGTATGTTGAGTAATCTGTGTACCATTGTCCTGAATGCAGCATGTTTGTGTTGTGTGGGGTGATTAGATGTGTTGTGTATGTGTGTGGTGGTGGTTGGTTTTCTGTATATTTTGAATTAACACGAGTAAGATCGCCATTTAATCAATTATTTATATTCAAGTGTTAAAAGTAGTGTACGAAAGATTCAACACTTCAGTTAATTCCTCGCTTGTATTTTTAGGTTACGGGTGTTCAGCTGGAGTCCTCGAAAGTCTTCATGGGAGGAGAATCAGCCAAAAGAGATTCCGTATCTTTATACTATTACAGCGCTGAGCTGGAAGAGAGATGGTTCCAGAGTTGCATGTGGGGCCCTGTGTGGGGCTGTTGAGATGTTCGAGTCAGTTCTCAAGTGAGTCAAATTAACATTATTTCTGAAAAAAATGTTTTATGGATAATAGATCGTAATAAATGGCAACAAAGCATTTTCTGACTTCATTTATTTCTATACCTCATCTTCTACATAAATAGGAAAGACTGGAGAATGCTGGGTTTGCAGTGAAAGACCTGCCCTTGGGCAGAACACTATGAATGAATCTTCTATATTTAAAAGAGAACTTACAAATTAAACCAAACCCTTTAACGCTATTAAATATAGAATATAATCTAAATTTAACAGGAAAAATACTGAAATCAGAAGTAAACACTGAAATAATGAAACAATTGTCTTTAGAGACAATTAATATTAGGTACCCTCCACAAAACTGGCTTCATTTATAAACTGACGGATCCTTGATCTCCAGAGAACAAGGTGCCGGTGCAGGTGTTACGTGCTGTCTCTTCTCACTTTATAGATCTCTTGGGTATGGAACAACAAGTTTTGATGGAGAAATCATTGCAATAAGTGAAAGTCTCAGGAATCTTCTATGCCACATCAATAAACTTAAGAATGCAGTTATATTGTAAGACTCCAAAGCAGCTATTTTATCAATAGTCTCTAAACACACACCTTCATCTCAAACAGCAGAAATAACTAAAATGCTCTCTCAGTTAATAACACTCAATAAAAAAATTGTATTCCAATGGATACCATCCCATTGTGGAATCCTGGGAAACGAGAATGCGGATGCTTTAGCAAAGAAGGGCAGCACTGCTACTTACAGACCTGTTACTAAATCTACGTATTACTCTGTGAAGAGATTTATTAAATCTACATACTTAGACTTCAACAAACAAAATTTGATAACACAAGCTCAAGGGAAAAAATGGAACTCTCTGCATCATAATCCACAGTTAATTCCCGATTTACTACGAAAATCGTCTGTAGCTGCATTTAGATTGGCAACAGGCCATGATTGTTTGGCCAAACACCTGCATAGAATTGGAATATATCAGTCCCCTAACTGCCCATTGTGCAACTCAAACCAAGAAATGGATTCGGAACACCTCAAAATCTGTGCTTCAGTGGCTGACCATGATAATATCTTTGAAAAATATTGGAGTGCAAGAGGTCAAAAGACTTTATTGTCAAACACCTGGCATTAGAAAACAACAACATTCTGTTCATAGCCATACAAAGTTTTTCGCAATGAAACTTTCTGTACAGCAAATAAAATTAAAATAATAAAAAATATTACGAAAAATATAATCTAAAATATATTTATTTAAAAATATAAAAATTACATAAACTTATTCCCAGTAATACAATACCTTACAATGATAGCATTTGCATGACCTGATAAAACTTTGTCTCTTGATGGCTAGAAAGAAAATAAAAACATATTATTACATCCAAAAGTTATATGATCATATTACAGTACTGTTGGATAAAAATGTCTTATTTATGTGTGTTAAATACATGCATATATGAAATTAAATTGTGATATTTTAAATGGCTCTAGTTTACTGTCAAATAGTATGTAATACAATATCAATATTTTCGATTGAAATTTTTGTGTTCACCAGCGTTTCGCCACATGAACTCTGATCTCCAATTTCTTTAACTGTGTTTTATGAGCTCATAAGATAATTTTTATTAGTTTATTTATATATACATTTTGCATTTGTTTAATTTATGTCGTCTTTATTTTTTTTACAGACGAACAATGTGGAAGAATAAGTTTGAAATGACGTACGTTGGGCCAAGCCAGGTGCTTGTTAAACCATTAGCTCCTGGCTCTCGAGGTGTTATCCTCAAGTCACATTATGGTTATGAAATTGATGATGTGCGGATCATGGGACGTGACAACTACCTGGTAGCCCGCACTTCGGAGACCATACTGTTGGGCGATCTGCAGCGCAACCTGCTGAGTGAAGTGTTGTGGACCAATTCAGGGAGGAACGAAAAGTTCTACTTCGACAATCCTACAGTGTGTCTCATATTCAATGCAGGTGAACTCAGCCTCGTCGAATATGGAGAGAACGATATTTTGGGTTCTGTGAGGTAAGGCAGTGCTGATTACAACATTATTTCTATTAACTATTACGTCTTTCCCTCTCACTGTTTTCGTGGGTATAAGTTCTACACACGTGCATTATTATTGTAGGTATATAATTCATTTGCAAGGTGATAGTGCTCAAAAGAAGTCCAATTCTTGGGATTAGCTAGGCATAACAGAACCTGCATGTTGTGGTAAAAAACATTTTTCCTTTTTGATGTAGGTTTTATTTATAGTCCTTTATCTGCAAGGTTATAATGCACATTGTGTTTCCATTTTGCTGTCATATACCAGCCACCATGTACAACTGTGGATTCAAATTTCGCTTATTAGTATCTGTTGTAGTGGAAATGTCTTTTGAAATAACTGGACTTTCGACTAGTGAATGGATATCTAGCCTGAAAATGACAGCAAATTTAGCAGCTGTTCGTTCCGTTCCCAGCAGATCTCTCGACGGTACCCGGTGCAGACATGGCTGCCCGGAGATTGAAACTTTAGCACATGTATTGGGATTCTGTGAACAGGGCTTGCTCTTGAGGAACTCTAGACATCATCTTGTAAGATCCAAAATTGCTGCTGCATTAAGAAATAAGGGCTGGATAGTAGAAGAAGAAATCTTCTGTCTAGCTGAAAATGGGTCAACGAGACGAGTAGATATTTTAGCGTACAATGCTGACACGAAACAGGGCATCATTGTGGACCCCACGATACGTTTTGAAGTAGAATGTCATCAGTCAGCCGAGGTCCACCTTGAGAAGAAGTCGATCTATGAGCCTACAGTCAACTATTTCAAGCTGAAATATGCCTTAATTCACGTTGAGGTATTCGGCTTGCTCATAGGTGCTCGAGGGACTATACCAGCTTTTTTCGAAGAATTTCGACGGCAGTTTGCTCTGCCAACATCTCTGAGGGATGACATTGTGATAATTGTGTTAAAAAATCCTGCCAAATCCTAATTAATCACATGGTGCCACATTAATAGCAATTGTAATTTTTCACACCCTTTTCTTCGTTTCCCTTCTTTAAAATTTAATATCTATGTTTACATATGTATAATAATTTTTTGAGGATATACTGAGTCCGTAAGGGCTACCCTCAATGGGGGGCAGTTTACTATTATCTTTTTAACGACTGAGGAAACTACTTAAAAATCAATCACATTGACTGACCCCGGAATTTAAACCCAGGATATTCCAAATGCGAGTTTAGTGTTTTATCACTGAACCACCTTGCTCGGTCTAAACCATTTTTCTAAATTTTGTAATATTAATTTGCCTCATTATGTACAAAGGACTGCAGTTTCCATAGTAACAGGAAGGAAATATAAGACCTATTTACAAATGTGTGTCATAAAGTATACTTGAATTTGTGTCTTATGTGTGAGATATGTCCTAAAATATTTCCAATAGCTAATACATTTATTTAAAAAATTGAACTACAAGTTGTGTATGTGATGTAAGCATAAATGAGGGCATATATTTTGTATAGGGTAATACTTATCATTAAACCATCACAGATAATGCTTGTGGGCTGTACCAGCTTTCCACCAC